>NC_053495.1:184241438-184548938 GCF_905171775.1 Rana temporaria | reverse complement strand
GAGCGACTCCTAGCTGTGAGCGCACTGTCTTATTTATGAGTAGACTTTAACTTGCAGAAAGAGCCCGGTGTAAAATTACAGTAGCTATTGAGTCAAGTTATTAAGTTTTTCAACTTCTGGAGTATTTGCTTATTAACACTTAACTCCCTCTGGATCCCTGTGCAAGAAAATACATTGCGGGAAATAGGCTTCACCTGGATTTCTGCATATAAGTTAATTCATTTGGCGACATAACAATATCCCATTTGCAGGTTGACAAATTTGCTTGCATGGGGGAAGAAAGTGTGTCTGCTGTATAAAGGCAACAAGGTTACCGAGATTGTGCAGTAGAAAAACAAAGCTTATAATAAATGGATTTATATTATTAGATCTTATTTAAAATAGCAGTGGTGTGAGCAATATCGATGTACAAGGGGGCCATAGCAACTAGATTTCAGCCTCCAGTAGTCAGCTCAACGAACAATAAATTGATGAGCTTCTAGCTATCATCATCTGAAGCACGCGTCATTATAATGAGGTTAAAAATATCAATACATTGGATAATTTTCTAAATGAAACCCAAGACTAGTGGAGGAAGAACATTTCTTAAGACCTTTATGTGACATTATGGGGCCTATTTATAAATCAGTTCATTTGTCATTCATAAAATCTTCACTGTAGGTTATTTTTCATGGTGCATGTGTCCTAAATGATTTTTATTGATTAGCCACCAATGTACTGCTTTATAAATATATCCCTATAGAGGATTTTTTTTCTCAATGAATAGGTGCAGGTACTCCCCCCTCTCCTGAGTCACCCCTTGTGTCTGCCTCCTACCCACCTCAGAGCACTGTCCCTTTTCTCCATGCCCTGCCCACTTCCCAGTACTGCCCCCTTTAGAGAATACAGAACCAAGTATCATTAATGTATTTCAGGAGATTTGTCATGAGAGAAAATCCAATAACACCCTCTACAGGCCTTACTCTTATGCCAGCTATACCAGAGTAGCCCCACATGAAATCTAAATGAGATGGATACTGTGGCACTCAGTACCTAGGGTTGAATAAATATTAGAGTTATTTCCAAGTACCCTGACGTAATGGTGGCTGGTTGTATATTTTCTTTATTTTTTGGTGGGGGCAGCAAACAATCCACCCTCCACCCCCTCCCTGCTCGGTCGGGCGACAGACACGCAACCCTCCCGGTCAGTCAGTATCCAGCCCCACACATACCCCATCTAGGTCACAGGCAGCGCTTCCTCTGGGCAGCGGGCAACGTCTCCTCCTCTTGGTGCTTCACGGCGGCTTCCCCTTCCTGATTGGTTGAGAGGAGAATCAGGAAGACAATAGCGATTATTAATTTGGCTTTCTCCGGGCGGCGGGCAACGGCTCCTCCTCCTGGTGCTTCATGGCAGCTTCCCATTCCTGATTGGCCAGGGGGAGAATCAGGAAGACAATAGCGAATATTAATTCACTATTGTCACACAACTGGGTGGGCTCACTGTGCCCCAAGCCCACGCTTTTTAATCACGTGCTTATAAAGAAAAAAAAACATTGGAATCCATGCGTCCGGCATCCCCACATGGAGATTAGGGGACAAGCGCATGGCTTAGTGGGGGGGGGGCGGAGTGTTGCTCATTAGAGCCCTGCAGGTGCAGCAGCTGGTTGATAATTATGAAATCACTCCCATTATATTCACTTAGCACAGGGGCATAGAGGAACAAACAGATTTCTTCAGAACAACAAAAGGTAAGAATCTGCAACAAAGTTTGGTAAAATCCTTGCAATGTACATAAATCATTCAGAGGGTAATGTATTTTTCTCAACAAAAGTGGAGTTTTGCTTTAACCGTTTGCCGACCAGCTGCTGTCATTATACTGCTGCAGGTCAGCTCTCCTGTGCAAATGACAGTAGGTGTACGTCGATCCTTGCATAGGAGATAGCAGGTGCGCGCTGCGGGAGCGTGCCCGCAGGTCCAGCGGACTCAATGGGCCAGATTCAGATACATTTGCGTATCTTTGTGCCAGCGTAGCGCATCTCATATGCGCTACGCTGACGTAACTCTGAGAGGAAGAGCTGTATTCACAAAGCACTTGCTCCCAAAGTTACAGCGGCGTATCGTAAATGGGCCAGCGTAAGCCTGCCTAATTCAAAGTAGGCAGGTAGTGGGCGTGCTACATTTAAATTAACCATGACCCCATGTAAATGAAGGGCCGTACGAACGGTGCATGCTCAGAATCAGATACGACGGCTCAATGCGGACGACGTGAACGTAACCTACGCCCAGCCCCATTAACGTACGACTTACGTAAACAACGTACAAAACGACGGCTGTTCCATCGTCCATACCCTTGCATGGGTTGCGCCACCTATAGAGGTGTTTTATCTTTACGCCGGACGTACGCCTTGCGTAAACGGCGTAGCTTACAGCGACGGGCGGATTTGATTGGCAGCTGTGGGAGCCAATGGCTTCTGCTGCTATCAATCTATCCAATGAGGACGGAGGCAGTGACTGGAGCCACTGGGCTCGTGCACATCGCTGGAACAGATTAGCTCATGTAAGAAAAATAGGGCTGAGAGGGGGCAGCTGCATCACATGAGGTTTTTAATCTTAATACCTCGAATGCTTTCAGGCCTCGTACACACGACTGAGGAACTCATCGTAAATGAAACATCTTTTTCCTCGATGAGTTCCTTGTTAGGCTTGTCGAGAAACTTGACAAGATTTCTTTGCGTACACACTGTCAAGACCAAATTTTGGCGTTCTCAAACGCGGTGACGTACAACATGTACGACGGCAGGGGAAGTTCGATTCCACTGGCACAACCCTTGGGGCTGCTTTTGCTAATCTCATGTTACTTCGTGTTAAGTAAAAGTTTGGTAGGAGACGATTTGCACTTTTCAGACTGTTACAGCGTGACAAATGTGCTATCTCCATTACGAAAGCTACTTTTACCGAAGGTGCGCTCCCGTCTCATACTTTATTCTGAGCATGCGCGGGTTTCTAAGCATACACATGAATGTGTTTCTCGTCGAAAACCAGCCCGATGAGGAACACGACGAGGAAATTGAGACTCCCGTCGAGAAAAAAGAGAACTTGTTCTCTTTTTTTCTCGTCGAGTTCCTCGACAGTTTTCTTGATGAAAAACATACACACGACCGTTTTCCTCGGCAAAAAAGCTCTCCCACCAAGTTTCTTGATGGATTCTGTTGAGGAAAATGGTCGTGTGTACGAGGCCTAAGGTGAAAAACCTGGAGATTTAACAAACCCTTTAATTGGTAGAAGGTTATTAAAATCATCAGTGAGTACCTAAATCAGGAATCCTCAAACTACGGCCCTCCAGCTGTTGTAGAACTACACATCCCATGAGGCATTGTAACACACTGACATTCACATACATGACTAGGCATGATGGGAATTGTAGTTCCTGAACAACTGGAGGGCCATAGTTTGAAGACCCATGGCCTAAATGGTAATATCTTTCAGAAATATATAAAAACCTAAGAGATCATTACATTGTGAGAATTTGCCACAGTGAAAATTTACATACGGTATTATTGCATACTTTGTCAGCTTTTAAAACCAAAGACATGCTCAAAGAAAAAATTATTTTTAGAAAGAAAATTTGGAAATCAAGGACACCTGGCATGTATCAATCGTAAAGAACATGGCTGCAATTAGAACTTACTTTAATGAAGGCCCATAGCAGCCAATCAATGCTAAGCTTTGATCTGCCTGATGCTAAAGAAAATGAAGGCCTATGGCTCATTGGTTGTTATGGATGACCGCATAAGTGCATTGAGCAAACAACCCCATTGTCTATAGCTAAGAAAGCGGCATTTCTGAACTGAACTGGCTGAGTGCCCAGAGACTGGCTGTAGGAATGACCCAGTTACATCCTATCCATGGTCTCAGTCTGTGTGCAAAGCAAAGAAATGGCCCATAAGAACTGGTTAGTGTATTTACAGTATATACTACAGTGGATATATATGACTGCTATATGTTAGCATTTACATTGCACTTGGAATACAATTAATTCATCCTAATCCTAAATGGATGACATGTAACTGTGTACCATAAACAAATGCCATGCTTTATTTCATAAAATACTAATTCACAGTTTTTTATAATATTTGTTGCATCTCAGTGCTGCTGCCTTTTTCAGCCACTTCTAAGATCCAAGGTCATTTACAAACTGTCATAAATCAACCCTGCAGAATATGCCATGCTATGAGTTCCACCATTTAGAAGACCTGAGCCTTGGAGAAGGCTAAAGCCTCGTACACACGACCGAGGAACTCGACGGGCGAAACACATCGTTTTCCTCGTCGAGTTCCTTGTTAGGCTGTCGAGGAACTCGACAAGGCAAGTTTCTCCATTCCCGTCGAGGAAATAGAGAACTTGCTCTCTTTTTGACTCGTCGAGTTTCTCGTCAGTTTCCTCGACGAAAATGTACACACGACCGGTTTCCTCGGCAAAAAAATATCTCCCAGCAAGTTTCTTGCTGGTTTTTGCCGAGAAACTCTGTCGTGTGTACGAGGCCTGAGATTGTTTTATCTCTAAAGTGGATTGGCTTATCTGTGTTCTCCTACTGTGAACTCATTTTACCATTAAAAGTTGTGGACTCTTGGATGTTCTTTGGCTCTCTCATTAGTCTATTTTTCATTTTCAGTACAGAAAGGGAGCCTTTACAACTGTGCAAGGCGGAAGTTAAGGTGAAAGTAAAGCTTTAACTGCTCTATCCAAAGCTTTAAAAGTCTAAGCGTATCCAATATTCTAGTTTCACATAGAATCGGGAAGGTTTAAACCCCCTGCTGTTTTTTTTTTTTTTTTTAATGTATGGGTCCCCACTGGAGACATTCACTGGTACACATGATCCAAAAATTGTATGAAAAATACTGCTTTCGAAGCACACGATAATCGGATCGTTAGTACAGAGCTTTCAAAAGCCCATCACAACAGTTAATTCGATTTTATCCAATCGAAGTACGAAAATCTTTCCTTTAATCAGTACAGTTGTAGTTTGAAAATACAATACAAATACACTACAACACACTACATCACTTCCAATTTTTTATTCTGTTGTATAAGAATTTCCGTAACTTTAGTAACCTATTAAATTTCTACTTGCCACTAGCCAGCGAAAAAAGTCACACAATCAATCATCTGATTTTCGAATCGTGTGTATGGGGCATAAGGAAGGTCCAGTGCATTCCAGTATGACGAGACCAGTGCAGGTGCTTGGTCCTGTACACTGGGCTGCTGCTGGATATGCATTAGTGTACATGCAGGCATTTATGTAGTGTGCATGCTAAGCAATGTGTGTGCGGGTATGCTTGGCACTGGTATTTGGGCCGAATGGCCTAAATAAGATGGCATGTGACATGGACAGATTGCTGAGTGGTCTTCAGCTAGTTCTTGGTTAACCTACGACCTGACCTGATGCTTCTGCCTTTTGATGTACAACCCAGCTTGCCCTTGACCTGTCTCTGGATCCTTGTCTCCCCGTTGTGGCCTAAGCCTGTGTTGTGGACTCTGTTTCCTGCCTTCCGATTTGGTAATTTGCTTTCTTGCCTGTTAAATGACCTAGGCATGTATCCTGACTGCCTCTGCCTTATATTCCTGTACCTTGCTGCCAAGCTGTTGCTGACCTTTGCCTATATCCTGACACTGCTTCTGCTTTCTGCTTTTGTATTTCACTACCATGGCTGTTGACAATCTTCAGCTTGTATCCTGGCTACACTACTCCTCCTCATTGTGTTCCTGAATATGGTTTTATGGGGTATCTATGTGGATGGCATTCTGTAATGTAATTTTTTGCTCAATGTTTTGTATCAACATCGCTATTTATGATGAAATGTGTTTTGTATTGTATAACCAGAGCTCATATTTTCATTCATACATGCTATTGGAATCTCATATGGCAATAAAATAATTACCTTTTTTTAATCAATTCTCTTGATTTCTAAATGTGTGATTTCTCTATTTCTGAATATGTTTTTTACCCGGTGGTCCATAGTCATCTAAACCTGAAGCCTCGTACACACGACCGAGGAACTCGACGGGCGAAACACATCGTTTTGCTCGTTGAGTTCCTTGTTAGGCTGTCGAGGATCTCGGCGAGACAAATTTCTCCATTCCCGTTGAGGAAAAAGAAGACATGCTCTCTTTTTGGCTCGACGAGATCCTCGACAGTTTCCTCGTCGAAAAGTGTACACACGACCTGTTTCCTCGGCAAAAAAAAAAAAACCGCAAGTTTCTTGCTGGTTTTTGCCGAGAAACTCGGTAGTGTGTACGAGGCCTTACATCTGACAAGAGGTGCTGCCTGCAGCATTGATCTTTATAACATTTTGTAACCTCACATCCCCCACCACTACCAGGGTTGTTGGACAAGAAGTGCAAGGGTAGCTTCAGTTCAATCTCCACCCGATATGTGACATTCACCACCTCTTCTTCTCCTGGTGACCATTGTCAATGAGATGGAAAGATGAGATGGAAATCCAACATTTTACAAAAGTCACTCATTGATGAATTGAGGAGAGAATCTTAGAATAGGAACACCTGCTCTGGTGACATGTGTCTAGGAAAGGATTTCCTCTCACTTTAGAGAGATTTCCTCCCATTAATTGTTGCCTCCAGGACAGAAAACGAAGGGAAATCTCTCCATTGGGACACATTATAGGTGTTTTGACCATTCCCTACTGTATCCAAAACTAAATGGCTTTAAACTTAAAAACAAACAAAAAAAAAACATGTTTGGCTGGATTTGGGCTTTTGAAAAATCCCTTTAACACAATTCTAGAGTATGATGTATTGTTTATGATCTTTACACACAAAAATTTCCTAAGGCTCTGCAAAGTTCGTAAACAGAATATCACAAGACAGCAAGATTTTCTAATACCCAACCAGATGGGCTCCCTGCCAGCAGTTGTTTTGTCACATGCACTTTTTGTACTCTCTTATAATGCAACGCAGCACCTAACGTACAGTAGATCTGTTTATTACAAAGCAAACGGTGAATATCTGCTAACAGGACTGTGACGGACAATTCGCCTGCAACACAAATTAAAAATATATTACTCCCAACTGTGCACATCTGGACGAAGTGAAGAATGTTTCCTGTGTGACAAACGTCTGTATTTTATAATACTCCATCACATGGCACTGGGTTCATTTGAGAACGTTGCAACAGAGGCCCTGGATCATATAACATAATCAGTAACTCACAGAATACATACAGCAAAGACGGTGCATAGACGTCACTTTCCAGTCAGGAGAAAAACCAAGAGGAAACATATGTAATATTATGTGCTCTTGGTGGGTTTCTTCTTTCGATTGTTGACTGTTTTTACAAAAATCCATGACTCTGATTCAGACCCACGCCCTGTCCAAAGATTCAGTCAGCCTACAACTGTTGCATATTCTTTTTGTAAAACCCAATTCCAATGGTGCCGACTGATATTTTGTGGTTGCAAAAATGTTGGGTGATTTGGTTGTTATAATTCATCATGCATATGCACGCTACATTTATGATAGGCAGTGGCATTGATTTTGATAATAGCATCTTCATGAATAGCAATGGGGTTCAAGTGCATCATGACACAGTTCTCATCATGAGTTCTGGCTGTTCACTGAATAGGGGAAACTAAAGTACCTATTCACCCTTCCTCCAAACCAAACCTCCAGTTTTTTGGGGGGTCCTTCATTCAGTGGGGGTATTATTATCACTAATTTTGATAGTTACTCTCTTAAAGCGGTGGTTCACCCTAAAAAACAAGTTTCTACAATGAAATTCAGCATACTAGCGTGAGCTACAGTTTGCCTTTATTTTATTTTTTTTGGGCTGTACTCACAGTTTAATCCCGTAGTTAAGTTTCAGACTCCCTGCGGGGAATGGGCGTTCCTATGCAGAGGGAACATGATTGACGGCCGGCTATGGCGCGTCACGCTTCCCGAAAATAGCTGGAGTAGGACTCGGCTCTTCACGGCGCATGCGCACAGACTAGGAGCTGACTGCGCAGGCGCCGTGAAGAGCCAAGTCCTATTTCAGCTATTTTCGGGAAGCGTGACACGCCATAGCCGGCCGTCAATCATGTTCCCCTCTGCCTAGGAACGCCTACGTCTGAAACTTAACTAAGGGATTAAACTGTGAGTACGGCGCAAAAAAAAAAAAAAGGCATACTGTAGCTCGCGCTAGTATGCTGGATGGCATGGAAATTTTTTTTTTTAACCCCCGCTTTAAGGCTTGTTGGTTGCAAGGCCCAAGACCGCATTGAGCTGCCAGTCATCAGATTCCCTGGCTAAGAGATAATTGTAAACAAAGGGGCCAGTGATGATGGCTGATGTTACTGACCAAATATGGCTCAATTGGTTGCGGTTGATCTACCTAAACTGATGAATGCAAAATCAAGTGTAACATAATCTAACATGTGCTACTAGTGTTGGTAGAGTAGGCAAAGTATATTCTGGCCAGGAATAACCTGAGCCACTAAATTGGGTCAGGGTTTTTAGAGGCTAAGGTTCAATGACTCATCCTGGCAGCTCTCTCTGGTGCCTCCCCCTGGTCTGAAAGTTAAAAAGAAAACAGGGGGTTCTTTATGCTTGTTTCAGTTAAGTTAGGGATGTTGGCAGTAAGAAATATCACCCACCCATTTCTGTTACTGGTCTGAAAGTTTGGAGAACCTTCTAGAACTAGAGGGTGGGAGTTAGGAGGGGCTGCCATGAATATTTGTGGGGCCTCGGCCAATCCCCAAAGGTGGGCTGGCAGGGGGCAATAAATAGATAAGGGACATGCCAGAGGAACAGTCGGGTGGAATACTGAGATGCAGTGTTGAGAAGGCTGTCGGTGGTCCTGAGGGTTGCCCCCTAGTCTAAGAGGGGTATCCGGCCAGGGCTTGGGTGCTGGAAGGATCCTGCCAAGACACAAGGGAGGAGGCTTTCCTGGAAGCACGGGAGCAAAGAGAGGACAGTAATTCAACACTGGTGGGTAACAACAAAGGTGGGGGGGGGCGGGACTGCCACATGTCTCCCTTGAATACAGTGGTGAGCTTAAGTCTTCTACCTTTCCCCTGAGAGATCTCCAGAGAGTCAGCTGTTGGGCTGATGAATAGTCAGTTGTGTGGACTGGTGTAGAGAGGCAGCTGTAGTCAGGTGGGCTGGTATTGCCTGAAGAGGTGGTGCTGGGATCAATGACCACAAAGGAAGCAAATGCTGTGTCACTTCTACTGTTACAGTTAAAGCCGACAAAAAGTGACTTTTAATAAACAGACACTTACCTGTTCCACGGTCCAGCGATGCGACCACCCAGAGCGTCGCTCCTCTCCCCCTCCTCTCCACCGGCGCCTCCATTGACACTTGGGCATACGGCCGTGACAGCTTTTGGCTTCATGGCCGGGCACGCACTGTGCATGCGCGAGTCGTGCTGCGCTCTCGGAGTGGACAGGTGATCTACTGGGACCTGTCACATGTCCCAGAAGATTGCCTAGAGAGAGGGGCTTCCTGACGACGTGTCAATCATGAAATGTACGTCGAGGCGCACTGGTCACGCACAATCTACGTACTTCTGGTCACTCTGGCTCTCTCTCCCTGAGAGGTGGAACGCACGCTGCCTGCAGGCTTCCTGGAGCGAGGGACCATCTCTCCATACACCATTTTATGCCGACCAGCCTCAGTGCCGGGTTAAGGCACATTCCAAGTAAGGGGCCATTTGGCGATGCTTGTTTTTAATATAATTTTAAATAAAACGTTATTATTCTATGGCGGTTTCTTCTTTTTTCTGATTTTCTTCATGTGGTGTGGAGTATGGCGGTATCAAGACATCAAGAGCTACGCCTGGAATCTATGGTTATAACATATGCCTATTTGACCTCTTTTTAACTAAAGTGGTCAACATCTTGTGGTAAGGTGCCATCCATGAGCACTTTTTTGAGGTGATTACATTTTTCTTTTCTTGTGGTGGAGGTGGAGACCTGTACTGATTAAGTGGAATCATCCTTCAAGCATTTGTTTATTATTCACTGTTTATTATTTACTTTTTGGGTTTTTTTCTGCACATTATTGGTTGAAGACATCTCCCTTATGGGAGTCTGCACTATGATGGACATTACTCTTTTGCTGTCTCATTATCAATAATATTATTCACTTTATTTATTTATTTATTTACCACTTATGATGAATCATTGTTGCTGATTATTTATTATTGATTATCTACTATTTATTTATTTAAATGTAGGTAACTAATACTCCTAGTGCCCCCTTTCTTTCACTATTCACTGCGTCGCTTTAACTGACAAGTGCGAAGGGACAAAAGGGGTGTGAATTTTTTACATACAGTACTGTAATCTGTAAGATTACACTATACTGTATGTAATGTTAGTAACAATGGGTGATCTATAGAATGCGCCCTAAAAAGTCGCCCACCGTTGCGCCTATGGAGGAGTGGATGATGCCTAGCTGCTGTTTAGAAGATAATAAGTGAACAAAAAGAAAGTAAGATGATGAAACTCTCTAAGGAGTGTCAACAAATTAAAACAGCGCTATCAAATAACTATGCATATTTGACTATATAAAATACATTACTACAACCCATATGTAATGATATACAGTGATAATAAACAAAATATATCCAGTTTAAGAAATAAACACTAAACTGTGACTGTAATAATAAACACCCGTGATTGACTTAAACGTGAAGTGAACGCACTGAAAGTGCAAGAGACAGTCTTTAAAAATAATTTAGAATGTGACCAAACAAAGCAAAGTTCATGTGTATAAGGATCCTGCGATCTTCAAATTTTTCCAAAAACTTCCACCACACCCGACAGTGCTCAGTGACTCCTCCCCCATCAAATGGACACTCACCGGATAGGTATGCCTCACACTCTCGTGTTTTGGCACAAAAAACCTTATCAGATGTAGTTGTTCCCGTCAATAAAGATGTTGTCCAAATATGACATCCAATCAGTTCCACATATATGTCAGAGAGAGACAAAAGAAGTGCAAATAGTGTGATACCATCAAAGGTTTAATAGCACACCAAAATAAAACTTCAAACAGTGCACTCACAAACAAAATCTTGTAAAACAGCAAAATATCACATCAAGAAACTCCTTCAAACGTCAAAATGGTGAGAAGCGGTCACGGCGGACCCCCGATCAGCGAGAAAAAGTGAAACCAATTCTCCTACTCACGGTGCCATGGACTTCTGTCAGATGCAGCTGCACATCCACTTAAATAAAAAACTTCAAACGCACTCTGCATCCAAAAACGCAGCACTCACTAGTAAAATTAGACTGTATGGCAATACCCCGACATGTTTCGTTATAAAAACTTATTCATGGGACTAACCACACAGTCATAAATGGTTACCTTATATCTGATGTAGTCAGATCAATCAGCCTATCAGTCCTGGGCGTTTTCCCACTTCCTCCATAACTGTGGGCGGAAGTAAACGATATTCCCAAACTACTGTGGGCTGACAGCATCATCCACCACCACTGGCTGGTGTATAAATCAATCAGCCAGTGCGATAGGCGTGGCGCCAGTCCCCAGATTCCAATAGGTGAGAGAGGATGTTAATCACATCCCCCAACAGCAGCAGTCTGAGCCAATCACGTGCTGCACAGCGCATCCCGCTCCGCCTACAACGATGGGCAGGCATAGAGCGCTTATGCAGCCAAAGCTAGGAGGAAGTCAGCGCCTCCTCCATTGGCTGGCTGTCTTACCCAGCAGCCACAGCGGTAAGCCGACCTGATAGGTCGAGCAGACGCTGCTCATGATAGGCTCGCTGCGGGGAATGGCTTCTAACAACACAACAGGGGCAAATCAGCTGTTGTATAGGCAGACGTGGGCAGCGGAAATGAGAGGAAAAAAAAGGCAGATTTCCGGGTGTCCCCGTGACCACGAATCACATCTACAGCACAATCATTACACTGTGTTTATATTGAATAGCCATACAACAGTTCCTAATTAAGTCATCAGCTGATATATATCAATCATGCGCTGGAGTATATCAACAAATACATATAAAAACATTTGTCACTGGATGAAGGCAATAGTCAGTTAAAATAAATTAATAACATTTTGCATTAGTTCATATTAGTATCAAACGCTAATTGCAAATTCATATAAATGATTAAATATATATAATTAAAATATATCTAAAATATGTAAGAAATGCATTAAAAATGAAACTCGATAAAATCAATCTAAAACTGGAACTAAATACAAGTGGTGAATTAGTGATCGCTCAGCTGATCGCAAATGGTCACCGATAACACCACCACTGGAGAAGGGATTAATTAATAGCAAAATATCAGATAAATGAATAAAAGAGTACATATACTGAAAAGATGCCAAAAAGGGTAATACTAAACCCACGGAGGGAAAGGTGTGGGTATGATAAATGTCTAAGAATTATTGATGAAGCAATTCAAGTCTACCTCTATATTCAACCCCCGCGGAAAAAGACATTTTAGCAAGAATATCCAGTGAGTTTCGCGCTGTGAAAGGTCACGGACTCTGTGTGACCCCCCTCCAAGATGGGTAAACCACATCTATGCCACAAAATTGAGCAAGCGTGGGGTCCTGGTTATGTACCTTTTTAAAATGCATGGAAACGCTATGTTCCTCAAAGCCTTTTTTAATATTTGCTAGGTGTTCTGATATGCGGATTCTTAGAAGTCTTTTAGTCCTCCCAACATATAATAACCCGCATGGGCACCATAGCAAATATACAACATATGACGAGTTGCATGTACTGAATTCTTTAATGTCAAACATTGTGCCATCGGAGCTGGTAACTTTGTTAATTCCTTTGTTGTGTTCATCACCGTGCGGCAGCAAATACACCTTCTGCAAGGAAAGAATCCTTTCAGATCTATTTTCAATTGGCGATCAGGTGGATCCAATATTTTGCGGACCACTCTATCGCCAAAATTGGGCGCACGTCTATATATAAAACGTGGCTGCTGAGGAATCACTCCACCCAGATGTCTATCTCTGCTGAGGATGTGCCAGTGTTTCTTATATATGGTTTCAATTTCCTTATATTGGATGTGGAAGCCCGTCAGGAAGCTCCACTGGTGTTCATTTGTGGATGGTTCTTCTATTTTCTTCTTAAAACAATCTTCTCTCGGCTTCTCTGCGATCTCTTGAATCATTGACACCAGGTTGATCTCATCATATCCCTTTTGGGCAAATCTCTTCTTCAGTACATTCGCCTGCTCAAAATAATCTGAGTCATCAGTGCAGTTTCGGCGCACTCGGAGAAATTGCCCTTTAGGGATATTCTTTATCCAAGCAGGGTGGTGTCCACTTCTGATCGATAGATAACTGTTTCGATCAGTGCTTTTAAAGTACACCTTTGTTTTCAACCTGTCATTACAACCTGTCATTACATCTTTCTATAGTTACATCCAAGAAGTTAACTGAACACGCACTGATCACATATTCCAGTTTAATGTTGTTCACATTGTTGTTCAATACTTCAAGGAAAACTTTGAGATCTGTTTCCGATCCCTGCCAGATCAAAAAGATGTCGTCAATGTATCTCTGATAGAAGATAAGTTGAGATCTTTGATCTCTGAAGATACTTTTGTCCTCCCACTCCGCCATAAACAGGTTGGCGAGGCTAGGGGCATATTTAGCTCCCATAGCCACGCCAACCTGTTGTGAAAAAAAGAAACCATCGAACCAAAAATAATTATGCGACATACAGAAATCGAGGGCTTGACCCAAAAATCTTTTTTGTGTAAACGGAATCTCCTCCCTCTTACTCAATGCCCAATTGAGTGCCAGAGCAGCGTCCTCATGCTGTATTATAGTATATAGTGAGGCGACATCCGCCGTCACAAGGAAGGTTTCAGTACCTGGATTTATTCTTATATCCTCCAGGGATATGAGCAGATCAGCTGTATCCTTTAAGTATGCTTTGGTTTCCCGCACACTTGGCTGGAGGAATTTGTCCAAGTATTCACCCAACCTTGCCGTGACGGACCCAATGCCGTTCACTATTGGACGGGCCGGTGGCATGGTTGCATGTTTGTGTATCTTCGGTAAGGTGTAGATAACCGGAACTCTACACACAGAAGGAGCCAAATATGCTTTCTCTTTAATATTCAGGGCATTGATCTGGAAACCCCATTGTATTAAGGAATCCAGTTGTGTTTTGTATGCTTCTGTAGGGTCAGAATTCAACCTCTTATAGGTGGTTCGATCTTCCAACAGTGTGGACAATTGCTGATGATAATAGTCTTTGTCCATCACTACTACTCCGCCCCCCTTATCAGCAGGGCGGATAATGATGTTCTTTTTGTCTTCCAGTAGCTTGATACCTTCCCTGATGTACTCAGGATTGATATCTTTTTTCTGTGGCAGATCTTCTATATCTTTTAGCACAAGCTGTTTAAAGACTTCAATGTAGTGATTGTTGGAATTTTGGGGGTTGAAGAGCGATTTATTCTTCAACCCACTGTCTATGTTCCTATTGGCTGTAGTGCTCCTCATTGATGCTTCGACTGGGTGGCTCAGAAAATATTTTTTCAAATTTAATGTTCTGATAAATTTGTGGGTATCAATATAGATGTTAAACTTATTCATGGCCTTTCTAGGGGCACATTTTAGGACTGTATCTAATACGTTGAGTTCTTTTGCACTCAAAGTAACCCGACTTAAATTGTAGATACCAGCTCCTATGTTCTCCTTGCTCTTTTTTTCGGATTGCTTGCGTCTTCCAGCCCTGCACCCCCTTCTTCTCTTTGCAGGTATTCCCCAGCTCTGTTCATCAGATAAGGTGGACCAGTCTTCTCCCCCCCTCTGTTCATTGGTTGTAAATTCCTCTTCGGAGTCCCCCCTCTTCCCCTAGCCTCGCCAACCTGTTTATGGCGGAGTGGGAGGACAAAAGTATCTTCAGAGATCAAAGATCTCAACTTATCTTCTATCGGAGATACATTGACGACATCTTTTTGATCTGGCAGGGATCGGAAACAGATCTCAAAGTTTTCCTTGAAGTATTGAACAACAATGTGAACAACATTAAACTGGAATATGTGATCAGTGCGTGTTCAGTTAACTTCTTGGATGTAACTATAGAAAGATGTAATGACAGGTTGTAATGACAGGTTGAAAACAAAGGTGTACTTTAAAAGCACTGATCGAAACAGTTATCTATCGATCAGAAGTGGACACCACCCTGCTTGGATAAAGAATATCCCTAAAGGGCAATTTCTCCGAGTGCGCCGAAACTGCACTGATGACTCAGATTATTTTGAGCAGGCGAATGTACTGAAGAAGAGATTTGCCCAAAAGGGATATGATGAGATCAACCTGGTGTCAATGATTCAAGAGATCGCAGAGAAGCCGAGAGAAGATTGTTTTAAGAAGAAAATAGAAGAACCATCCACAAATGAACACCAGTGGAGCTTCCTGACGGGCTTCCACATCCAATATAAGGAAATTGAAACCATATATAAGAAACACTGGCACATCCTCAGCAGAGATAGACATCTGGGTGGAGTGATTCCTCAGCAGCCACGTTTTATATATAGACGTGCGCCCAATTTTGGCGATAGAGTGGTCCGCAAAATATTGGATCCACCTGATCGCCAATTGAAAATAGATCTGAAAGGATTCTTTCCTTGCAGAAGGTGTATTTGCTGCCGCACGGTGAAAGAACACAACAAAGGAATTAACAAAGTTACCAGCTCCGATGGCACAATGTTTGACATTAAAGAATTCAGTACATGCAACTCGTCATATGTTGTATATTTGCTATGGTGCCCATGCGGGTTATTATATGTTGGGAGGACTAAAAGACTTCTAAGAATCCGCATATCAGAACACCTAGCAAATATTAAAAAAGGCTTTGAGGAACATAGCGTTTCCATGCATTTTAAAAAGGTACATAACCAGGACCCCACGCTTGCTCAATTTTGTGGCATAGATGTGGTTTACCCATCTTGGAGGGGGGTCACACAGAGTCCGTGACCTTTCACAGCGCGAAACTCACTGGATATTCTTGCTAAAATGTCTTTTTCCGCGGGGGTTGAATATAGAGGTAGACTTGAATTGCTTCATCAATAATTCTTAGACATTTATCATACCCACACCTTTCCCTCCGTGGGTTTAGTATTACCCTTTTTGGCATCTTTTCAGTATATGTACTCTTTTATTCATTTATCTGATATTTTGCTATTAATTAATCCCTTCTCCAGTGGTGGTGTTATCGGTGACCATTTGCGATCAGCTGAGCGATCACTAATTCACCACTTGTATTTAGTTCCAGTTTTAGATTGATTTTATCGAGTTTCATTTTTAATGCATTTCTTACATATTTTAGATATATTTTAATTATATATATTTAATCATTTATATGAATTTGCAATTAGCGTTTGATACTAATATGAACTAATGCAAAATGTTATTAATTTATTTTAACTGACTATTGCCTTCATCCAGTGACAAATGTTTTTATATGTATTTGTTGATATACTCCAGCGCATGATTGATATATATCAGCTGATGACTTAATTAGGAACTGTTGTATGGCTATTCAATATAAACACAGTGTAATGATTGTGCTGTAGATGTGATTCGTGGTCACGGGGACACCCGGAAATCGGCCTTTTTTTTTCCTCTCATTTCCGCCGCCCACGTCTGCCTATACAACAGCTGATTTGCCCCTGTTGTGTTGTTAGAAGCCATTCCCCGCGGCGAGCCTATCATGAGCAGCGTCTGCTCGACCTATCAGGTCGGCTTACCGCTGTGGCTGCTGGGTAAGACAGCCAGCCAATGGAGGAGGCGCTGACTTCCTCCTAGCTTTGGCTGCATAAGCGCTCTATGCCCGCCCATCGTTGTAGGCGGAGCGGGATGCGCTGTGCAGCACGTGATTGGCTCAGACTGCTGCTGTTGGGGGATGTGATTAACATCCTCTCTCACCTATTGGAATCTGGGGACTGGCGCCACGCCTATCGCACTGGCTGATTGATTTATACACCAGCCAGTGGTGGTGGATGATGCTGTCAGCCCACAGTAGTTTGGGAATATCGTTTACTTCCGCCCACAGTTATGGAGGAAGTGGGAAAACGCCCAGGACTGATAGGCTGATTGATCTGACTACATCAGATATAAGGTAACCATTTATGACTGTGTGGTTAGTCCCATGAATAAGTTTTTATAACGAAACATGTCGGGGTATTGCCATACAGTCTAATTTTACTAGTGAGTGCTGCGTTTTTGGATGCAGAGTGCGTTTGAAGTTTTTTATTTAAGTGGATGTGCAGCTGCATCTGACAGAAGTCCATGGCACCGTGAGTAGGAGAATTGGTTTCACTTTTTCTCGCTGATCGGGGGTCCGCCGTGACCGCTTCTCACCATTTTGACGTTTGAAGGAGTTTCTTGATGTGATATTTTGCTGTTTTACAAGATTTTGTTTGTGAGTGCACTGTTTGAAGTTTTATTTTGGTGTGCTATTAAACCTTTGATGGTATCACACTATTTGCACTTCTTTTGTCTCTCTCTGACATATATGTGGAACTGATTGGATGTCATATTTGGACAACATCTTTATTGACGGGAACAACTACATCTGATAAGGTTTTTTGTGCCAAAACACGAGAGTGTGAGGCATACCTATCCGGTGAGTGTCCATTTGATGGGGGAGGAGTCACTGAGCACTGTCGGGTGTGGTGGAAGTTTTTGGAAAAATTTGAAGATCGCAGGATCCTTATACACATGAACTTTGCTTTGTTTGGTCACGTTCTAAATTATTTTTAAAGACTGTCTCTTGCACTTTCAGTGCGTTCACTTCACGTTTAAGTCAATCACGGGTGTTTATTATTACAGTCACAGTTTAGTGTTTATTTCTTAAACTGGATATATTTTGTTTATTATCACTGTATATCATTACATATGGGTTGTAGTAATGTATTTTATATAGTCAAATATGCACAGTTATTTGATAGCGCTGTTTTAATTTGTTGACACTCCTTAGAGAGTTTCATCATCTTACTTTCTTTTTGTTCACTGTATGTAATGTGTTTATTTACTTTTTTTAATTTTGCGCCGTTCTCCACCCCCGCGCATCGTAACGTCGCAGGGAACGGAGATCGGCGGCACACAGGCACTGTGTGAATCGAGCGAGGACGCCGCTCGCTCACACAGCGGGGATGCATCGCAAGATCCAGGGACAATGTAAGTAACTTGTGCCTGTGGATGCACAAGCCAGACTCGAGAATACCGCCATGGGGGTTAAACAAGCTGAAGTTAGAAGCTGATTGGCTACTATGCACAGCTGCACCAGATTTTGCACTCTTCAGTTTTAATAAATCAACCCCAAAGTGTTTTATTTGCAGGACTACCAGGTGAAAAAAAGCAAAGTAAGCTTGAAAAAAGAAAACAAATTAAGCAACCACTCCAAAGACTAGTTATCTGCAACAGATTACATTTTAGTTTTTTTTTGGTTTAGATACACTTTAAAGAAGGAAAACAGAAGGCAACCAAAAAACAAATAATCTATCAAATATTCATAAATTCAGGAGGTACCAACGTGTTTTTTCGGACTTCTGTCTTCTTCCCTCTAAAAAAGAACTCTACAATGTACTGCTTGCATTTGAACTAGCCCCATAAAATCACTCCAGCACGGCTTCGGAAACACAACAAGCCCTTGTGTGGAGAAAACACACCATCTGTGAGATCACCATGGCTTTTACAATTAACCACATGTGGGATAAATGAAAAAATAATTAAAGAGCTGTGTGTGGTCACTCCTCCTTCTCCACATGTCATAGCGATTATTCGGAGGGGGGCGGGCACAGAGACGGGAAGCCCCCCACAGACAGCAAATTATTTGGGACGTCTGGCTTAGGAGGTTAGCTAATTTGCATCATCTTCACAAAATGAGAACAAATTGTTTTATTTAGGTTGATCTAAGTACGGTAGCTCGACTATAAGAAACTGGAGAAACATTTTTTTCATTAGAAGGTAATATTTCTTAACCCTTTTTTAAATTGTTGCAGTCTGTAAAAACTAAAAAAAAAAAAAAAAAAAAAGAACACGCTTTGAATTTTTGTATATATTTTTTTATAACAAATAGTGAAAATTAAGCTTTAAAATGTATATAGTGAGTACATCCAGTCTGCAAAGTATGTATGTATTTTAAAGAATTGCTTTGTCTATTCAGTAGACATGTGCACACTGAAATATTTTGTTTCGGAATTTCGTTTTCATCTGAAAAATACATTTATTTAGTTACTCCCAAAATTAGTTTTTATTTATTTTTTCCGGTAAAAAATGCATTCGTCCGAAAATCCAAATGAATTAAGGTTGAATCTGTCAATTGAAGGCTTATGGTGTCTGTCGAATGTTCTAAGACGATTCGACGGAGCAGCTAAGCTGTACGACGCCAAGCGGACATTTATGGTCAAATGTTCCGCCCACAAGCTATAGTAGAATTCTAATGTTGTATGACTAGTAATAATTATATTTATTATTAAATATTACTAGTCAACCAACATTAGAAATCTTCTAAAGCCTATGGGCTGAGCATTTGACCATAAATGTCCGCTTGTGGCGATCGTATGTTTTTAGCTGCTTCATCGAATCTTCATGTCTCTATAATGTCAAATCTTTCCTTTCTATGTAGAATAATCTTGGACTAATAGAGTTAAGGTTAGGCACATTCGACCACAGGTTCGATAGACCCAGATCGATATTGTCACCGTCATATTGAATCTTCTATCTATATCGAACTGTTGTTGCAATGAAAAATAAAGCATTTTTTTTTCTGATCGTTTGGATTTCGGATTCTGTGTGTTTGTTCTCGTTTGTTAAAACGAGAACAGAATGGGTATGGAGAAGCATGTTATGTCCTCTCAGGATGCAGTGCTGGGGCCTGAGTGGCCAATCAACAGACTCCAAGACTGCCATGTGAGAATTGGGCAGACATGTTCTCTCGGAAAAAAAAATCCTCTATCCTCTGATACTCATCATCACCGCACCCCCATGGTGCCCTATCAAAGCCTTAGTGTTTTTGGTACAGTGGAGCATGTGACCTCTTAAGTGACCCCCTGAAGACTGTCATGTGAGAGAGGGGCAGATATCAGTATCCTTGATTAAAGGTCCTCTTGACATTGAAACTTAAGCCATGGGTGGCCCTGCAAGCACCCCCCCCCCCCCGGGATTAAAGTTGTTCTAAAGGTAGAAGGTTTTTTATCTTAATGCATGCATTAATGTAAAAAAAACTTCTGCATGCAGCTCCACCCCCCCCAAAAAAAAATACTTACCCGAGCCCAATCTCGATCCAGCGATGTGCACAAGTGCAGCAGCTTTCTCGGCTTTCTCTCTCCTCATTGGAGGCAGCAGGAGGAGGCATTGGCTCCTGCAAGATTTTCTTTCACCTTAATGCATCTTCCCCGATAACCTGCACCTCTCCTCCTCTCTTCCCCAATAACCTGCACCTCTCCTGCTCTCTTTCCGATAACCTGCACCTCTCCTGCTCTCTTTCCGATAACGTGCACCTCTCCTCTTCTCTTCCCCAATAACTTGCACCTCTCCTCCTCTTTTCCCCGATAACCTGCACCTCTCCTCCTCTTTTCCCCTATAACCTGCACCTCTCCTCCTCTCTTCCCCAATAATAACCTGCACCTTTCCTACTCTCTTCCCTGATAACCTGCACCTCTCCTCCTCTCTTCCCCAATAACCTGCACCTCTCCTCCTCTCTTCCCCGATAACCTGCCCCTCTCCTTCTCTCTTTCCTGATAACCTGCACCTCTCCTCCTCTCTTCCATGATAACCTGCCCCTCTCCTCCTCTCTTCCATGATAACCTGCACCTCTCCTCCTCTTTTCCCCGATAACCTGCACCTCTCCTCCTCTTTTCCCCTATAACCTGCACCTCTCCTCCTCTCTTCCCCAATAATAACCTGCACCTCTCCTACTCTCTTCCCTGATAACCTGCACCTCTCCTCCTCTCTTCCCCAATAACCTGCACCTCTCCTCCTCTCTTCCCCGATAACCTGCCCCTCTCCTTCTCTCTTTCCTGATAACCTGCACCTCTCCTCCTCTCTTCCATGATAACCTGCCCCTCTCCTCCTCTCTTTCCCGATAACCTGCACCTCTCCTGCTCTCTTCCATAATAACCTGCACCACTCCTCCTCTCTTCCCCAATAACCTGCACCTCTCCTGCTCTCTTTCATAATAACCTGCACCACTCCTCCTTCTTCCCCAATAACCTGCACCTCTCCTCCTCTCTTCCATGATAACCTGCACCTCTCCTTCTCTCTTCCCCGATAAACTGCACCTCTCCTCCTCTCTTCCCCGATATCCTGCACCTCTCCTCCTCTCTTCCATGATAACCTGCACCTTTCCTCCTCTCTTCCCCGGTAACCTGCACCTCTCCTCCTCTCTTCCCCGATAACCTGCACCTTTCCTCCTCTCTTCCCTGATACCTTACACCTATTCTCCTCTCTTCTCCTATAACCTACACCTCTCCTCCTCTCTTCCCCGATAAACTGCACCTCTCCTCCTCTCTTCCCCGATAACCTGCACCTCTCCTCCTCTCTCTCCTGATACTTTGCACCTCTTCTCCTCTCTCCTGGTAATTCGCACCTTTAAGCAGAAGAGCTTTAGAAGATGTTATTATCTTTTTTAATTGCCATAAGAATTTTGCAACATTTCATGACTGGTTCAATTTAATGGAATGAGACTGTTTAATAAGAACAATAAAAATGTATACATTTTGTGAATAACTGCTAAAGGTGTTCATTAAAAGCACAATTCATATTTTTGCATTCCAAGTTTTTTTTTTTTTTTCGCAAGTTGCAATAATTCATTACTTCCTAAGACTTGCCAGTGATCTACTGTGTTTGGCCTGTCGGTTCCCAAAGGACGCAAGAATATTAAACTATTACCATTTACATAGCATCTCTAGATATTTGCTGCACAATGGTAAATTCCATCTTTCCCCCAATGGAAAAAAGTAATGGCATTTTATTATTTCATGGCCTTGAATACAAAGTGAGATGGGAAGAATATGTTCTGTGTTTTCTGTGCTAATGACCTGGGAAATGTGATCACTGCATGGTTTATTCAGTCATAATTGTGAAGACGGGCTTCTGTTTTCAAAAGCCTTTCCACGTAGAAGCTGCAGCGCAGGAATCCAAAAATTGCCGTCACCACCGAATTAGTAGCGGGCTTGTGCGGTGTCACACTAATGGGCTTCTTCTGTGACGTGTTGAAAGATAATAGGGAAGTGTAGACTACACACAGTGACTGCTCTGAGATGTTTGGCTGTGTGGAGACAGAAGACTGGGCCTCAACTACATAAACAGGAATAAAGAAAAAAAAAAGAGTTGGCATAGCAATGAGGCCTAGACTTATGAACAGGCCCCAAATGCCTGGTGGCTCACGCTTACCACTGTTTCATAAAAGGAGATCTAAACCCTAACTGGGTGACATTTATTTTGCTAGAGTACTTTGTGTCATAAAATACTGTTTTCACCCTTATTTATCTTTTTTTTTCTTAGTGCTTAGTGCTGCACTTGCTCCAGCATCAGTGACTACCAAGTGACGCCTGGTAGGGCTGTATACAAGCACCATCCAGCATAACATGGCCTGGTATGGTTCAGGATTGGATGAGTGGGCTCATCCCCCCTTTCCTGACCTGCCGGGCTGCATGCCTAGATAAGGGTCAGGTAGGGATTTTGGAGGGGCTCCATGCTGTTTTTTTTTATTTTGGTATGGGGTTCCCCTTAAAATCCATAGCAGATCCAAAGGACCTGGAATGCATTGGGGGACCCCCATGCTGTTTACATTTTTATATTGCTGGCAATGGTATTGTATTTATAAATGTCAGTTTTGCTTCCGAATGTTCTATACACGGTACAGATGCACCACTTTACAGGCATGCTAAGGGGACCCCCCAGGCAGTATATTTAAAACATTTTTGAAATTTAATTGTTTCACTTTAAGCACCATTAAAATCACTGCTCCTTTTTTTTTATATATATATATATATATATATATATATATATATATATATATATATATATATATATATATATATATATATATATATATATATATATATATATATATATATATATGTCCCCCCGGGAGCCCCCATACCCTTTTTATGTGCAAAAACTTGCATATAAACCTTCAAAATGGGCACTTTTGATTCTTCAAGTTCGGATCCCATAGACTTTAATAGGGTTTGCGGTTCGGGTCCGAACTTTGCGATGTTCAAGATTTCTAGTGCAAACCAAACCTGGAGATGTTTGGCCCAACTCTACCAGAGACCAGAGCATGGTGCAGTGCTCTGGGCACTACAGTATATCAAGTTAGTGAGAGACAGCACTGGACTGGTTTAACTGGTTGCTGGTAGGTATGTGGAGAGTATGGAAGGAATCACTTCCGATAGGTTGTCACCCAATGGTGGATAGTGGTGATAGATTCCATTGGGGTCTGGGGCTGCTGCTTTTCTGACATGACAATGGGGTTGTTTCAGCAGAAGACACTTGGGGAATATGAAGGAGCGTCCAGTGTCAAAAAATGCCTCACTTAATGGTTTGGTAAAAGGTTTATTAAAAATGCATTAATGCATGTAGATCAAACGCATTTCAGGACAACAGCCTTCCCCTTCTACAGGGCTGTTTTAAAGTATGTTTGGAGGTTAGTGGCTTAAAAGGGGTAAATTAAACACAACAGCAGATTGGTGGTGTGTCGGCAAACTGTGGAACTGGGTACTACAGGGAACTCTGCAGAGGACTGACTTGTCCTCTACATTGGATTCCGGGCAGCCATTTTGGGGAAGCCTGTCCTATTAAGATATAGTTTACATAAAATTTGGCCATAACATGTTAAAATGTATACAAAATTTTAGTGATCAGGATTAGATATTCTTTGACTCTGGCCATAAACAATTATGTAGATCAGGAATTAAAAAGAAGAACACTGCTCAAAAACTGCTGTGTAAGGCACTAGTGGGTCAACGGTTAACAGGTGCTGGTCTGCTACTAAGGCCGGGTTCACACTGGTCTGACAAACGCTCTGACATTGGGAGCTTATGTTGCATGACGTGTGAAAATCAATGTTTCCCTATGGGAGCCGTCTAAACTGGTCCGACACATGTCGGACCAACATTGAAAATGCTCCATGTACTTCTTTGGTCTGACATTGATCCTACTTCACTCCATTGAATACCATTGAAGTCAGATCAAAGTCGGAACACAGTCTTGCATGATCCGACTTTGGCATGCGACTTGTGCTTTGCTACTCTTGAGGGGAACTCCACGCCAAATTTTAAATAAAAAAACGGCATGGGTTCCCCCTCCAAGAGCATACTAGTCACTTGGGTCTGGTACGGATTTAAAGGGGAACCCCCTACGCCGAAAAAACGGCGTGGGAGTCCCCCCAAAATCCACACCAGAACCTTATCCGAGCATGCAGCCCGGGCCGGTCAGAAAAAGGGGTGGGGAGGGGCGAAATCCCCCCCTCCTGAGCCATACCAGGCCGCATACCCTCAACATGGAAGGGGTGAGTGCTTTGGGGCAGGGGGACGCCCTGCGGCCCCCCACCCCAAAGCACCCTGTCCCCATGTTGATGAGGACAGGACCTCTTCCCGACAACCCTGGCCGTTGGTTGCCGGGGCCTGCGGGTGGGGGGCTTATCGGGATCTGGGAGCCCCCTTTAACAAGGGGGCCTCCAGATACCGGCCCCCCACCCTATGTTAATGAGTACGGGGTAGTTCACCTGGGGGAAATGTGTCAAGAAAGAAAAACACTACACAGGTTTTTTAAAGTAATTTATTAGGCAGCTCCGGAGGTCTTCTTCCAACTTCGGGGGTCTCTTCCAACTTCGGGGGTCTTCCGACTTCTCCCTTCTGCCGGGCACCCCCCCTTCTTCTGACTTCGGGGGGGTTTTCTTCAGACTTCGGGGGTCTTCCGACTTTTCCGCTCTCTTCTCTCGCTCTCCGGTTCTTTCTCCCTTCTGCCGGGCACCACCGCTGTCTTCTTCCAGCTCTTTTACCAGTGGGGGCCCGGTCTTCTGCGTTGCCTTCTTTCCTCTTCTCATCTTCGATGTGGACTCAACGCTCCCTCCCGCTGTAATACCGGGTGTGCGGTGCACAACGATTTATATTGGCCTCTACCAGATTTCACATCTACAAGTCATCCAGAACACGGCAGCCAGACTGGTAACAGGTAAAAAACCGTGGGAACCAATCTCTGCGGTCTTGAGGTCCCTCCACTGGCTGCCCATACAGGACCGGGTGACTTTCAAGACGCTCTGCCTCACCCACAAATGTACACAGGGTAACGCTCCTCAATACTTAGGCGAGAAAATAAAACCCTACATCACCAAGAGCGTGCTCCGGTCAACTAACCAAAACCTTCTTCAAATCCCTAAATCCCGCTACAAATCTAAGGGAGAACATAGATTTGCAGTCCAAGGACCCCGGCTTTGGAATGCTCTACCCACGACCATCCGCTTGGAAGAAAACCATCGGGCTTTTAGGAAAAAACTGAAGACCCACCTCTTCTGAAGGATGCAAGCGCCTTGAGGCGATTAAGTTCGCATTTGTTGCGCTATACAAGTTACTCACTCACTCACTCTTAGGACGTCACAGTCCCAGCATGCTCTGGGTGGTGACGACATAATTGCCCCGCACCCTTATGTCATCACCACCCAGAGCATGCTGGGACTGTGACATCATAAGAAGCCAATATAAATTGTTGCGCACCGCAACACCAGGAAACTCGGCCCACCCCCTGCCGCTGTGTCATTGGATTTGATTGACAGCAGCGGGAGCCAATGGCTGCGCTGCTATCAATCTATCTAATCAGGACACGAGACACCAGCTAGTGCTGGGGGCCTCGTTCCCAGCCAGAAGAAGATTGGGGTCAGGTAAGTAAAACGGGGGCTCGGGAGGAGGGGGGGGCTGCAGCACTATAGAAGGTTTTTCACCTTAATGCACAGAATGCATTAAGGTGAAAAACCATGAGGGTTTACAACACCCTTAAGATAAAAAAACGTTCTGCCTTTAGCAGCATAATGCACTCACATGCTCCCGGAATGACACCAAGCTCATCACACAACTGGGAGAATCCACCTTCAGAATCCCTGTATGAATGCCACTAGATATAATCCACTTGGCTAAACTGCAAGAGTGGAGATGAGGGAGAGTGGGGGGGGGGCTGCAGCTTGTGTACTGTATGACAACGGCCGGGATTATGGAGGACCAGCAAGCATTCAGTAGAGCGGAATGCACCCGAAGGAGGCTGTGCAAGTTGCCATATGTTTAAGATCGCAGGCCACATCGGTTGGCTCCGCGGGCTACATTTGGTCAACAGGCCACAGGTTGAGCATGCCTGACTTAGTGAATAAAACACATTAGAAGGGGTGTTTGATGATTGGGAGACTGGGGTGAAGTCTTTCTGTGGAAGTTTTTCATTTTTACAGTATGTGGGACCTGCAACATTCTTTGGAGTTCCATGTAGATAAGGAGTTATGACTTCTTCCCGCATGCTTGTTCGAGTCAGTGACCAAGAAACTATGGAAACCAGGGGCAGGCAGGCAACTGCCAATTCCAGGAGGATGCTCACAACTGCTGTCCTCATTTTGCTCCTGAGATGGATACATTTAAGTTAAGAATTTACCAAGAAGCAAGAGTGATCTGCTTGAGCTGTCTGTCCATCAGCATGCAGAAACAATGAAAGAGGAGGTCAGTTACAGTGAGTGACAAGCAAGCAAACTTTTTTCCTGTAGGACGTAAAATAAGAATTGCTGAAATTGGATACATTTATGGAAAAGACAGAAAATAAAATAAATAATTTCAAAAGCAACAAAATAAATAAATTACTAAACCAGTTGCTTCAAATCCTTGAATTCATTGTACAAGTCATCTAACCTTTACCCCGCTTCATTTCTCATTTTACATTAGACTTAATTGTCTTTGTGCATTAGACCATGAAATAAAAAATGTTTGTTTTGTATATTTTTAACAGGAAACAGGCATTCCAAAACTAATGTTTAACTTCCTAACAGCAAAGATTGTTATCGAAGGAAGTAAACATCTAGTACAAGTTGAATCAACTGCTGACCTCTCTCTCCGCCAAAGCACTACAAGCCCCAGCATACCACAAATGCAGCCTGAAACGGCTGCTCTTAGAAAATGAATGGTAAGCTTGGAACTTAACTTGCATCTAAAGCTAAAAAAATAAGTTTTTTATTGGCGTAGGAAATGGTTCGAACCACTGCTGTCTTTGTGGTCAGTCAAGTCAGTCAAGATAAATAGAGAGGAGACCCAGATAGTACATAGACAGCAATATGATGTAGGTTCTAGCCCTTCCCTACTCTATTCAAAATAAAAAGTTTTGGCTTTAGACTAACTTTTAAGGAGATCTATCCTGACACTTCTCCTTCGGAAGTAGCAGTTTTTCAATAAGTGTCTTGCAACAAGTATGCATATCGGAATGGCTGAATTCAGCCTGACCTACTTGTTCCGGGTCAAGCGGAGCCAGTGGCAACCCAGAAACGTCTTCAGAAGAAGGTCAGTATTGGCAGCCCTTGTATTTATTAGATATATTTGGACAATCACTTTTACAGAAATGCTGTGCTGATTCTAAAGAGTCAAATGTGACAATTCAACATATCAGCTCATACAATCAATAAAAAACAACACAAAATGATATACAGACTAAAAACATGGTGGCAATCCATACATATCACCAAAATAAAGGTCCTCAAAGAGGGAAAGTCACAATGGGATTGTGGGACGCAGGAAAATACTGACGAAGCAGCAATAGTCTACAAAACTAGTCGAGATGCCTTTTGCGTCCCACAATCCCATTGTGACTTTCCCTCTTTGGGGACTTCTATTTTGGTGATATGTATGGATTGCCACCATGTTTTTAATCTGTACATGTTTGTGTTGTTTTTTATTGATTGTGTATTAATAAAAATCCTTCTATATTTTTCTATATATGTTTCTATACTTGACTTTACCTCTTTAAAACGGGAGTTCACCCATACATTTTTTTTACCCTTAGATTGATGCTCATTTTGTCTAGGGGAATCGGCTAGTTGTTTTAAAATCGAAGCTGTACTTACCGTTGTAGAGAGCGATCTTCTCCGCCGCTTCCGGGTATGGTCTTCGGGAGCGGGCGTTCCTATTTTGATTGACAGTCTTCTGACACGCTTCCGACGGTCGCATCCATTGCGTCACGAGTAGCCGAAAGAAGCCGAACGTCGGTGCGGCTCTATACTGCGCCTGCGCACCGACGTTCGGCTACTTTCGGAAATTTGTAACGCGATGGATGCGACCGTCGGAAGCCTGTCGGAAGACTGTCAATCAAAATAGGAACGCCCAGTCCTGCAGCCCATACCCGGAAGCGGCGGAGAAGATCGCTCTGCTTCGATTTTAAAACAACTAGCCGATTCCCCTAGACAAAATGAGCAGGAATCTAAGGTTAAAAAACGTTATTTCCGGGTGAACCTCCACTTTAACCTGTACCGAGATAGTCCAGCAGTCCCTACCCTTTGTAACTTTGGTTCGGGGACCAAACAAGTCCGATCTCTATATCTCTAACTTTTTGGATGATGGTACTATAGATCTATAATACATTACATTATTTTCCCAGAGGCTATATCATAGTTTCATATCAGCTCATATATCATCACTAGGGATGAGTTCAGGTGTGTTCGGACACAAATCTGTACCCGTCTCAGCTATCCCGCCAGGAAGCTGTCAGAGCAGACACCTTCATAGATTCATTGATTCATAGGTTGTGGAGGCACGCCCTATGCCCGAAGCTGAACATATACAATGATCTCCACAAATGCCTCTACTGCTCATGATTGGCTCTCTTTGCTTTGACAGCTTCCTAGTTGGACAGTTTAGTTGGACTTATGTAGCGAACAGCACATAGGGACAAGCTAGGTGAATGAATACATGGATATAGACCGATTGATTAGCCATGACATTACAAACTGAAGCCATAACATGTGAGACCACCATTAGAAGATAAGGCAGACACAGGGAATATAACTGCTCCAATACCTAGCTGAAACAACAAAAACATTTGAAAGTGTACAATTCCTTTAACCACTTAAGCCCCGGGACCATTTTGTTGCTAAAGGACCAGGCCCCTTTTTGTGATTCGGCACTGCGTCGCTTTAACTGACAATTGCGCGGTCGTGCGACGTGGCTCCTAAACAAAATTGACGTCCTTTTTTCCCCATAAATAGAGCTTTCTTTTGATGGTATTTTATTACCTATGCGGTTTTTATTTTTTGCACTATAAACAAAAATAGAGTGACAATTTTGAAAAAAATTAAATATTTTTTACATTTTGCTATAATAAATATCCCCCAAAAATATATCAAAAAAATGTTTTCCTCAGTTTAGGCCGATACGTATTCTTCTAAATATTTTTGGTTAAAAAAAATCACAAAAAGCGTTTATTGATTGGTTTGCGCAAAAGTTATAGCATCTATAAAGTAGGGGATAGTTTTATGGCACTTTTATTAATAATTTTATTTTAGTAGTAATGGCGGCGATCAGCGATTTTTATCATGACTGCGACATTATGGCGGACACATCGGGCACTTTTGACACTATTTTGGGACCATTGTCATTTTTACTATAAAAATGCACTGATTACTCTGAAAATTACACTGTCAGTGAAAGGGTTAACACGTAGGGGCGCTGAAGGGGTTAAGTGTGACCTAATGAGTGATTTTTACTGTGGGGGGCGTGGCTGGGCGTGTGACGTCACTGATCATCGTTCCCTATGACAGGGAACAGACGATCAGTGACAGTCTGACTAGAAAGCACAGGGAGAGGTTTGTTTACACTTACTTCTCCCCGTTCTTCAGCTCTGTGACCCGATCGCGAGCGACCCACGGCTGTGCATATTAAAGGGGACGTACCTGTACACCAATATGCGCAGCCATGCCATTCTGCTGACGTACATCGGCGTGTGCGGCGGTTGGCAAGTGGTTAACAATATATGTTTACAAAAAAGGAGAGAATAGAAATGTGACTTTACATGAAACATGTCATTGTAAGCAGTGATAATATGTATGGCTGAGTTTACTATATTTTAAATTGATTTAACGTGTTTCTTGGCTTTCTGCCAGTCATCAGGGGGAGATTTGTCCTTTTTTCCAAAAAAGTTGAAATAAAGTAACTATTAATGTCTGTAACCTTTAACCACTTGCCGACGGCTGGACGTCTTAAGACGTCCTCGGCTTTGTGGGGCTGCATCATTCAGATATTGCAGTTTCCGGCCGGTGATTCTCTACACCGTAAAAATAATCATAGTGGCTGTTCCACTGCTTGATCGTTCTTACGGGTGGCGAGAGGGGACGCCCCCCTCCCGCTGCCCTCTGTTGCTTCTACTGACTCACCTGAGAGATTGGTGAGTCGTGAGAGGAAAAAGGGGGAAATTAAGTTTGCGCTAAATAATCTACACAACATGCTCAAGATTACGTGTGTCCCGTCCGGATGAAACCCTTAGGTAGGTGGCTGTCCCTCCAAAAGGAAATCCGCTCTTTGCCTTTCCACTGGCCAAGAGGTTCCCCCGCAATGATGTGGCTTCTGGCTGTGCACAATGAATTCAGAAATATTTATATTTATATTTTTCTATTTGACTATTATTGCTTTAATATTTGTACATATTCACTTATCTATGCCAAATTTACTAATTTGTTGCTCCATCCGATGCACATTATTTTTGTGATTTTCAGCATCACCTGTAAAGCTCCTGAAGAAGCTCATCGAGAGCGGAACATGTTGAGCGATTTCGTTACAGGCCTTTAGCTCATGGTTGAGCATGATCTACTTCCATTGGATGTTTTTTTATATGTTTATTACATTTTGCGTCCTATTGTGTAAAATAAAAATGAAATTTTTTACTATTTATTTTCGTACCATTGGTTTATTGACACCGTTTAAAGTCCCAGGGTTTTGTTAGCCTTATTGCCATTTTTTATTTAATGCATTTTCATATGGGATGTGGTGTCTAGATTTGAGTATCTGTGTCCCACAAACTGCTCTCAAAACATGTAACTAGTAAAAAAAATGTAAAGAGTCGCCTATGGGGATTTTTAAGTACCGAAGTTTGGCGCCATTCCACGAGCGTGTGCAATTTTGAAGCATGACAAGTTAGGTATTTATTTACTCGGCGTAATTTCATCTTTCACATTATGCAAAAAAATCGGGCTAACTTTACTGTTTTGTTTTTTTTAAAGCAAATACTGTGCGAGATAAAAAGTTTCAATGATCGCCATTGTATTCTCTCGGGTCTCTGCTAAAAAAAAAAACATAGAGGGGCAGATCCACAGAGAGAGTACGCCGGCGTATCTACTGATACGCCGGCGTACTTTCAAATTTCCTGCGTCGTATCTTTAGTTTGAATCCTCAAACCAAGATACGGCGGCATCTGGGTTAGATCCGACAGGCGTACGGCTTCGTACGCCTTCGAATCCCAGATGCAATACTTCGGCGTCCACTGGGTGGAGTTCTCGTCGTTTTCCGCGTCGGGTATTCAAATTAGCTATTTCCGACGATCCACGAACGTACGCGCGGCCGTCGCATTCTCTTACGTCGTCTCTAGTCGGCTTTTTCCGGCGTATAGTTAAAGCTGGTATTTTGCGGCGTATAGTTAGACTTGCCATGTTAAGTATGGCTGTCGTTCCCGCGTTTAATTTTAATTTTTTTTCCTAGCGACGTCATTTAGCGCAATGCACAGCGGGAAATTTCAGGACGGCGCATGCGCAGTTCATTCGGCGCGGGGACGCGCTTCATTTAAATGAAACCCGCCCCCTAATTGCCGATTTGAATTCCGCCACCTGAGATACACTACGTCGCCGTAACTTGCGGCGCGAAATCGTCCTGGATTCGAACTAAAGCCAGGTAAGGTACGGCGGCGTAGCGTATCTCTGATACGCTATGCGGGTGCAGATCTCTGTGGATCTGCCCCATAATGTTTGGGGTTTCTACGTAATTTTCTAGCAAAACAATTATGATTTTTACATGTAGGAGCGAAGTGTCAGAATTGGCCTGGTTGGCAAGTGGTTAAATATATGTTTACACTTTAGAACCAATAAAAATATACTCACAGAAAGAAAAATTCTAATAAAATGTAATCAGCATTCCAAACAGCAAGTTCCGTCCCTGATGCGTCTATATTTATCTATGGAAACTTCCTGCAGTTGTTGCAAAATAATTAAGAAAGCAAAGTATATTAATGACATGCATGGCCCAGTAGCCCCCTAGCAGCCAATCAGAATTCAGTTTATGAAGTCAGGTCAGTGAAGGAATCATTCAGATAAGCCGCTATTGCTTATAGTACCTTATTCCTTGATTTATTCAATCAAGCTGTAAAATATATATATTTATTGCACTTAGAGCCCTACATAGTATCCATAAGTAGGTTTTGATTAGTTTAGATTTTTTTGCAATGCTTTTTCTTCTGCTCGTTACAAAGAGCTAGAGGGAAAAAAGAAAATTATACAACTCATTATAATTTATATAGTATAACTGATGTCACAATTAATCTGTGCGATGTACAAATATACCGTTTTTATTTATGGAATACGATAGCAGAAAAAAAGGAAAGACTCAGTAGCTCAGAAGAAGGAAAACAACTCTGCAACAAAACAATAAAATATTTAATGCTTAAAAAAAAAAAAAAAAAAACCTATTATTCACAGCGGTCCTGAAAAAGCTAATAAAAGCACTTAAAAGCAAATGTCCCTGCCATAATTGCGCACAGCCTGAGGGCAATTTAAATGGAAGGTGGCAAACCTACAAGAATGTTTTTGAAATGTGTGAGAAAACCAGGATGCCCCGAGAAAACCCTCACAAATATGGTCAGAACATACATATTTATGCAGCGAAAAAAGGCATTAAAGTGGTTGTAAAGGCTCAAGGTTTTTTACCTTCATGCGTTCTATGCATAAAGGTAAAAAAAAAACTTCTTTGTACAGAAGCCCCCCCACCCCCAGCCCCCCCAGTCCCTTCATTCCCCCCAGTCCCCTGAGCCCCATCGCAATCATGAACTTCGGCTCTCCAGGGACTCTCCTTCCTCATTGGCTGAGACAGCAGCAGGAGCCAATGGCTCCTGCTGCTGTCAATCACAGCCAGTGAGCCATTGAGGGGAGAGAGGGGGTGGGGCTGAACCGCAGCCTCGATCCCATTGCAAGCTGTATGTTCTGAGGGCAGGAGGAAGAGGACAAGAGCGCTTGCGGGTGACTCGAGAAGAGGAGGATCAGGGCTGCTCTGTGCAAAATCACTACACAGAGCAGGTAAGTATGACATGTTTGTGATTTAAAAAAAAAAAAAAGGGCCTTTAATATAATTTTAACCACTTGAGACCCGCGCTATTGACAAAAGACGTCAACAGCGCGGCTCTCAGGTGCCAAGTGGACGTCTTTGGACGTCTTTTAAAGTGCATTACCCGCGCGTGCCTCTGGGGGGAGCGCAGCAGGTTAACACTGTCCCGGCGCATCACTGGGAAGGGGGCCGCGATGTCCGCCGGGTACACGCGATCGTCGCTAACACAGCAGGGACGTGGAGCTCTGTGTGTAAACACAGAGCTCCACGTGCTGTCAGAGGAGAGACCGATCTGTGTCTCTTGTACATAGGGACACAGCATCGGTCACCTCCCCCAGTCAGTCCCCTCCCCCCACACAGTTAGAACACACCCAGGATACACATTTAACCCCTTCCTCACCCCCTAGTGTTAACTCCTTCCCTGCCAGTCACATTTATACAGTAATTAGTGCATATTTATAGCACAGATCGCTGTATAAATGTGAATGGTCCCAAATTTGTGTCAAAAGTGTCCGATACGTCTGTCGCAATATCGCAGTCCCAATAAAAATCGCAGATCGCCGCCATTACAAGTAAAAAAAAATAATAAAAAAAAATCATAATTCTGTTCCCCATTTTGTAGGCGCTATAACTTTTGCACAAACCAGTCGCTTATTGCGATTTTTTTTTTTACAAAAATACGTCGAAAAATACGTATCGGCCTTAACTGAGAAAAAAAATATTAAAAAAAAAAAAAAATTGGGATATTTATTATAGCAACAAGTAAAAAAATATATATATATTTTTTTAAATTGTCGCTCTTTTTTTGTTTATAGCGCAAAAAATAAAAACCGCAGAGGTGATCAAATACCACCAAAATAAAGCTCTATTTGTGGGGAAAAAAGGACGTCAATTTTGTTTGGGAGCCACGTCGCACGACCGCGCAATTGTCAGTTAAAGTGACGCAGTGCCAGAAGCTGAAATTTCGCCTGGGAACGAAGGGGGTTTATGTGCCCAGTAAGCAAGTGGTTAAGGTAGAACTCCAGGATAGTTGGCCATACACTGATCGATAATTGTACCAATTTAGCAGGGACTGGTTAAATTTCTGTCAGTTTGTGGCCATCCCTGATTGACAAAAAATGTCCTTGATCAGTGGCTGCAGTGGGTGCTGCTGCCAGAACACAATTTTCCGGCGAGTAGCATTCCTCCAACCACTTTGTTTGAGTGGATGGAGAAATCTACTAGTTTCTAAATGAAAAAAATCGAACCTTGTAAGTATCAATTGCTTATATCCAGAGGGCCATGATTTTCTTTACGAGCTGTTTCCTTTCAGCACACTGACGTTGTTAATGAATACAAGACATCACAAAGGAAATTAAATGGAAGCAAAGAGGACTTTCATGTTATGGTATAAACTCACAATACAATGATTTATAAAAAAAATATACAAATTTATTGAAATACATATTAAAAGGTTCTCCCATATAGGGGAAACAAAGTGGAAGGAAGAAAGTGCATATATCCCATAAGGGCAAACAATAGTGGACTGGAGATAGACTGGGTATCAACCCTGGTCAAAAGGAACCTCAATTCCCATAATTCCAATCTCACACTTTACATGTTTCGCGGAGTGACCGCTTCTTCTTGATTCAAGAGAAATATTCAATCTGTAGAGGATATAACACAACAATAATATATAGAAAGACATTTGAAAAAATGCATAAGTAGGTGCACCATGAGGCAGATGCACATGCATGCTATACACCAAACAGTGAAGTATACAGAGATATATAAATAGACCGTGACCATTTCCCACCATCCACCAAAAACGCCACAAATGAGGCAAGGTAATGTTATACTCACCAGAGGACCCACACCATTGGCCTAAGGCACCGCAATGCCAAAATGTACAATCTCCTGGGCGAGTTCGGGAATTAGGTAGAGGTGTACACGAGTAAAAAAAACAGTAAGCAAAAAATATATGATTTATTTTTACAGGGATTCAAAGAAGGTCCATGCTAGGGGTGCATAAAACATGATCCCCTTCATTTATATACATAGTAGCATATTATGGAACTATACACACCTAAAATTGCTTCACAATTGGAAGAGGGCGGTATATAGGTGGTGGATCACCCGTCTCTACTTGTTACCAGTTGATCTGATGACGGATTGTATCATTATTACATCTCCAATTTGAATCCTATTCATATTTGTAATATTGTACATAATGATATTTCCAATTTTGTAATTATATTATGTAATAATAAATATTTTTTTATGATTTTTTTTAGTTTATTTTTGTTGCCGCCTTTTGAGTTTTTTTCCATTTACATCGTAGGTGGTGGAGCAAGTAGGAGAGGCATCAAAAGGGAACTGATTCATTCACAAGAACCTATAGGTATTCTATGTACAGGGTCTATGACAGGCCTAGATAGTGAAATATACCGTAAAAACATCAGACGATTAGCGCCCCCCCATTAACTTACCTGAGCCCTCGAAAGTCCCACGTCATGAACGAGCTGGCTTCTCGACTGGCTTCTCGGCTCATTCATTGGATGATTGAGAGCAGTGCAGCCATTGGCTCCCACTGCTGTTAATCAAATTAATGACACAGCGCGCCGGGGGCAGGGCCGAGTGATACTGTCAGCGGCCGTAGCTGCCGACTGTATCACTGTATCATGGGAGCGTGCCCGCAAGCTAACCCTCTTGGGAGATCGCTTCCCAGAAGGGGGGTTAGCTGATGCGGGGAGGAGCCGAGACAGTCGATGAGGGACCCCAGAAGACAAAGATCGGGCCACTCTGTGCAAAACAAACTGCACAGTGTAGGTAAGTATGACATGTTTTTTTTTGTTTTGTTTTTTAAAGGAACCTTTACAACCCCTTTAAGCATTTTTTTCAAAACAAATGATAAATGTAACAAAAAAAAGCAGTTATAACTAAATAACTAAAAATGTATTCATTATAGTTTCCTGTTAAGGAGTTTTAACTAAATGTCAGGACCTATATCTACAATCTCTGCTGTTAATGGCAGTACTGTATCTATACTTGATGAGCCACCAGAGATGCTGGACAATCTTGCCTTAAACCTTGTTTCTGGTGAACCTTGAACTCTGTGTTCCTCCCATGAACTACCTATTTAAGGAATGCCTTTGCGCTTCCTGTTTGTCAGGATTATTTATTGTGCTCTCTCCAGCCAATATTTTGTTCTTGTCTGCCATCTGTATCTTCATCTGTATCTTCACTAATTTTGTTCTTGTCTGCCATCTGTATCTTCACTAACACGTGTTACCGACCTTTGGCTTCTTCCTTGACTACGCTTCTGCATGATCCCAATCTGCAACCGCTTGTTCTTGATTTGGCTTGTTCCTTGACTATGCTTCTGCTTAATCCTAACCTGCAATTATATGTTACAAACCTTCGGCTTGTTTACTGACTTTGCTTCTGCTTGATCCCAACCTGCAACTGCTTGTTCTTGATCTTTGGCTTGTTCCTCGACCAAGCCTCTGCTTGATCCCAACCTGCAATCACTTGTTGAAAACCTTTGGCTTGTTTACTGTTTATGCTTCTGCTTGATCCCTACCTGCTATATCTACTACTGGACCCCAGCTTGCTCACCTCCTGGTGATCCTGAGGACCATGATTTGGTTCTAACATGAATAAAAATCAATCTCCACCATTAGGAGCTGTGGTGAATACAGATTAGTGCTTACATCCCACACCTCAAGTGAGCCTGCATCATCTGCCAGGGTGATCTGCTTGTACACTTATCCTGCCAGTTAGTGGGAGCCATTCTACTACTATAGCTACTGGTCTCCGAGTCTGACTCCTGATGTGACACAAAATTTTCCACAACAAACATCTATGCCATTACATGCAAAAGTGCGTGGGTTTTCCTTTCTCCATTGTGCAAATGTCTGATAAATATCATTAGCGGGCAAGTGACTTGGTAGTCAACTCCTGACCAGCAAGACGTACTCCACTCCCACATCCATTATAACCCTAAAAAGCAATTATTTTTGTTCTCTTGATACATATGATTTAAAAAAAAAATTGTAATGATTCTGATTGGTGACAAAGCCGCAGGGGGGGGGGGGGGGGGGCAACGGGTGTTAGCATGTAAACACAACAGTGTTGTCTAGTGTTTGCTTTTCTTTCCAAGCTTTAATCTCATACAATTTTTTATAACCTACAACTAAAGACATTCCGCTGTTGTGATTTCACATGAATAGGGCTCTTGCTGTGAAACCAATCTACCTAGCCAAAAATGGAGGTTTATAAATCAGTTCAATTGTTCATTCAAACACACAGTTGATATAAAGCGTAAGTGTCTAAGCAAAGAAGAAGAAGAAAAAAAAAAAACATATGCTCAACGACGCAGAATGTTAAGTATTAAGTCCATCATTCAAACAGCATCAAACGTGAACATCAAAACACCTTGGATGGAGCTGTAAGAAGACAGAACACATTGTAACAAAATGTCACATACAATATAACCTCAGCTTAATGATTCTCTTTTCGCAGCTACATTATCTAGGCTTTGAGCTTTGAGTAGAATATTTGGCACTGACTAAATTGTAAAGTACTTTTTCAACTAAAATTGTTGTTGAGAATTTCATATAACTCCACTGTGATCATGTGCTCAGAAAGGTTTCTCGTGTTTCTCCCCCCTTCTTCATCATTTATGAATATATTTATTTTCTGCAGCCATCAGGTGTTTAGAAAAATCTCATTAATGCAACTTGCTGAATTAGAAAAGTGTGAAAAAGCATGACCTGCAAATGAAGATGGTTAAAGTGTATGTTAACCTTGAAATTAATCTTTAAAGGTGTAATAAGGGTTAGTTCACACTTTCCACATACTAAACCACAGCAGTTTAGTTTGTGGGCAAGGGTCCATTCCAGTGAGCCAACAGTAGGGGGCGGTGTGATGTGTTTTCATGTTTTACCGCATCACTCAGCTCCCTTTTTTTTTATGGATGAACTTTATTTGAAGTGCACAAAACGTGGCACTTCATTTGTGTCACTGTACAGCAGCAATATGAATTGATCTACTGTAAAATAACAAGCAACACCTTAAGTGGACTGAGAGGAGCTGCGGTGGCTCAACGCGATTGGCACTGCGCTGACAAGCCATTCACCTCTGCAGCTAGGGGTTTGGATCCCGGTCTCAGCTACATGTGAATTGAGTTTGGTGGTCTCAGCCCGGCTCCCGGTGGGTGTGCTATGCGAGGTAAGCCGGCGCTTAGTACGCCCACCCCCCTCCCACAAAAACCACCACACTTACACGCACTCTAAATTGGGTTAACATGCACGCACTTTGACCACGCGTTCTCTAAAAAGAGAGGCGAAGGACTAACGGGGCTGGTTGAGTGGGCTAGATCCTCTCACTCCCTTATAGGGAGTCCCTCTGCCCCGTTGGGCTTCAAAGCGGAGCAGGTAGGGCGGGCTGTGTGGGAGGACCCCCTCACACACCCACCATTGCCACCCGAGGCATGGAGAAAGGTGGCAGATTGCCTCTGGGGGAGGCCTGCCTACTCCCAACTCCTGCAGTCCGGCTCCTTTCTCGAGTACACACACAAAATACACTTTAAAAGAAAAAAAAAAGTGGACTGAGATAACATGCAGCATGTCTACATTTTATTGCAGCCCATGGCATGGCAGCTTCAGGCTGCGCTGCAGTGCGAACAGGACACATATAAAACAATTGTTTTCTGTGAGTCCTATGAATGACTTCCCTCCTTATTGAATTGTATTGTGACTGTACTGTCTTCCCTAATGTTGTAAAGCTCTGCGCAAACTGTTGGCGCTATATAAATCCTGTAAAATAATAATAATGACTGGCATTCTTCCAGACACAAGGAGGAGAGGGAGAGCAGGTTAACGCGTTTCACACACAATGTTAGTGATTCCTTATAGGCTTATAAAAATGTAAATTAGTGTGAAGTTTGAAAAACTTGTTAGTCATCTCTCCCCCTCCCCTGTGTATGGTTGTTTGGCTGTTTTTATACAATACAATAAAAAAATAGATAGCCTCTACCCTGATCCTCATGTTCAAACATATCAAGTATTCATATTGTATTGTTCTCCATCATTATTATGATTTTTATTATCTTTTTATAGATATTTTTTCTAAGTTGTATCCAAGTTTTTATCCAAACTTTTACAACTTTTACAACCAACTGAGTGACCACCTCACAATGAATAACCTTCTTAATCCCCTTCAGTCTGGATTTATCCACTCCACAGAAACTGCCCTCCTAAAACTACTGCCTGCCTTTGATATGGTTAACCACCCCTTCCTTCAAAAAAAAACTCCATGCCTTTGGTATATGTGACTGTATTCTTCACTGGTTATCCAACAACACATTTAGCATTACTTAAAATTCTACTGCCTCCTCTACTTTTCCTTTCTGTCGGGGTGCCACAAGGATTGGTTCTCAGGCCTCTCCTTTTCACAATTTACACCTCCTCCCTGGGTCAGCTGATAGCCTCCCATGGCTTCCAATACCATTTCTACACAGACGAAACCCAAATTTATCTCTCTACCCCTCAGCTTACTTCTTTAGTCTCCTTATGTATCACTGTATTACTAACAGACATATCAGCCTGGATGTCACACCACTTCCTCAAACTCAGTCTATCCAAAACCGAGCTCATGATTTTTCCTCCTCCATGTGCCTCTTTCCCTGATTTCTCAATGTGTGTCCCGTGGCCACCTGGTCAGTGTGCGTGACTGTAGTGCAGGCTGATCTCATCAGCCTATACTACAGTCACACACGCCAACCTGGTGGCCACGGGACACACGTTGAGGCACACATACCAGTTGGGCTGCATGTGTTGGTGTCTTTCAGACACCCAGTAAATGTGAGTAGCAATTTACTTCATTTGTCAAACTCACTTATTCAGGGAAGCCTATCCCACACCCACCTAAAAACTGTCCCTGAGCCCCCATAAAATAATTCTCTGCAGCTATTATCCTTTGTACCACCACACCCTACCTTTAGAATGTAAGCTCTATGGGCAGGGCCCACCTTGACCTTCTGTATTGAGCTGTACTGTAATTGTGCCGATCCCCCCTCTACACTGTAAAACGCTATACAAATTGTGTATAATAATAATAATTTGTATGATATATTGCTTTAATAAACGTGTTGCTCAAAGAATGGTTTCTGGACATTTTTTGTTGCATGCACCATTACCCAAAATCTTATCCACTACTTATTGTGAGGAGCCAAGAAGGAAACAAAAGAAGTGGAGTATATTCCAAAAGAATTGATTTAAAGCAGATGTCCCCTGGAAAAAAAAATATTAAAAGCCAGCAGCTACAAATACTGCAGCTGCTGACTTTTAATATTAGGACACTTGCCTGTCCTGGAGTCCAGCGCCGTCCACAGCAGAGGACTCGCTCGTCACTCTGCTACCCCCACCGCCATCCTGGGTGAGGGAACCAGGAAGTGAAGCGCTCCGGCTGCCAGGTTCCCTACGGCGCATGCGAGAGTCGCGCTTGCTGACTGGTTCCCGCTGTGTTCTGGGAGCTGTGTGTTTCCCAGAACACAACGGGGGAGGGGATCTGACGTCCTGCCCGCAGTCTGTGTGGCCAGAAGTGGGTGCAAATACCTGTACTTAGACAGGTATCTGCACCCCCCTCCCCCCTGAAAAGTGTCAAACGTGACACCGGAGGAGGGGAGGGTTCCGATGAGCGAGAGTGGAGGTGGAGGGTGGAGCTTCACTTTAAACTGCGTTTAAACTCAGTGGACGGCGTATCTCCAGATATGCCGTCGTATCTCTGCGTTGTGCCGTCGTATCTATGCGCCTGATTCTTAGAATCAGTTACGCATAGATATCTATTAGATCCGACAGGCGTAAGTCTCTTACGCCGTCGGATCGTAACGGCATATTTACGCTGGCCGCTAGGGGCGTGTACGCTGATTTACGCGTCAAAATATGTAAATCAGCTAGATACGCAAATTCACGAACGTACGCCTGGCCGACGCAGTAAAGTTACGTCGTTTACGTTAGGCTTTTCCCGGCGTATAGTTACCCCTGCTATATGGTGGCGTAAGTGCGGCGTACCAATGCTAAGTATGGCCGTCGTTCCCGCCACGCAATTTGAAAATTTTACGTTGTTTGCGTAACTCGTCCGTGAATGGGGCTGGACGTAATTTACGTTCACGTCAAAACCAATACGTCCTTGTGGCGTATTAGGAGCAATGCACACTGGGAGATTTCCACGGACGGCGCATGCGCGGTTTGTGAAAAACGTCAATCACGTCGGGTCACAGAACATTTACATAAAACACGCCCCCCTGTTCAAAATTTAAATTAGGCGGGCTTACGCCGGCCGATTTACGCTACGCCGCCGCAACTTACGGAGCAAGTGCTTTGAGAATACAGCACTTGCCCGTCTAAGTTGCGGAGGCGTAACGTAAATCGGATACGTTACGCCGCCGCAAAGATACGCCGCTGGACGAGAATCTGGCCCATTGTGTATGTTTTATCAAATTGTTGTAATAAAAGAATAATTTTAGACTATTCATGTGTTGTTGTCCATGCAAGTACCATTAAAGTCCATACAGCCTCTATGAAATGAATATTTTCCATTTATACAATACACTATAATACAATACAAATACAATACAGTTTGTCATGAATAAAGATACATTCGGGAAGATCCCAGATGTGCAGACATCCAGATTTTTTTATTTGTGAAAATCAGCTTCAAAAAAATAGTACTTTGACTAAAGCGTGTTTATTTGTCTTTCCTAATGGAATTCTTGCCCAGTGTCTTTTTGTATTGCCAATAGCAGAGAGTATCTCTAAGTCCCCAAATAGAATCATTAGCCCTTGATTTATACATTGATCTGACCTTTTCCAATTAGGCAGTGCATTTGGATCCTTTTTACAAGTTATTCAGTAAGGTATAGAATAAGAGTGCCCATAAACAGCTTGTAAATAAATCAATTTTGAGTATCTCTTGCAATAATTGGGTGTTTCTAACCTATTAGGGGTCAACAATGAGCATCTCCAGTGGTCGAAGACACTCCTTGTAACAAGGGGTGAATTATTACGGGTTCTTTGAGAATCTTAATACATGTAGGCTGGATTCTTCTCTATTCCTTGTAGAAAAGTAAAGATGAAAGGTGGGTAAAACGCAGCCGCTAATCTGTCATCTGCACTACTCCACGGGAAAGACAACCGGAATCTGTATTTTTTATGTGCGTTTCAAATGCAAGTCAATGAAAATAAACACCCATGTACACAAGCCCTTACAACTCAACTTGTATATATGCTCAGCTGCTGTTGTGTCCGGGGTGAATGTTTCCCCTTCAGCCACTAGCGGAAGCCCATCTTGCCCTCCCACATCTTGAGAACTAGGACCCAGTGGCGTCTTGGAGGATAAGGGAAATGACGTGAGTGATGCATGCCCAGTGCGGTTCTCTTCTCCGCATCTGGTCGCTGTGTATGCTGGTCAGATGCGGGGTATTTAGGGCTGCTTGATTCACCCATTACAGCACCTAACTGAATCACAGGGACACGCTCACACGTCTGGAATAGAGAACTTTTTTATATAGTGCACAGTAATGATCTATTTCTTCACTGTTATATCCTGCTGCCTTAATAAGCAGCAGGGGATAAATCTGTTTCAGTATGCAAGCTGGATATGCACATGTATATCTATTTATTTAACTACATGTATTCTTTATTGATTCTGTTGTTTTTTGTTTTGTTAAAATGCTTGATATTGATATCATTGTATATATCTCTTTATATATTTTCTATTAGAAGGCTTTGTTTCCAAGTGGACAGCATCCCCTGAGGAAGACCAGGTTTAGGGCGAAACATGTTGGGAACCACACCAATCTCACTGTAGCCATAAGGTCTGTATCATATGTACCGTATTTATCGTGGTATAACGCGCTCCCGCGTATACCGCGCACCCCTAAAGTTGCCCCCGAAATTCCTGTAAAAAAAAAGTTATATGATTTTATTACTTACAGTTTTGGTGTCTTCCCAGCATCCATCGTCCGGTCCGGCGTCCGTCTGCGGCCTCGATGGTGTCCTCCCGGCTTCTCCAGCGCGCGCCTCAAGTCGAGTCCCCGCTTCCCGCGCTCAGTTCGAACGCCTCCACCGACATATACTGAGTGCAGTACAATCGGGTACATTCAGCAAGGCTCGGCTTCGCTCGCGCTCACGCTCTGTGACGTTTATGCGTGAGCACGAGTGAAGCCGAGACTAGCCGAATGTACCCGAGTGTACTGCACTCGGTATATGTCGGCGCAGGATTTCAAACTGAGCGCGGGAAGCGGCTATCGGCGTATATCGCACACCCACGATTTTCCCCTTATTTTAAGGGGAAAATAGTATGCGATATATACCGATAAATACGGTACTTGCTGCAATACTGTTTTTAAACATTTTTAACCAATGTTAAAATAAAATGTTTTTCTTTTAAATAAATCTGTCAGGGACCTGCCAATAGGCTCCGGCGTGCACGCATGCGCACACATACTAATGGCCAGAATCCGCATCAGTCACCTATTCATGTGCGTAGGCACGCCCCATATGCACACGTTATGTGTCAAATGCGCGCATGTGTGCGCCAACTACACACGCACGTGTGCCTACTACACGCGCACATGCACGACAGGAACGCGCGCGTGCTCGTTAATGCACGATTGGCGCCACTCTGCCTTTAAAAAGCCAGCAGCTGCAGTGACACTTTGCTGTCTGATCTGCAGCGTTGTATGTGTATGACCTGTTGAACCTGCTACCCCTACCGACCCGGCTCTGTCTGACCATCCGAACCTCTCCACTCCGACCCCTGGCTTGCTCTGACTCCGCTCTGCTCTCCTGCCCATCACTACCAGACCCTGCGCCTGAATCTGACCACGCTTGCATTAACCACCTGATTACCTGCTTGACCCGGCTTGTTGACCCTGATCCCAGCTATTGTTCTGCATCTAACCTGGCTTGCTCCACCAGCTCCTGCTATCCAGTACCTGTGCCGGCTCCAGAGACGCTGTCTCCTGCACCAACCGTCCTGAAGGACCACCAACCGTGCCGGGCTGCTGTCATCACCAGGCACTCCTACCTCGCCGTGCTCCTGAGCTTGCTGTCCCCACTCCAGCAGCTCCAGAGCCGGGGCTGTAAGAGAGGCCTCTTCCTGCACACTAGGCTCTGGCTACAACGTACGTTCCAGTACTTAACAAAATCTCTTTGGATCCACTTACTAGTTTGTGTACCCTAAAAATCCCGTAAATGCTTCAATAATTCTCTGCTTCAGGGATGTGGTGCTAATTTTGGTGTTTTGTCCATGGGTAAGAAATTATCCAACATATTTATGTTCTTTACACAAGAAGAATATTTGCGTTTCGTTACAACTTTGAATTTTTTGTGTCTTAATGGGAACCAGGCAATTGTAACGCTGCTGTTTTTAGGAGACAACTGTGTTTTTTTATTTATATGGAGGGTTTTGTCATTTTATATTTGTTAATTAGTAATTAACTTTGTATATGTGACTGAATGTAAAAAAAGAGTATAATGTACACTAGAATTTTGTTTGGATATTGCATTGTGAGAGAGGGTAATAATGCATAACCCCTGTGCAACACTACAAACCAAGGTTTAGAGACTGTGTATGTAATGAATAAATATGGCTTGTACAAGCAAGTAAATAAATATAATAACAATATATTAATAATATATTAAATAGTAATAAAATTGTTTACATCAAGGCTGCTCTCTATTACATGTTTCCAATGACTCATTGAAAATTCTATACTCTCCCTTCAATGACATGCCATGTGTACAAATGGTCTTTTCTTGTCGACAGACTATCATTACGAAGCCTTGCAGTGATTTAAAAGGGGTGAGAGGGTGTGAGCGTTGTAGCCTGTCGTACGGGTCTCTACCTGCCAAATGCCCTGCCCCGGAGCCTCCGTAGATCTGCAGCAGCATTGTCAATGGGGCACAGCCATATACTTGAGTAAAATCATTCCAGATTTAGGTCATTATAGGTCTCATCTCTGGAGCTAAAAGTACTGATGTGTCTCATTATGAAATATAAATTTGACAGGAAAACACTGGTCGTTTTCCTGCTGAGTAAAACATTATGTTTGATGTCAGCTATGCCGGTCACATATGTACATGCACAAATCAGTACATAGTTCATGATGATTAACATATGGATCTGTTTAAGAGAGCCAGCTTAAAGGTCTGCCCGTTCAAGCTCATAGAACCATCTGATCTGGAGAAAAGTCAAGAAGTACTGTTCACCAAAATAAACAGACATTTATAGTACAAGTGTAGCAAAGAAAAAGAACTGAAGGGGAAAAAAATCTTAAAGTGTATTTACAATTTTGTATAGTGTGGGGAAGGATTAAACCCCCTGTCAAGTTGTTTTATTTTGCTGTCTGTGTACCATGGGGGAAATTGTTCTTCTCTTCCTGTCCTAGAGACTAGCGTTGAGCGGAATACGCCATATTCGATTTCGCGATATATCACGAATATATAGCCGAATATTCGTGAAATATTCGCTAAAATCGAATATTCGTGATATTTAAAAAAAAATAAAAAATTGCGAAATTTCGCTAATGCGAATTTATTGCGAACATTTTGCAAATTTTTTTTTTTTTTTCTGATTGGCTCTGATGCAAAAGAAGGGCGGAGAAAGTATTCTCGAATATTCGGAAATCGAATATTCGGAATATTTTATCAAAAAAAAAAAATGTTGTGAAATATTTTGACAACTGTGGTAGGAGAACTCTGATTGGCTCTGATGCAAAAGAAGGGTGGAGAAAGTATTTACGAATATTCGGAAATCGAATATTCGCGAATACTTTCTCCACCCTTTTTTTGCATCAGAGCCAATCAGAGTTGTCAAAATCTCGCAATCAATTTCGCATTCGCATTAGCGAAATTTCGATAAAATATCACCAATATTCGATTTCCGAATATTCGCGAATACTTTCTCCGCCCTTCTTTTGCATCAGAGCCAATCAGAGTTCTCCTACCACAGTTGTCAAAATATTTCACAACATTTTTTTTTTTTGATAAAATATTCCCCACACTATATTCGGAATAGCGAATATTGGCCGCAAAATTCGAGATATTCGCGAATACTCGAATATGCCATATTCGAGCCGAATATTCGCAATACGAATATTCGTGAGCAACACTACTAGAGACACAACAAGAAGTTAAAGTAGTTGTAAAGGAACAAGGTTTTTGCATAGAATGCATGAAGGTAAAAAAAAACTTCTGTGCGCAGCAGCCCTCCCCAAGCCCCCCCTACTATTTACCCAAGCCCCCCCTTCTATTTACCCAAGCCCCCTCTTGATCCAGCGCACCACTGTTTGGCTTTCCGCACTCCCAATGGCTCCCACTGCTGTCAATCACAACCAGTGAACCAATCAGGAGACAGAGGCAGGAGACAGAGGCTGAGCCGTGGCTCTGAGTGTGAATGAACACATAGAGCTGTGACTCAAGACCGCCCCTGCTTGGGTGCCTCACTCAGGATCCGGGCTGCTCTGGGCAAAAAATAAGGCTTTAATATCGCTTTAAGCTGGCTGTATACTAGTAGATATTCTTACAAATGTTTATGTGAAAATTTGTACGGTCATTTGTACAAAAAATCTCAGTATCTTTGATGACTTGGTGAATGTCTTTCAAAAGCACTTAACAATCCTGTTTGCTTTTAACATTTGATTTTGGAATGAATGAACAAACACAGACACTGTTAAAAATGTGTATATTCAAGAAAAATTTTCCATCCTGCTTCTTTGAATTTCCTCATCACTGTGGTCAAAAATGACTTGACTCCATGAACAATTTAAAAAATCAAGAGCATTCTTAAAACTAAGAATTTTGAACAAAACACGACAAGGAAATGGCCAGCTTTAGAGGAAAACTTCCAAGGTTAGGGAAATTCCCCTTTTAGACAGTTGTCCATGATGACTCCATTGAAAGATATCCCTCACCTCTTGTTCTGGGGACAACTCAAATGTTTTGGGTTTCTTCTCACTGTTCTCATTGAAAAAGGTCACCAGTACAATTGGATAGGTACATTTCCCCATTGGGTAATAAAAACTTGACAGAGGTCTACCCTTTCCCCACACTAACCAAAACTAAAAGAAAAAAAAGGTTTTGCCTTGAGATATTCAACTGGTAACTTATGATGACTTGAAGAACTGCAGCTCAGGAAAGGAGGCCTGTATCTAATGGCGCATCTCAAATTTTCTTTTACATTGACAATGGCCACCAGTACAGATAAGGGCGTGAATCTCCCCATATAAGAGTTAATAGAAAGCTTATCCCTTCCCACTCTATCCAAAATACAAAGGCCCAGATTCTCGTATGAGTTACGCCGGCGTATCTCCAGATACGCCATCGTAACTCTGAGTTTGAGGCGTCGTATCTATGCGCCTGATTCTTAGAATCAGTTCCGCATAGATTTGTATTAGATCCGACCGGCGTAAGTCTCTTACGCCGTCTTATCTAAGTTGCATATTTACGCTGGCCGCTAGGTGGCGCTTCCGTCGATTTACGCGTCAAATATGGTAATGAGCTAGATACGCCGATTCTCAAACGTACGCGCGGCCGGCGCATTTTTTTTATGTCGTTTGCGTAAGGCTTTTTTCGGCGTATAGTTACCCCTGCTCTATGAGGCGTAGATGAGGCGTACTAATGTTAGGTATGGACGTCGGAACAGCGTCGAATTTTTCACGTTTTACGTCGTTTGCGTAAGTCGTCCGTGAATGGGGCTGGACGTAAGTTACGTTCATGTCGACTAGGCATTGAGCGGGCGCAATTTAATTTGAAAAATCGACGTGATACTGAGCATCATCGGGTCACGATACATTAACATAAAACACACCCACACTGGCCTAGTTTGAATTACGCGGGCTTACGCCGTATCAGATAAACTACGCTGCCGTAACTTAGAGCGGAAAATGTTTCAGAATACGGGACCTGCCGCTCAAAGTTACGGCGGCGTAGTGTATCTGAGATACGCTTCGCCCGCCTAAAGATAGCCGTTTTTTACTGAATCTGGGCCAAAATAGTTCTTGATCCTTCTACAATTGCAGGTAGCATGCTCTTTTCTGTACACTGGGCCAGATTCACAAAAGAGATACGACGGTGTATCTCCTGATACGCCGTCGTATCTCTGTGATCCGCCCATCCTAACTATGCGGCTGATTCATAGAATCAGTTACGCATAGATAGCCCTAAGATCCGACAGGTGTAATTGACTTACACTGTCGGATCTTAGGATGCAATTCTATGCTGGCCGCTAGGTGGCGAGGCCATTGCGGTCGGCGTAGAATATGCAAATGACTAGTTACGGCGATCCACGAATGTCCGCGTTACCCGTCGCTCTAACTTTACGTAGTTTCCGTCGAGATACGTGTCGTAAAATTAGGGCTGAGCCCTAGGTGTTCTAAGCCATGTTAAGTAATTTCGCCGTCGTTCCCACGTTGAAATTTAAAAAATCACGTTGTTTGCGTAAGTCGTCCGTGAATGGCGCTGGATGCCATTTACGTTAACGTCTAAACAAATGACGTCCGTGCGACGTCATTTAGCGCAATGCACGTTGGGTAATTATCCCGACGGAGCATACGCAGTACGTTCGGCGCGGGAACGCGCCTAATTTAAATGGTGCCCACCCCATTTGAATTAGGCGGGCTTGCGCCGAGCGGATTTACGTTACACCGCCGCAAGTTTACAGGTAAGAGCTTTGTGAATCAGGCACTTACGCTGTAAACCTGCGGCGGTGTAACATAAATGGGATATGTTACGCTGCCGTGGAGCAACGTAAATGTATCTGAATCTGGCCCACTGTGTTTACTGAGCCTTGGCATACGACAATTCCTTTAAAACTTCCAGTGACTGGCTTTTATGAGTTTCAATACATTTGCGTAGTTTACAGTTGCACAGAGTTATTAAGCAAGCTTTTATATGCTCTTCTGTGAAGCCTTAAACAGCGCCATTATATTTTACATTGAAAAATCGAGCATAATGTTTTTGTGATAACGTTTCCTGAAGTGGAGCTGAGCAACTAATGATTAACAATGATCAGAAAATAACAAGATGAGCTACAATTTTACAATGGAAAGTGATAAACTTATGTGTGGAAAAACAAACATCATTGGCGTGTGGTGGCAAACTTGTCAGGGGAAGTATGAAAATTCCATTATGAATTACATGAAATTGCTTTAACTTAAGAAAAGGTGTTGAGCACTCTGGGGCCCCATGTGTATCAGCCAGGGACTTGTAAGCTGCAACATATTATTATTTCATTTTATGGTTTAAATACATTTTTAAGTGATCCTGTGTTTTGCCCATGCAGGGCAACGTAACAGGTTCACTCTAATGGCCCCAACCCAGTATCATATATTTGCTCTTCCTTCGATTTCTCACTACTCTGTTCAGCCATGGGGATCCAGGAAAGCCCAGTGTAAGCTTTAGTTGGATCTCTTCTGCTCCCCAGTGGTCTTCTGTTTAGAGCATATCCTAAAAACCTGAGGGCCAGATCCTCAAAAGGGATACGCCGGCGTATCTACTGATACGCCGTCGTATCCCTGTTTCTATCTTTGGAACTGATCCACAGAATCAGTTTCCAAAAGATAGGCAGAAGATCCTGCATGTGTAAGGGATTTACACTGCCGGATCTTAGGATGCAGTACTGCATCCGCCGCTGGGAGCATTTCGAGTCGAAATGCCGCTTCGTGTATGCAAATGAGCACTTACGGAGATCCACGAAGCGGTTTCGCTTCGTGAAATCTCCGTAAATACTTACGTGGCAATCGTAAAATAAGGGCTGCTTTTACAAAGTGTAAACTGTTTACACCTTGTAAAAGTAGACCCTTCTTACCCGCGACGCTGTTATTTTTTTTTTTTTTTTTTTTTACCCGGAGCGATTCTCAAAACTCGGCGTAACGTAAAACCGCGCTATGCACGTTGGTAAAATGACGTCGTGAGCATGCGCAGTACGTCCGGCGCGGGAGCGCACCTAATTTAAATGGGACTCGCCCCATGAAAATATGAACGCCTTGCGCCAGACGGATTTAAGTTACACAGCCGAAAATTTCTAGGTAAGTGCTTTGTGGATCGGGCACTTAGGTAGAAATTTTGCGGCAGTGTAACTTAAATCAGAATATTTGAGTTACGGCGGCTCTTTGTGGATCTGGCCCTGAATTCTTAAAATCCCTCAAAACATGTTAGATTTATTTTCACCTGACCATCAATAATACAAACTGGATCTTCATTACTCAGTCATATGACAAAGTAAAAACTAAGCAATGTGCTCCCCACCCAATACATATAGTGAAGAACCAATACCTTGACTGGATCCTACAGTCTAAGACCAACTAACGGTCTTACACCTCATTGGCAGTTAAACACCACAAGTGTGGGCCCAAACATCATTGTGACAGACTTTCCAGTGCTGCCCAGAGTCTTACACCCACTGGTGATAGGGCTGGGCCAATTACCATGCAACAGCACTGGAAAGAACGATGCTGCTTGGGAACCAGGCTTCAAAGCATATATTGTTTTGCCCAGCATGGTTATATTCAAAAGTCTGCTTGAATAATATTTAGGGCATTGGATTGTAAGGATTCATCTTCTTTTGTGATTACTAAGCCCCAAGTAAAACATTTTTTTTCCAAGGCTCCCCATGAAATATTGCTGCTATTGGAAACCTTGGTAGAGAACTGTTGATTGACCAGTTTGGATTCTTGATATATCCATGAAGAAATAGTCTCTTCGCTGATTAAGCTTCAAATCCCATTCACAGAGGAAGACAACATTTCTGAATGTTTCGAGAAGTTTGGTTTACAGCAAAATATTATCTCACTATACAGAAAGCATAACTCAAGTGAAATTGTCTGTTCAAATGTCATTATTGATAAAAGATGTCTTTTCAAACGTAATTTTAACAAGAAATCATTTAAAATACTCATAAAAATGCACATTGTTGAAACCTTAGTAAACCTTCATAATGTTACTTTACATCGGACAGTGAGCATCCAATTTTATGGAAAATCTGGTCTGACTAAAGTGGTGTTTACATTTTTGTAAGTTAGGATTCCAAGCATCAGTTTAGCTTCAAATCACATCTACAGAGGAAGATAAAGTTTGTGAACATTTACATTTTCGAGATATATTATCTCAGTATACAGAACTCATAACTAGAGTGAAATTGTCTCTTCAAATGTCATCTTTGAGGAAAGTTGTCTTTTCAAGCATTATTGCAACACAATAAAGTCATAAAAATGCACATTGTTAAAACCTTAGGTACCCTCATAATGTTACTTTCCATCTGACATCCAACTTTATGTAAAATCTGGTCTTACTAAAGCGGTGCTCACATTTTTAAAACTAGGATTCCAAACATAAGTGGGTAGATTCACATACAATTGCCTAAAATTAGGACGGCCTAGCCTAGTCTTTTTAGGCTACACCGCCGTAAATTATTTAGGCTATTAGTGATTCTCAAACCATTTACCTTCAAATTTTCGGCGGCGTAGCCTAAAACGAGCGGGCGTAAGCGCGCCTAATTCAAATGACTGGGAGGGGGGCGTGTAGTATGGAAATGAGGCTTGACATCACGTTTTTTGAAGTTTTTTACACTGCGCATGCGCTGGGCGACTACATTTCCCAGTGCGCATTGCGGCTAAGTAGGCCGTACGGGCCTATTGATTTTAACGCGTACGTAAACTACGTAAATCCCGATTCGCGGACGACTTGCACAAACGACGTAAAAAATTTGAACCTCGCGGCGGGAACGGCGGCCATACTTAACATTGTTATTCCACCTCATAGGTGGAAAGACTTTAAGGCGGCCTATCGCGTACGGAAACGACTTAATGCGACGGTGTAGGCCCGGCGTATGCTCGTGAATCGTCGTGAATCGTCGTATCCCCTCATTTACATAATCTAGGCCGGCCGCAATGTAAGCGCCACCTAGCGGTAAGCCAATACATTGCAATCTAAGATAGGACGGCGCAAGCCGTCCTATCTTAGATATGTTTAAGTGTATCTCTGTTAGAGAATACACTTAAACATAGGTCGGCTTAGATTCAGAGTTAGGTCGGCTTATCTGTAGATAAGCCGGCCTAACTCTTTGTGAATCTACCTATAGCTGTTCTGTCAACTTAAAGTATATCTCTAGGCAAACACTTATTATTTTATACTTTTAGATAGACCAGTGAAGGGTAAGACAGCAAGTTATGCCCACATTGGGGAGAATCTCCCCTCTGTTTATACTGGTGATCATTGCCACCAAAAGAAACATGGAGGGAAAGCACAACATTTTAGGGTTGTCCCCAGCTCAGTCAAATATAACGACTCTGGGAACACATAATTGAGCCAAACCATTCACAATACCAAGTACCAGCCAAAATGTACTGAGTTGTGTTTAGAATATCTACATACTGTATCCCCAGGCAAAAGAGTAGAGAAGAGTTAAATCTTTGTCAATTTTTCATTGCGGTCTGTACCGTCATTATGGAGATCCACCCCTATATTTTTTACTTCTGACCATTGTCACTGAAAAAGAAAGTAAGAGGACATCCAAAATGTTATAGTTGTCCCCCAAACAAGAGGTAAGGAGAAATCTTCCAAAAGGAACACTTGTTCTGAAACAACGGTCTAAGAGTGGAATTCCCCTCACTTTTCCAATAACTTCACATTGAGTCTTTGTTACAGGTAATTAAGAGAAATTTCCTCAATAGTATACAGACATAAACAAAACAATCTGATAGGGGTTTCAACCTTTCCCTGGCCTAAACTCATAAAAAAGTGTTGGCTTTACTGTACATACAATTTCAAGCAGAACTGTAGGAAGACAGCTAAACTCACAGCTGGAGAGAGGAGAGGTATTCATCTAGATCTCAGGACTAGGATAACCTGATTCACCCATTGGGGCATCACCAACACACAAAATAGTTAAGGACTTTAGTTCAGCAGAAGCAATGTCATCAGCCAACAACCATAAATTAGGATCACACTTTATTTATCGAAATAAATTTTGTTTAGTTGCCGTATTTTTAAAGCAATAATACATAAGAAATCTGCATGCATTGTAGAGATATACTAAACATGTATTTTTTTCCAGACCTACGCTTTAATATAGACATATTGGCCCAGATTCACGTAGGAGATACGACGGCGTATCTCCAGATACGACGTCGTATCTCTGAGTGTGAGGCGTCGTATCTTGGCGCCTGATTCAAAGAATCAGATACGCCAGAATTTCTCTAAGATACGACCAGCGTAAGTCTCCTATGCCGTCGTATCTTAACTGCATATTTAAGCTGGCCGCTAGGGGCGTGTACGCTGATTTACGCCTAGAATATGTAAATCAGCTAGATACGCCTATTCACGAATGTATGCCCGGCCGTCGCAGTACAGATACGCCGTTTACGTTAGGCTTTTTCCGGCGTAAAGTTACCCCTGCTATATGAGGCGCAGCCAATGTTAAGTATGGACGTCGGGCCAGCGTAGAATTTTCCGTTGATTACGTCGTTTGCGTAAGTCGTTCGCGAATAGGGCTGTGCGTCATTTACGTTCACCTCGAAAGCATTGGCTTTTTGCGGGTTAATTTGGAGCATGCGCACTGGGATACTTTCATGGACAGCGCATGCGCCGTTCATAAAAAGCGTCATTTACGTGGGGTCACAATAAATTAACATAAAACACGCCCACATGTTCCATATTTGAATTAGGCGGGCTTACACCGGCCTATTTATGCTACGCCGCCGCAACTTTGCTTTGTAAATACTGCACTTGCCTGTCAAAGTTGCGGAGGCGTAGCGTAAATAGGATACGTTACGCCCGCTCACAAATACGCGCTCCCTACGTGAATCTGGGCCATTGTATACTAATCCCTCAGTGTGCTACTGTGCTTATGTTAACCTTCAAAACCTAAACACATATGCCCTAAATTGGGCCTTTAACACGTAAGCCCTGTACACACGATCAGTTTGTCCGATGAAAACAGACGGATGGACTGTTTTCATTGGACAAACCGTTCGTGTGTACAGGGCTTCATCGGTTTGATTTTCATTGGTGAAAAAAAATAGAACATGTTTTACATTTTTCCTATGGATAAAAAACTGATAGAAAAATCCGATCGTCTATGTGGAAGTCCATCGGTAAAAAATCCACGCGTGCTCAGAATCAGGTCGACGCATGCTCGGAAGCATTGAACTTAATTTTTTTCGGCTCGTCGTAGTGTTGTATGTCAATGCGTTTGGACAAGATCGGATTTTTGACCGATGGTGTGTAAGCAAGACTGATGAAAGTCAGCTTCATCGGATATCTGATGAAAAAATCCATCGGATTAGATTCCATCAGATATCCGATCGTGTGTACGAGGCTTAAGAGGTCTATTTATAAATGTTTTCACCCAACTCAGCTTTCACCCAAGATTTACAAATGTCTCTAATTGGATTCATGCAGAAAAATATGTGAATCTTGAGGCTCCGAACACACGTCCGAGGAACTCGACGTGCCAAACACATCGAGTTCCTCGTCGAGTTCTGTGTTGAAGCCGCCGAGGATCTCGGCGGGCCAACTTTCCTCATTGAACAACGAGGAAATAGAGAACATGTTCTCTATTTGGCCCGACGAGTTCCTCGTCGGCTTCCTCGGTGAAAAGTGTACACACGACCGAGTTTCTCGGCAGAATCCAGCTCCGATCGAGTTTCTGGCTGAATTCTGCCGAGAAACTCGGTCGTGTGTACGGGGCCTGAGTGATAGTTCTTAAAATTTTGGGTAAAAACTATTATAAATAGACCCCTTAAATGAAATGTAGAGGCAATAATTTTTTTTAGTCTTGGATAGACTAGGGAAGGATTAAACACCTTTCAGTATATTTTTTCTATAAGTTTCCCACTGGGATTTTCTTTCACTTAGTGTTCTGGAGATGCATCAGGAAGTTAAGAGATATACCCTCCCCTGAGGTGTCCTCATTGGAAGATTTCCCATCAGTTTTCCTTCTAACTAAGCCCCTATTCTTCTGCATATTCCACTCTGGACCTTGAGTATGCTGACTGCACTGAAAACATGCAGCTTTGAGATCTCAGAACTGGGATAACCCAACCCACCCGTTGGGGGATCACCAGCTGCACTTCTTTTATGTACCCTTATTCATGATGTCAACAAAGATTAACAAACTTGTTATGAACTAAAATGTTAACAGAAACTGTACAGCAACTCATAACAATAAAGAAGTCTGCTTTATGAGACAGATATAAACAATCCTTTATGACATTTTTAACAAAACTTTATAGAATCTTAAACAGTTTGCTAATTATATTGTGCGTTTTTATGATCATTCATCATGTAAGCAACTCTGAATCATACAATCTGTTTCTTATATTACTTTCCATAGTAAACTGAAAAAGAAAGAGCTTGAAAAGTCTGCGATAGTTCATCCAAAGTAAACTTAACAAGCTACATAGTTATTAAAATATGCAACAGTGACTTCATATACAGTATATCTTCATATACAATCTATACCTGGATGTACTGTTCTGAAATTCACTAGTGTTCATATTATTTTTAGTAGCAACAGCCATTAAATATTGAGTGGAGGAAATGCCAGAATAGGACATCATGGGCCAGATTCTTGTAGAATCTGCGGCGGCGTAGCGTAAGCCATTTACACTACGCCACCGCAAATTACTGGAGCATGTGCCGTATTCTCCAAGCACTTGCTCCGTAATTTGCGTCGGCGTAGTGTAATTGGCCCGGCGTAAGGCCGCGTAATTCAAAGGGGGCGGCTTGTATTTAAATTAAGCGCGCTCCCGCGCCGATCAAACTGCGCAAATGCGCCGGGCGGAAAAATAGCCCAGTGCGCATGCTCCAGCTCACGAAGGAAAACGTCAATGACGCCGACCAGAGCGTCATTGACGTAAAGTCGTATTTGCGAACGACTTACGAAACGACGTAAACGACGGAAAAAGCCGACGCTGACCCGACGCCATACTTAACATGGCATACGATGGACCTAGGTAAACTTGCCCCTCATTATAGCAGGGGCAAGTTTACGCTTACGGAAACGTTGTAAAATCACTGCGTCGTACGCGCGTACGTTCGGGAATCTCGCGTAACTAGCTAATTTGCATAGACGACGGGGAAAACGACGATGCGACACCTAGCGGCGGGAAAAAAATTGCATTTAAGATCTGACAGCGTAAGAGCCTTACGCCTGTCAGATCTAATGGGTATCTATGCGTAACTGATTCTAAGAATCAGTCGCATAGATACCCTGGGCCAGATTAGGACTTACGACGGCGCAAATGGCGTTGCGCCATCGTAACGCCTTTGAGAATCTGGCCCCATGTATTTTACAAGGTAGGACATGAAAACATTGAAGTGACCACAGAAAAACACCAAGGCCCAGATTCACAACCGAGATACGACGGCGTATCTCCAGATACATTGTCGTATCTCTAAATTGCGGCGTCGTATCTATGCGCCTGATTCTTAGAATCAGTTACGCATAGATATCCATTAGATCCGACAGGCGTAAGTCTCTTACGCCCTCGGATCTTAACTGCATTTTTTTTTGACCGCTAGGTGGCGCTTCCGTCGAATTCCGCGTCGAGTATGCAAATTAGCTAGATACGCGAATTCCCGAACGTACGCACGGCCGACGCAGTAAAGTTACGACGTTTACATTAGGCTTTTCCCGGCGTAAAGTTGCCCCTGCTATATGAGGCGCAGCCAATGTTAAGTATGGCCGTCGAAATTTGAAAAAGTTACATCGTTTGCGTAAGTCGTCCGTGAATGGGGCTGGACGTCATTTACGTTCACGTCGAAACCAATGACGTCCTTGCGGCGTACTTTGGAGCAATTCACACTGGGAAATTCCACGGACGGCGCATGCGCCGTTCCGAAAAAACGTCAATCACGTCGGGTCACAGTAGTTTTGCATAAAACACGCCCCCCTGATCCAAATTTGAATTAGGAGGGCTTACACCAGCCGATTTACGCTACGCCGCCACAAATTACCGAGCAAGTGCTTTGAGAATACAGCACTTGCCCGTGTAAGTTGCGGAGGCGTAACGTAAATCAGATACGTTACGCCCGCACAATTTTATGCGGCTCTACGTGAATCTGCCCCTAAGTGGTTTGAGTTTGCCCATCTTAATTTTGTATTATTTATTTTGTATAGTATAGATCTATGTTTGTCCCAGACATGTTTAAATTCAATTACTGTTGACCAACTCACTTCCTTTGCTGAGTTTGCTCCAATTATCAGGTACTCTTTCAGTAAAATAGTACTTTCTAAGGTTTGTTTTGAACATTCCTCCTGCTGTTCTTGATCATAATTTCATATAAAATAATAAAAGTTTTTCTAAACCTAATTCACACCCTTCATGTTTCAATCATGTCCACCCTTTACTCAAAACTATACATATTAAAGGATAAGTTCACTTAAAAAAATAAAAATAAATTCCCCTTTTTTTCAGATAAAAAATAATGCATTTATTATGTTTTGTTGCAGTAGCCTATTAAGCTTTGCACCAGCGATCGGCAGATCGCTGGTTTAATGCAGGGCTCCTGCAGCTCTGTCAGTGTATCGGCTTCCTTGTACCTTGGTACAAGGACGCCGATACATTCACCATGGTAGGTCATTGAAAACTACAAGCTGACAGCCGCAAAGGCTCCCGGACCTTGTAGTTTTCCATTCACAGAGGACTGTGAATGAGTGACGCGGCTGGGTGGGTGGAGTCCCACATGGCCACATCTTTTTTTAATTGTGGCAGCAACACAGGGAGAAGATTCTTGGTCTGCTGTCAAAGCCGGGATCTAGGGGGCGGGTGCATTCATAACATGCTACATGTTACACCCTGAATATGGGTGTAACATGATATGAAAGGTGAACTTATCCTTTGAGTTCCCAGTCTGTCCTGGTATGGTTTATCTCCCAGACCCTTCACCATTTTTGTTTACTGTTCCTGTACTTATTCCTATCAATATACTGTATTTATGTAAGAGAGGCCTTCGGATCTATACAGGGGGATTAGGACCTCCTTCCTCCAGTTGGTGTTTCCTCTAGTGCAAACTAAAGATCTATATAACAGGAACCTGACCTCCTTCCTTCAGCTATTGATATATCTAGTGATATCTAAAGTTCTAAATAGAAGAACCTCATGTCCATGAGTCTGCGCATTCAATCGCATTCGACACCCTCCCGCCCTTCCCTTTTTCAGGGCACTTCTCAGCATATCCTTCTTCAATTAACTACCCATTACTTACCTTGGGTATGCGCCCTTTTCTTGGCATACTGACCAGACCACCAAGGCACACTTCAGGTCTATTTATGTTGTAGGTCTTGTCCCGTGTTTATGTGATTCACATCTCTCTCGGTCAGAGGGTATTGACCATAAATAATGTTTGGGGGTTCTGAGTAATTTTCTAGCAAATAAATTATGATTTTTACATGAAGGAGAGAAGTGCCAGAAAAGGCGCGGTATGGAAGTGGTTAAAATAACAAACATGTTATACTTGCCTGCTCTGTCAAACACGTGTGTGTGTGGTCCATATATATGACCCTGGCACTTCGATCTCTCTGCCACCACTGTGAAAAAGAAATGCGTAAACACTTCTCTTATGGCAGAGCCGGTAAGAGGGAGATTTTTCCCATCTTCCTGCCAACACACATGGTGATAATGCTAATGCACATAGGGAGATTAGGGTGTGCCCAGGCACAACTGGCACACCCTGTGTGCTTTAGTCTCCAATTAATTCAGAATATAAAAGCTGGCAATACAGAGTCATCCATCCACACTGTTTAGAGTGAATGGTAGAGTTAAAACTAAACTCTGGGCAATTGTTTTCCCATGCAGGGCGGGCACTCCTGCTCTTTTTATGAATGGGGCAACCAGAAAGCCTTATACTCACCCGATCCTCCACTCCAGCAGCAAACAGCACTCCCCCATGATCCAGGGGTGGACTGTTTTCGATGTCTTCACGTACAGAGCAGGTCTATGGGTGTGATGATGCCAGAAACACTCCACCGCACAAGACCGCTAGATGGGGGGGGGGGGTGCTGGGAGGATCGGAGGATTAGGTAAGTATACTGTATCTCCACTCTCAAATTGACTAGACAAAGTCAATCAGTTAACCTGTGTAGTGCAGACACAGCCCCACTGCATGGGGGAAAAAAAATCAGCTTTCTTTAAGTATTTTTGCTCTTTTATCTCTGCAGGAGAAATCTTAATAGGTACGGTCAGCTTTAGATTCTCTTCTGCCTGGACTCCTCTTCGCTCCTTCCATTATGCCAGATACAATTACAAGTTAAAATTTTATTTTTAGCCTCTCTTAACCCCATCTCACTATATGCTTAAAGTGCACCATCCCTGCGATTTAGAACACACTTGTGCTAAAGCTAGGAAGTGTGCAGGAGGTGAGTGTACCTTTAAGTCCTGCTATCAAAGAAAGAATTATCAGCAGCAATGTTTTGTGAACCTTGTACCCATTCACACAATTTATATGATGTGTTCTCATTAAAAACAAGTCTGGTGTTTTAGCAACAGCGCTGTTTGCGAGACATGGGATTATAGGTCAGTAAACAATGAACATGTTGCCTAAGAATGCATGCCAAGTATTTTAAATGTCTCACTGTTTTGATGCTGAATTATTGGTGAAAAACATGTCTCTTTTTTTTTTTTATCTTTGGCTAAAACTTAAGCAATTATTCTTGAAAACGATACAAATCTTGGGGGATTTGCGGTGTCATAAAACTTTTTGGTTCATTTCACAGGAATATTATTCATTTTAATTAGCAAATAAAAAATAAAATGATGGTCCTTTTCACGGCGCCTAAAGCCCTGTACACACGATCGGTCCATCCGATGAGAACGGACCGATGGACCATTTTCATCGGTTAACCGATGATGCTGACTGATGGTCCGTCACGCCTACACACCATCGGTTAAAAAAACGATTGTGTCAGAACGCGGTGACGTAAAACACAATGACGTGCTGAAAAAAATTAAGTTCAATGCTTCCAAGCATGCGTCGACTTGATTCTGAGCATGCATGGATTTTTAACCTACTAACGATCTTTTTTTTCCCATCGGTTAGGAATCCATCGGTTAAATTTAAAACAAGTTGGCTTTTTTTTAACCCATGGTTAAATAACCAATGGCGCCCACACACGATCGGTTTGGACCAATGAAAATGGTCCATCAGACCATTCTCATCGGATGGAGCGATCGTGTGTGTGCGGCATAGGGATAGCGTGTTTTATTTACTGTCTATTTGTAAAATTGTGAGATTGTACAAAGATTTCTGGAAAGAAGAGTTGCTTTTCTTTGTGAACAAAAAGTTTTCTGTAGACTTTGATAAAAAAAAAAAATGAATGTATGTACGTTTTCATTGTAATAGAAAAATGTCAAGAATGATTGACAAAGAAAATATTAATAATGTAGGCAAGAGCAACTGGAGCTTGTGATGAACAAATACGGCTAAATGTACGCTGTTTTTACAATCCATTTTGCTGGGTTGAATATTTGTGGATTAGGCAGTTTTTTCTTTCCATTTCGCTTTTTTTTATTATTATTATTATTATTATTATTATTAAAAAAGATTACCCTTCATTCGCTGTGATGTTAGCTGATAAAAGGGGTCTTGTAATTCCTGTACCAATTCACGCCCACGCTGCTGCAGCCCAAACTTCTAGCTCTAAGCAAAGTCAAAAAACACTCTTTGACCATTTAATTCCCATTCTCCTGAAGACCAAACTCCCAGCTCTGGTCAAAGTGTGAGAAATCCATGCTTTGAGCAGTTAATTTCCATGTTCCTGAAGCCCACATTCCCACCTCTGGTCAGAGAGTGAGGAAACTACGGTAATCTGGACCAGTTGATACCATCAGGGGCGGATCCAAAGTCTAGTCTCGGGAGAAGCACTGCCAGAAAATTTTGCGGGCAAATTGTCGGGACAATAGCCAGTGTTGGCGCTTCAATCATTACGGTGCCATGGTTGATATGGTATCAGGATGATTGAAGTGCATTATTTCTATTATTACATTGTAATATAAAATAAATGGTTCAACTCACCATAATTCAGAATCAGTGGGAGTCCTGAGTGTGTCACTTCCTACTGTCACCTGCCACCAGATGCGGATTGTCACTTGCCATGTCACTTGCCACAAGATGCGGATTGTCACTTGCCAGTGGCTGTGTCGCAGAGTGAGGGCGGGCGGTGAGAGATGTCAGAAAGCTGCTACCTATCAGAATATGCAACCAAAGTGATGTTGCATTGCGGCCATCTCAGTACACCCGCTCTTGTCCACAGTAAGCCTAGAGTTAGATTTCGGCAAGCAGACATCTTTATACACCCACCTTGAGTCTTGCTTTTCACAGTTATTTTTAACAGTAAACTCAGCTTATATAGTGAAATATAAGTTTGGTTTACTGTTAAAAATAACTGTGAAAAGCAAGACTCCGGGATGTCCGCTTCCTGACTTCTAAATCTAACTAGACTTACTGTGGACGAGTGCAGTGTACCAAGATGGCTGCGATGCAACGTCACTTTAGTTGCATATTCAGATGGGGAGCAGCTTCCTGACTCAGAACACCTGCTCACTCAGTCATACACTAGCCCGCAAGCACGATTTATCACTGCTCCCCAGCCTGCCCCGTCCGCTCGGTCACCCGCCGCCGGCTCACCCGCTCGCTATTTTCTCAGGGGGGGCAATTGTCTGGTTGCCCCCCCCCCTGGATAAGCCCCTGGATACCATGCTCCTCAGGCCAAAACTCATATCTCAGGTCAGAGTGGGAGGAAATCTTTGACTAGTTCACATCCATTCTCATGAAACATATCTCCCACCTCTGTTCAGTGAGAGAAGAAATCACTGTTTGACCAGTTCACTCCCATGCTCCTGAAGCTTAGATCCCCACTTGTGGTCTCAGGTTGAGAAACCATTCTGTGACTAGTTCACTCCATGCTTCTGAAGCCCAAACTCCCTCCCTTGGTCAGAGTGTACGGAAACCACTCTTAAGGCCCATACACACGATCTGGCTTTTTGACAACAAACCTCCAACAGACCTGTTTTTGCAGACAATCCAACCATGTGTACGCTCCATCGGACAAAGTTTTTTGCTTTTCATCGGACAAATGTTCGCTGTGAGAACAGACAAACTTTCCGGCAACAAATGTCCTACGTCGGCTAATCCGATCATGTGAACACAAGTCCATCGGACTAAAGTCCAAAGTACAAACATGCATGCTCAGAACCAATGCTAAAGATCAGACAACAATAGCAGAAGTTGCCCAAAGGGTGTCAGTAAAGAGCAGAAAAACCACATAGTACGTCTATTAGGGGAATACGTTCGTGTTTGTTTGTTGAAAAAGTCCTACTGTGTGTATGCATACCAAGTTCACAGACACCGCCCTTCGGAGCAAAATCCACGGAAAAGTCATTTGAATGTCCAATCGTGTGTATGAGGCTTTAGATGAGATCACTTCCATGTTCCTAAAGCCCACACTCACACCTCTGATCAGAGCATGAGAAAACTATTCTGGAGTCTGGACTAGTTCATGCCATGCTCCTGAAGCCCAAAGTACCACCTTTGTTTAAAGAGTTAGGAAGCCACTCTTGACCAGTTCACTCCCATGCTCCTGAAGCCAAAACTCCCACCTTTGCTCAGAAAGGGAAACCACTCTTTGACCAGTATACTCCCATGCTCCTGAAGCCCAAACTCCCACCCTGGTCAGAAATTTAAAAAACACGCATGACTAGTTTATCATATAGTTACATAGTTACATAGTTACATAGTTAGTCAGGTTGAAAAAAGACACAAGTCCATCCAGTTCAACCACAAAAAAAAAAAAAAACACAAAATAAAAAACACAGTAAAATCCTATACACCCAACTCCATACCCACAGTTGAGGAAGGAAAAAAAAAAACAGCAGAGCATGATCCAATTTGCTACAGCAGGGGAAAAAATTCCTTCCTGATCCCCCGAGAGGCAATCGGATTTACCCTGGATCAACTTTACCTACAAATCTTAGTACTCAGTTATATTCTGTACATTTAGGAAAGAATCCAGGCCTTTCTTAAAGCAATCTACTGAGCTGGCCAGAACCACCTCTGGAGGGAGTCTGTTCCACATTTTCACAGCTCTTACTGTGAAAAAACCTTTCTGTATTTGGAGGTGAAATCTCTTTTCCTCTAGACGTAAAGAGTGCCCCCTTGTCCTCAGTGTTGACCGTAAAGTGAATAACTCAACACCAAGTTCACTGTATGGACCTCTTATATATTTGTACATGTTGATCATATCCCCCCTTATTCTCCTCTTCTCAAGAGTGAATAAATTTAGTTCTTCTAATCTTTCCTCATAGCTGAGCTCCTCCATGCCTCTTATCAGTTTGGTTGCCCTCCTCTGCACTTTCTCCAGTTCTCCGATGTCCTTTTTGAGAACTGGTGCCCAAAACTGAACTGCATATTCCAGATGAGGTCTTACTAATGATTTGTACAGGGGCACAATTATATCTCTGTCTCTGGAGTCCATACCTCTCTTAATACAAGAAAGGATATGATACTTAAGTCCTAACTCCCACTTCAGGTCAGTGTATGAGGAAACCATTCTTTGCCCAGTTTACTTCTATGCTCCTGAAGCCGGAACTCCCACCTCTGGTCAGAGAGTGAAGAAACCACTCTGTAACATTTCACTACCACGCACCTGTAGCTAAAATTTCTACCTCTTCCACATTTCAAAAGCACAGATTCTGGTCCGAACAGATCTAACAGCCAGTGTATGTTAGTATTTAGATGGGCAGGTCTTATAGATAACTATGACATTACATGCTGCCTATCCTAGAGGAATACCACTACCCTGACACTAGATACTGAAGAGCAACACTGCCCTTATAGAGGAGTACCACTGTCCTGTTTCTAGATGCTGCCTGCTCTACAGAGTACTACTGGCAATATACTAGATACTACCTGCTCTAGAGGAGTACCGCTCTACTGACTCTGGATACTGCCTGCCGTAGGGGAGTATCACTTTCCTGATACTAGATACAACCTGCCTTAGTGGAGTACTATTGCCCTGACCTGAGATATTGCCAGCCTTAGAGGAGTATCACTGTTCTACCTCATACTAGACACTGTCTGTCCTAGAGGAGCTACATTGCAGTGATACTAGATACCGCCTGCCCTAAAAAAGTACCACTGCAATGACTGTAAGCAGTAGTGTGTTTAGTGATAGTATCAGTCCTTTTTCCTAGGTCATGGTCCAACAACAGCCACTGTGCAACAGTCCTAAGTGATATTTGAATTAACCACATCACTTGAAGATATTACATGCTTCATGTCTTCCTGTTGAGATGAATGAAGGATTTCTGATTTGCTACAGGGAATAAGGAATTGTAGCAAATCTCATGAATCAGTATTCAGCTACTTAATGAAATTGGCTCAGTCCACCGTGAGCCTTAAATCGATTCCATCACCTCTACAAGAAATAACAGAAATGGCAAGCAGCTCGTCAATTTATTATTAGCATGGGAAGTGCATGTAGGAAGGTCAGTGCACTACATGTGCATTAAATAAACAAATTACCTAGCACTCAACCCTGAGAGGCAGCATAAGCGACTTAATAATACATTCTTCCAACATTTTAATAATAGCAGGTAGTCAATTCTATATATCCCAGCATGATACAGTTATAGACCAGAGGAGGACCTCATGTCTGGTGCACATTCTCTTAGGTGTGTTGCTTCTGATTTTATTAAAAATGTTAGAAGCAAGTTTTATTAGGTCTTTTTTGGAGTCTGACAGAGTTTAGTGCTAAAACATTAGACTAACTACAGCCAAATAATTTTCTCAGTTTTGAGTGAAGAAGAGTCAGGACTCGTACACACGACCGAGTTTCTTGGCAAAAACCAGCAAGAAACTTGCTGGGAGATATTTTTTTGAAAATGTGTACATTTTCGTCGAGGAAACTGTCGAGAAACTCGACGAGCCAAAAAGAGAGCAAGTTCTCTATTTCCTCGATGGGAATGGAGAAACTTGCCTTGTCGAGTTCCTCGACAGCCTAACAAGGAACTCGACGAGGAAAACGATGTGTTTCGCCCGTGTGTACAAGGCTTAACTGTCAAGCTATTTGTTCTGTCGGCGAGATTTTCCTGCACTTCATGTACCTGTGACACCCATAGTGGAGAAAGCAGTTGTCACCAGGAGAAGGCACCAACAGGCATAAAAAATTCTAACCATTTCTCACACAACTACAAAACTTTTGACTTTTATGTTTTGTGCTCTTTTTGGAAAGACTTTCTACTTCCTTTCCTAACAGGAAGTGATGACAAATCTGAATGGGAGGGCCATCTTTATCAGTGTGACAATCAGAGACTTGTCACCTTGTAAAGAGGCCTCCACTTGTCTCCTTAATAAAGCAGGCCATCGTGCCCTCCAAACTTTGGTGTTATGTACTGATATGAGACTTCAGTAAATTGTCAATCTGGAGTTCAGAATTGGCTTGCTGGCTTCTTCTATATCTATACTATTTACATGGTACCATTGTTTAGCCATGCACTAGCCCAGGCGAGGGCAAACTCAGCCCTCCAGCTGTTTTGAAACTACAAGTCCCATGAGACATTGCAAGACCCTGACAATCACAGGCATGACTCCTAGAGGTAGAGGCATAATGGGAGTTGCAGTTTCACCACAGTTGGAGGGCTGAGATTGCCCACCCCTGCATTAGCCCTTTAATGACGCCTCCATGTATCTACAAACGTAAACACTGCAGCACCATGTGGTTCAGTGTGGCTCAATTTACAAAAGAGTCAGGGACTTCTTTCCCCAAATTTCTTGTGGATAGGGCAGCCCATAGAAATAAATGGGTTGATCCACACGTAACACATAAAAAACGCAAAACAGAAATGCATGCTCGCTAAGTTGCATCATATCGGTGGGATAACCAGCCTTAAGCACTTTGCAAATTGTTGGTGACATATAAATACTGGTAACAAAAGAAGGAAATATTGCTGGGATAGGCACTAATTGGGAAAGAAGCTTTCGGGGTAAATTTGGTTAATATATAGACTTTATATTGATGATCTTACAGAAAAGCAGTCAGTACAGAATCCTAAAAATAATGGAAATATCCATGTCTCCCATCTGGATATGAGTGCTTTAGTACCCGGTCAGGTTTTGTCATCCACGCTTTTCTGAAAGCGGCATTTTTTCTTTTTTTTTTTTCTTTTTGAACCTTCGAGGCAAAGTTTTAATGTGCTAGTATGCATCGCATACTAGCACATTATGTAAAATTTACCATAAAACAAATCCCACCAGTGGCACACTTTCACTGCTGACAGAGTCTCTATCTTCACCTGCTTTTCCTCCTGAGATGGCAGGCTTCGGTCCTTTGACTCCTACGCAGGAGCCGCTGTTAACGGCATAGGGCTCTAAAGGAACAGCATGGTATGCCTTTCCTCCAGAGGGCATGCGACAGTGACGCCACCGGCGGCTTCACAAGTAAATATCTTCTAAATGATGCATGTTTAGGAGATAGTTACTGTACCTATAGGTAAGCCTTATTATAGGCTTACCTATAGGTAAAAATCGTCCATGGGAGTTTTCTCCCACTTGAATAAGTATTTTCCACATTTTGTTACGTTACAACCGAAAAAGTAAATGTATTTTATTGGGATTTTATGTGATAGACCAACACAAAGGGGCAGATTCCCGTAGATCGCCGCATCTCTGCAGCGGCGTAACGTATCTCATTTACGTTACGCCGCCGCAAGTTTTACGGGCAAGTGCTTGATTCACAAAGCACTTGTCTGTAAAGTTGCAGCGGCGTAGCGTAAATCCCCCGGCGCAAGCCCACCTAATTCAAATGATCCGGGTAGGGGGCGTGGATCATTTAAATTAGGCGCGTTCCCGCGCCGAACGTACTGTGCATGCGCCGTCCCTAAAATTTCCCGACGTGCATTGCACTAAATGACGTCGCAAGGACGTCATTGGTTTCGACGTGAACGTAAATGGCGTCCAGCCCCATTTTACGGACGACTTACACAAACGACGTAAATTTTGAAATTTCAACGCGGGAACGATGGCCATACTTAACATTGGTTGCCCCGAATATAGCAGGGGCAACTTTACGCGTCGCAAATCTAACGTAAACGTTGTATCTTCACTGCGTCGACCGCGCGTACGTTGGGGAATTCGCGTATTTTGCTAATTTGCATACTCGATCGGGAAAACGACGGAGGCGACACCTAGCGGCGAAAAAAAAAATAGCATTTAAGATCCGACAGCGTAAGAGCCTTACGCCTGTCGGATCTAATGGTTATCTATGCGTAACTGATTCTAAGAATCAGTCGCATAGATACGACGGCCCAGATTAGGACTTACGACGCCGCACATTGCGTTGCGCCGTCGTAAGCCCTTTGAGAATCTGGGCCATAGTGTCACATAATTGTGAAATGGAAGGAAAATGATAAATCGTTTTCAATTTTTTTTACAAATAAAGTTGTGAAAAGTGTGGTGTGCATTTGTATTCAGCCCCCTTTACTCTGATACCCCTAACTAAATTGCCAATTGCCTTCAGAAGACACCTAATTCGTAAATAGAGTCCGAAAATTGAAAAAGGGTATGGCACAACTGCAAACCTACCAAGACATGGCCGTCCACCTAAACTGTACAGGTGTTGGGAGGAGTTAGATTGCAAGCTCCTGTGATGATCAGGGACTGATGTGAATGGATCTATGTATTCTAAATCATTGTACAACATACTAACACTATACTGTAAATAAATAAAGGGTGAACTTAATCCAGTTAATAATTTTCACATTGTTTAGTTTACTACTGAGAGGAATGTAAATGCCTTTTACTGTAATGGCAGATTTAACATAGCAGCTTGTTTTTCAGGTAATGTGTATCATGATCTGATTTCTCAGCAGGACCAGAGAACCTTTATATTATCTTTAAAACATAAGATTAGTAGCTACAGCACAGTCAGAGTAAAAAGTCTAATTGCAGTGTGGACTCAATATGACACATGGCACTCTGGAAGGAGCCGTCTATAAAACCACACCCTGTCCGCCCTTTACTTCTTGGAGTAATGCCTTTACTTTCAATAGCCTTTATCCGGAGTTGTAGTGTGCTCCTCAGGTCAAGCGACACTAATATCATGTGATTATCCTGAGCAAATCACCCAAAATACCACTATAGTGCCTAGGGACAAGATGCCATAGAAGTTTTCTCACGAGAACAGTGGACGTACTTTTGCCTCTACATGGCACGTTGTTCTTGCAAGGGCTATTATGCACACCTGCCTGGTGGAAGGGCTGGCTTGTAAGAGACGTTTAAGGGCTTATATGTTCATTCTTAAAGCATAGACAAAACAACTTATGTTGAGTTGTTTTATTTAGTTATTACAGGTACTGTATTTATATGGTACTTTGAATATCACATTTTGGTAAAATTTGATTACTGTCTTATTTTACTTTGTTATATATTTATATAGCACTGATTATTTAAGAAGCACATTACATACTGTACATTCACATCATTCCCTGCCCTCAAGAGCTTACAATCCAAGGAGGGATCTTAGATACGTTAGAATCTAACATGCATACATACATATACTAGGGTCAATCTAGATAGGAGTCAATTATCCTACCAGCATGTATTTGTAGTGTGGGAGGAGGCTGGAGGATTTCCAAGCAAGCTCAATGGAAACATACAAGCTTGGCAGATGGTGTCTTAATTGGAATTTGAACTGAGGACACCAGTGCTGCAAAGTGAGCCACTGAAGTGGTATGCGCTGAAAAAAGTAGTATATGCTCTACTTTTTCAGCACAACATGTTGACATGCGTCACAGTGGTTGTAAAGGCAAAAGTTTTTTATCTTAATGCATTATGTGTATTAAGATAAAAAACCTTCTCTGTACCGTGGCCCCCCTCAGTCCCCCTAACACTTACCTGAGTCCTATCTTGATCTAGCAATGTTGCACGAGAGCCTTGGCTGTCCAGGACTCTCCCTCCTGATTGGCAAAGACACAGCAGTTGGTGCCATTTGCTCTTGCTGCTGTCAATCAAAGTCAGTGAGCCAATGAGGAGAGAGAGGGGCCGCCCCGCCAGGCTCCATGACTGAATAGAGACACAAAGCAGCGGCTTGGCTCCCCCTGCTTACTGTGGGGGCAGGAGGGAGGATCCAGGAGCACCGACATAGGACCCGAGAAGAGGAGGATTTGGGCTGCTCTGTGCAAAACCCTTGCACAGAGCAGGTAAGTATAACAGGTTTGTTATTTTTAAATAGAGAAAGAAATTGGGTTGAGGTGCAGGCCAGTCAAGTTCCTCCACCCGAAACCTCGCTCATTCATGTCTTTATGGACCTTGCTTTGTGCACTGGTGTGCAGTCACGTTGGAACAGGAAGGTGTCTTCCCCAAACTGTTCCCACAAAGTTGGGAGCATGAAATTGTGCAAAATGTCTTGGTATGATGATGCCTTAAGAGTTTGCCTTAAGAGTTTGCCTTAAGAGTTTGTTTCACTGGAACTAGGGGGCCAAGCTCGACCCCTAAAAAAAAACCCACCATAATCCTCCCACCAGATGCTTTGGACCAGTGCACAAAGCAAGCTCCATAAAGACATGGATGAGAGAGTTTGGGGGCTGCGAGCCAGGCCTTCTCTCCAGCATCAGTGTCAGACCTCATAAATGCACTTCTGGAAAAATGGTCAAACATAGACACACTTCTTAACCTTGTGGACGGCCTTCCCAGAAGAGTTGAAGCTGTTTTAGCTGCAAAGGGTGGGCCAACTCAATATTGAACCCTACGGACTAAGACTGGAATGCCATTGAAGTTCATGTGCGTGTAAAGGCAGGCGTCCCAATACATTTGAAAATATAGTGTAAGTCTCCCCAATGGGACACAGATGGCAAAAAAAGAAAAAAAACTGACAGGGGTTATAACCCTTCCTTATCTAGCCAAAGTTAAAAATAAAAGTTTTGCCTTAAATTTTACTCTGACGTTGGATGGGAGTGAACAGTGTTCTGGTATTGCAATAAACCTTGGTTGCAGATTAATATCTGTGGTGTGTGGCTTGTTATTTGGATGGTGGATTGCGGTAAGACAACATTCATTTTGAACAGGCTATCAACTATGCCAGTTGGCAGTCTACTGCAGCTATTTTTCAACGCAATGTACATGTGTTGTTGTATGCTGGCTTGACGTGTTGGGCGCCATCAAAAAATAAGTGGTAATACGCAGCACTAGGTTTGGTGAATTGCCATCTATTGTGTGTTAATACGCATTACTGCAACACCCTGAATTGACCCTAAAAGATTCCTTTCCTGCTAAAAGTCTCACACTTGACTTATTCGCTTGTAAAACTAAATTCCGGGACTACCGTTGTAAGCTCTTCTATTAAGGCACTCAGTAAAACACAAAGCTAAGAAACATCTTAACTCTCCAGCCCTATCAATAGCGTCTCCACAATGTGAAAACAGAGTCGAAAGTTTGCTGACCGTCGTAATTGGAAATAAAACAATGCAGCTCATCAGAGCCGGGATATTGCAGAATCCAGATTTATATGGTGAAAGTCAGCCCAGGTCATGTTACCGGGAATATCTTGTGCCTGTTTATTGTATTCTTATACCTTGTGGATTGATTTTGTGGCTTTGAGCTGCAGCCATGTGCAAAGCTGTGTTCTGAATAGTAAAACGTTATCTACTCGGAGAGAAGAAAATTGGGTAAAGTCCATCCAGATTCCGATTAAAGGGAAGCAGATTCAATGTGTACACTTGGAAAATAGAATAGAAGCAAAGGTTGAATCGCTGGCTTTTTGCTAACAGAAGAATTTTATAGGCTGGCAATAAACGTTTTTGGTTCTTTTAAGTGAGTATTGGCAGAAAACAGTTAGAAACAAGTTTTGTCTAGTTTCCCAGTAAGCAAAAAAAAAAAGAAAACCTTTAGAATTGCCTATTTTACGGCTGCACAAGAGGAACTTATTGCAAGGCAGGAGTCTAGACATGACTCTATGGTTTTAATCTGCATACACTGAAATCAGCACACAGGGAATAGCGGTAGCAGATCCTCACTGAATGTACAATATGGAATTCTCCTTGTAAGACAGCCAAGCAATCACCCTCATGATCGGTGGGGTGTTATCTGTCTCTAGATAACCGAGATAGGGCACACCTTGAATACAAAGTAACTCTGGCTTAGATATTAACTCCAATGTGTAAGTCACTGTGTATTCTTTGCATTTGTCACACTGAAGTATGAGCAATATTGCATTTACGTTATGTATTATTTCTGGAAGATTTCATTAATAAAGCGCTTGAACAGTTAAAGTATATGTAAACTGAATCATCAACATCTCTTGTAAGCTTGAAAGCCCAACTCCAGGAAATTTGAGAATTCTCCCTTCAAAGGCAGGCCATGCAATTTTCTTTCCTTCAACCACAGGCTGGGATAGAAAATTGCTCGAAATTCCCCATCAACATAATCAGTGTTGATGGGGGAAACCCTCCTGCAGAGATATTGTGTTCTGCCATCTAGGAGCGTAGGAAGCTTTCCCTGCCAACAGAATACAATGATCACTGCTGGCAGCTTTAGCAAACCACAAGCTGGTTGTGCTGAAGTCAAATTATAGATCATTTTTAGTTCAACCAGCCTGCCCATAGATGGATTGAAACTTGGCCAGTTCCTGCTAATCTGGCCGAATTTCGATCCGTCTATGGCTGGCTTAACTGCTCATTAAGGTCTAGGGGGCTTGGTGAAGTAGATTAACTTACTGGATCCTCCACTCCTTCATGCTAATAGACCAGTCCCTACAGCATCTTCTCCCGCATACTCCAGCCATTGAAGATCCTGATGTCATCAAGACAAGCCAAGGGGCAGTCCACCTCCACCAATGGAGCATAGGGGAGCACCGTCTGTTGGAGGAGTGGAAGATTAGGTAAATAAACTCTAGAACTAGAACTAAATCAGCAGGTAACCCCAGCAGTTAAAGCACAGCCCTCAGTGCAAATGAGAATTTCCAGATATTCCAGAGTTGGGCCTTTACATGTAATTTTAAAAGTTGAAATCTGGCCACAAAACTTGGAGTTAAAAGAGAAGTATGGGATATTAAAGAAAAATAAACTTATATATTAATCTCTGTAGATGAAGCATTGATCCAATGCTGTAGCTGCCCCTCGCTGGCTCCACACTGCAAACCGATCAAAGACTGCCGATTGCTGATTTCTAGGTCCGTTCTGACCAAAGAGCTGTGACTGTGAGTCTCCAGTGCTCACTGGAGTGCCTAGCCACTGGAACACAACCAACTGTCATACCATAAGGACTTGCATTGACGGAGGATTGTGTATATGTTATCTGACTATATGTTTGCAGCTATTCTTAATACTTCTGCCTAGAGGCACCTTACAGAAAACACTTGTGCCGTCAAACCAGTGTCTTGGAGTTCATCTGGGGGGAATAGAGGACAAGGTCAAGGTTCCAGGATGAGCATGTGAACATCTTGCCTTGGGACCAATTTTTTTTGAGCAATTTCAGTTTTTAATTGTTCTGTTTCAGATTTCTGTTATGGATCAAACAATTAAGAGAAGACAGATTTGTTTTCACCTAATCTGGAAAATATCTACCTTTTACTCCCCTTATTCTCACATGTTCTAGTCTCTGTTACACGGTGTACTTGTTGCTTTGTGCCTGAACGCAATACAAGACTTTGACTGTATAAACAGCTCAGAGAGTCCAGCTTGGCTAAGAAAACTTGCTCTAACTCAGTGAAAATTTAACATATTAATCTTTTCTCCCAGAGCCCTCTGGGGGTCTTTTCTGCATTTTTGGAATACTTCCTTGAAATCCAAAGCTGAGATTTTATTTTTATTTTTTTCAGGAATCCAATGTTGTTTTTGGTGAAGCAGAACTATCCAAAACTTTGCCTGAAAGTTTGGCATTGACACCTGGCAGATAAGGAAAGCGCTATTTCTTAGAATTCTACATCTCATATATAATTGAAAACACATGAAGAATTATTGCGGATCTCCTCTTGATGGATTTACAAAAGTTTTCTAGAAAAGAGGAAATGTGAGGTTTCATGGGTTGCTAGTCATAAAATATGTTGGTAGTTGTTGGGCTTGTGAATGTAACACATGCGGTTGTGGTCAATCTGCAGCAGTTGGAGGTTGTATAGAAGCAAGAATCAGTCATGTGATCCCGACTATCCATTTGGAATGGCTAATGTGAATTTTGATCAACTGTTGTAGATATAACTAAGTTCTGAGTTTAAAGTGACTCTAATCGACATCCTTATTCTCCAGATATAATCCAAACACATCCACTACTTAATATCCCTGTATTCTTCTTCTTTTCATGACTTTTACGATAGTCTTTCACTGGCATTAAAGAGTATGTTACCCTGGCATTTAATATTTCTGCTATGTGTCTGTGTTACCATGTACTTGTATTCGGAAGTATCCTGTTCTCTTTGTATTCTTTCCTTTGTGTGAAATGCCTGGTAATCCTGCCAGTCCTCCTGTGTTTCTTTTTCAAACTGACCATGCAAGACATGGGAACACATCCATCCCAGTGTGGTCAATTTCCTTCTTTGCGATCCACTTGGGAGCCCTGCCTATACTCCAGCATTTGATATTTCAGGAAGAGTTAATATAAAGGTTGCAGCATGGGTCAGTGTTAGGTTTGGGGATACAGGGAGAGAAAGTGTTGGGCTTAGCGTGAGGGTTACAGGGAGGGCTAACGTTGAAGGTAAAGTGTGAGCGCCACAGGGAGTCTTGGTATAGGGCTTAGTGTTAGGGTTAAAGAAAGGGTTAATGATAGGGTTAAAGCAAGGATTAGTGTTGGGGTTACATGGTGGGTTAGGGTTACAAGAATGGTTAATCTTAGTGTTCAGATTACAGAAATGGTTAGTGTAAAGTATTACAGAAAGTGTTAATGTGAAGATTATAGAAAGGTTAGCTTTGGAGATACAGTCAGTGTTGGGATCAGTGTTATGCCTCGTACACACTTCCGGAAATTCCGACAAGAAAAGTCCGATGGGAGCTTTTTGTCGGAAATTCCGACCATGTATATGCTCCATCAGACTTTTTCTGTTGGAATTTCCCCCAACAAAAGATTGAGCACAGGTTCTCTATTTTTCATACGGAAAAAGTTCGGAATATCCACTCGTCTGTATGCAATTCCGATGCGCAAAAAAAACATGCATGATCACACTCAAGCAGAAGAGCCAAACTGCCTATTGAACTTCATTGATCTTGGCTCGTCGTAAGTGTTGTACGTCAACGCGTTCTTGACGATCGGTACTTCCGTCAAGATTTGTGTGACTGTGTGTATGCAAGACAAGTTTGAGCCAACATTTCGTCAGAAAAAAATCCACGGTTTTCTTGTCGGAATTTCCGATTGTGTGTACGCAGCATTAGAGTTACATGTGAGGGTTACAAGGTGGGTTAGAGTTACAAGAAGGGTTAGTGTTGGTATTTGGGTTACAAGGATGGTTAGTGTTTAGTTTTACAGGCTGTGAAGGTTACAGAAAGGGGTTAGTGTTAGTTCTGGAGACACAGGGATGGTTAGGCTAAGTGTGAAGATTACAGGAAGGGCTAGCATTGGAGTTATAGGGAAGATTAGTGTGAGGGTGACAGGGAGTCTTAGTGTGACACTTGGGGGTTTATTTACTACAGGCAAATAGACTGTGCACTTCACGAAGTGCAGTTGCACTCAGCATGAGCAGTTGCTCAAGAGCTTAGTAAATTCGATAAATCCTCACTTTGCAAAGAATACCCAATCACATGCAAGAACAATTTAAAAATTGGATGATGGAAGTCAGCAGAGCTCCTGCTCATTTACTAAGCTCTGGAGCAACTGATCTTTACTCTTTGCAAAGTGTGCAGTCTATTTGCTTTTAGTTAATCAACCTTTTAGTTTTGGGGGGTCAATGGAAAAAAATTTGCTGAGAGTTTAGGGAAGATTATAGACAAAAAGGGCGAAATATCACTAGTGCCAGGCTCCTAACAGAAGCATTACAAGTATAAAATATGGCCATTTTCAAACCTTTATATAATTGCAATCATACTATCTTGTGGAATTTTCCTTTATAAAACAGAAACCTGAAATGTATAAAAAGTAAAGCAAGCTGTAAATGAATAAAGTTGGTTTGTCAGACTAGTAGACGTGAGCCTGAATGTCCTGGTTCAGCGGCAGCACTGTCCTGACCGACTCCTGGACGAAGGATCCTTCTCAGTCCCATTAGAAATCAGAGCATCAGACGACTATCAGATGTCAGTGTTGAAGGTGACAATGCGGAATGCCCTTGTGTTGGCCTCTTTCTGCCACCATCAACTAAATGTACCATAATCTGATTTAAGTGCAAGCCTAATATTACTGAGCTAAGATAAGCTTTGTGATTTCAGATATAGTTTTTGTTTTTCATTTTATAAGTTATCTTTTCTAATCCCTTTCTGTTTTGAAAGTAATGAGCTACTTAGGAAGAAATGAATAAAGCTTGTATGATTGATCTGTTGGTCATTCGCTGCTGTTTCACTATCAACAAAATTGTAACATTAGAGTGCAATTGTCCTCATTTACCCCCCGAATCGGAGCAGTTGCTGCCATTCACCCAATTCCTGTATTACTCACTCTTAGCCAAATTATTCCTGATATGTCTTAGAAACTCCAGAGTGGGAACTCTTTATACCAAAGAGGGGGTGCAGGAACCCCTTCTACCAAATGGGAACCTCTCACAACAAACAGAGAGAGAGGGAACCCCTCATACTAAACAGGGAGAGTGACAACCCCTTATACCAAAGAGGGAGAGTGTGAACCACTCATACCAAACAGGGGGAGTGAGAGCGCCTCATACCAAACAGTGAGAGTGACAACCCCTCATACCAAACAGGGGGAGTGACAACCCCTAATACCAAACAGTGAGAGTGACAACCCCTCATACCAAACAGGGGGAGTGACAACCCCTAATACCAAACAGTGAGAGTGACAACCCCTCATACCAAACAGTGAGGCCTCGTACACACGACCGAGGAACTCATCAGAAAAGACACATCGTTTTCCTCGACGAGTTCCTTGTTAGGCTTGTCGAGAAACTCGACAAGCTTTCTTTGCGTACACACGGTCAAGACAAAATCTCCTCACTCTCAAACGCAGTGACGTACAACACGTACAACGGCAGGGGAAGTTCGATTCCACTGGCACAACCCTTGGAGCTGCTTTTGCTAATCTCATGTTACTGCGTCTTAAGTCATACTTTATTCTGAGCATGCGCGGGTTTCTTTGCATACACACGATCGTGTTTCTCGTCGAAAACCAGCCCGACAAGGAACACGACGAGGAAATTGAGACACCCGTCGAGGAAAAAGAGAACTTGTTCTCTTTTTTTCTCGTTGAGTTCCTCGACAGTTACCTCGATGAAAAACATACACACGACCGGTTTCCTCGACAAAAGAGCTCTCCCACCAAGTTTCTTAATGGATTCTGTTGAGGAAAACAGTCGTGTGTATGAGGCCTGAGAGTGACAACCCCTCATACCAAACAGTGAGAGTGACAACCCCTCATACCAAACAGGGAGAGAGAAAACTCTTTATACCAAAGAGGGAGAGTGTGAACCCCTCATACCAAATGAAGTAGTGGCAGGAATGTTTCTTTATTCAGAAAAAGACAACTGGGCAGGGCTGACACCATTTCTTATTATTTCAGTCCTGAAAAAAGAACAGCGCTTTCAACCCACAGTAGGAAATTAGGAGCTAAGGGGACAAAACTTGAGGAAATATGCATGTAATTGCCGAGATGTCCTGGATACTATAATTTTTAAAACAAGTTTAATAAATAAAAACATATTAAAGTTCCAGAAACCAAATCTGTCACTCCCATTTTAGAAGTACTATCTAGGCTAGGGCATGTCTGAGAAGTATACAGGATAGGAGTACATCAGTTTTTAAACTTAACTGGCCACATGTTTGTTGCAGATCAGTGACTCATCAGATAGCCTTCACCTTTGAATAAAAGCCATTATTGACCATCCACTACTATCCTCACAGATACTCTTAATACATCCTTCACCTCACATCTAAGTAGGCTAAATTACAAATAGCAATTGAAGGTACTAAAGAGTGCAAAAAAAAAAAAAAAAATCAACGTCCACAATTCTAGCTGTAAAAGACGGGCATGCCTGAATCTGCTACCTAACTTAATACCTGTAGTATATTTCTAAGACTTAATGTACTCGTCACATCATCAAGAACGTTTCTCTGCTTCATTACCCTACAGTGCAGAGGTGCACAAAATTGCACTTAAATTTAATGATGTAATAATACGCTGCTTTATAAAAGACATTTGACTGAATATGTTCCATTTTAGGTAGAAAGAAGTCCTGAAATTCTTTATTTCGACTCATGCACTTAACTAGTCTTTGTTCCCTGGAAAAAGGCCTAAGTTTATGTTAAATGGGAAAATTTAAAATTAAAGATCTCATTTTGATTTAGAAATATGGACGTGTTCTTGGTATCATATATATATATATATATATAAATATATATATATATATATATATATATATATATATATATATATATATATTTATATATATATATATATATATATATATATATATTTATATATATATATGTTTTGGTTTATTGGTTTGAGATCTCATTTGTTTTTGCACAAGCCAATCTTAACAAGTCACCTGGCAAAGAAACCAAATGGCTAGACCTGCTCAAGTGTAGCGTACCTAATTGTGTCCTCCAATTTCATTGCAATTAATGAAGAAATAACATAAAAACAAATGGCTTGTGACAAAACTCCACACGACTATCCAAATAAACAACAATTTCACTGTGTCATTTTCTACTAATTAGACTATACTTACAATTTGTTTTACTATGTACATCTCCACCAATTGTCATCCACCACAATGGAAATGTTAGCGTTTTGCACTAGACAGTTAATGTGGGCATTTATTTAAAGGTTGTATGCTCAGGTGCCAAATGCTATAGTCCATCTGGTGCTCATAATTAAAGTTCCCATGCCAGCCACTTGCCCATATTACTCCCCTTTATTCGTCCTCCAGAGCCTACCCAAGTTGAATGTGGTTTTGACCATACACTGCGTAAATCCACCGTGAATGTGCAAAGTATAGCTTCACTTTGAAACTCAACTACAGTAAAACTTTTTTGTTATAGTTTCGAATAGGGTAGGGGTGAGCCCCATAAAAAGTTGTCAAAATACACTGTGATAAATTGAATGGCTGTTACAAATTAAAAATCAGATGAACAACGGGCAAATGTTGGGTAAAATGGCATGGGTGCACCCCACAGAGTTTAGCTGTGCACTTTTGAACCGTGTAATATAGCCATGAGTCCTACAGCACAGTGCTAAAGTTCCCATGCCAGTCATGGTACTCTTTCTTAATGTGAATATGTACTTTGCCCGAATTGTCCCCCTGTATTTGTCCTCAAGAACCTTCCCAAAATGAATGTGTAGGTTCTGACCATACACTGGGTAAATCCATATTGAATGCAGTGGCGGCCCGTCCATAGGGACGCACGGGCGCCGCCCCCCCTCCCACAGTCAGCGGCTCTGATAGGCTTTTCTCCGGCTCTCAGCTGTCTATACTCTGAGCGCAGGCAATCTGCGCTCATTGTATAAGACAAACGGCCGTTTCAGCCAATCAGGTTCCCGGATTCTGGTTATCAGGAACCTGATTGGCTGAAGCTTCACCACAGCGGCAGAAGACATCGAGGGAGCACATGGAATCCTCAGGTAAGTGCTTTTTACAGGGAAAGGGGCACAGTGACATCATGGGGCACAGTGGTGACAAAGGGCACAGAGGTAACAATTGGCACAGTGGCATCATGGGGCACATTGGTGACAAAGGGCACAGAGGTGACAATTGGCACAGTGACATCATGGGGCACAGTGGTGACAAAGGGCACAGAGGTGACAATTGGCACAGTGGCATCATGGGGCACAGTGGTGACAAAGGGCACAGAGGTGACAATGGGCACAGTGGCATCATGGGGCACAGTGGTGACAATGGGCACAGTGGCATCATGGGGCACAGTGGTGACAATTAAAGGGCACAGTGGTGACAATTGGCACAGTGGCAACAGTTGAGGGGCACAGTGGCTGCGTTTGATGGCATGGCACAGTGGTGACAATTGATGGCACAGTGACTGCATTTGATGGTATGGCACAGTGGTGACAATTGATGGCACAGTGGCTGCGTTTGATGGCATGGCACAGTGGTGACAATTGATGGCACAGTTGCTGTGTTGCATGGCACAGTGGTGACAATTGATGGCACAGTGGCTGCGTTTGATGGCATGGCACAGTGGTGACAATTGATGGCACAGTGGCTGTGTTTGATGGCATGGCACAGTGGTGACAATTGATGGCACAGTGGCTGCGTTTGATGGCATGGCACAGTGGTGACAATTGATGGCACAGTTGCTGTTTGATGGCATGGCACAGTGGTGACAATTGATGGCACAGTGGCTGCATTTGGTGGCATGGCACAGTGGCTGCGTTTGATGGCACAGTGGCTGCATGTGATGGGCACAGTGAGGCTGCAATTTTTTTTTTTTTTCGTTTGCGCCCCCCCAAAAATTTTGAGCACCAGCCGCCACTGATTGAATGTATCTTTGAAGTTAAACTACAGCCAAACTTTTTCTTGTTATAGTTTCGGACAGAGTAGGGAGGAGACCATAACCATCAACAGTTGAAATCTATTGTAATAAATGTACTGACTGTTATGAATTGAAATTGAATTGATAAATACTGGGTGAATATTGGATGAAATGGCGTGGATGCACCCCAGAGTGGTGAGCTGTGCACTTTTGAACTGTGTTATATAGCCGTGAGTCCTCCAGCACCATCTGGTGCTTATGATTAAAGTTCCTATGCCAGCCACGATACTCTTTCTTAAAGTATAATTAAAGGACATTTTTGTTTTTTGTTTTGGACAGAGTGGAAATGGATTAGAACCCTCATCAGGTTTTTACTTCGGTCTGTGTGCAGGTTAAGAAGATTCAACCTCTCTATTTGTCCTGGTTACCATTATCATTAAAAGTGAAAATAAAGTAAAGAAAAGCGTACATTTTAAATTGTCCCCAGAAAAGTAATAGAGGGGAAATCTTCCAATGGGGACACTAGTTCGAGTGACCTGGGGATACCCAAGGGATTCTCTTAATTTGCAGGGATTTCCTCTCACTTCCTTTTTGGCTCTGAGACAGGAAGTGAGGGGAAATCTACGAAATGGGACAGGGATAGCAAAAAAAAAATCTAACAGTGGCTAAATCCCTCCCTTTCTTCATCCAAAATGGAAAAAAAAGTTTTGTCGATAGTTCTACTTTAAAGTGAATCTGTGCCTTAGTCCATATTGCTCAACTTATTTGTCCACCAGAGCATACACAAGATTAATGTTTAAGTTCTGACCATACACTGGGTAAATCCATCTAGAATGTTTAAAGTTTACACTTCCTTTGAAGTTCAACTACAGCCAAAAATTTGGGGTAGTTTTGGACAGAGTAGGGAAGAGCCCATACCCATCAATAGTTGGTAAAAATCCACTGTGATAAATTAGGTGACTTTTACCAATTGAAACTTCGATGAATAATGGGCACATTTTGGGAAAATTGCATTTGTGCACCCCAGGGAGGTGAGCTGTGCACGTTTTAACCATGTTATCTAAGTTCTTCAGTACCATATGGTGCTCATCATTAAAGCCACCAATGGTACTCCTTCTTAAATTTAATCTATGCTTTGCCCATTTTTCTCCTCGTTATTTTTCCTCCAGAGCCAACCCAAAATGAATGTGTACAGTAGGTCCTGACCATACACTGAGAAAATTAATTTTAAATGTGCAAAATATAGCTTCCCTTTGAAGCTTAAAGTGGAGTTCCACCCATTTTTTTATGTTTGTCTGTGCTGCATGTCCTAATCTCATAGTGTTCAGAATGGACAATTTTTATTTATTTTGTTGCTTGTAAATACCTTTATTTTGTAGTCCTTCATTACTTCCTCCACCTTATTACCCCCACGGCTATTAAGTCACAAGGCTATTCGCAAGGGTTTCTGGGATAGGCATCATGTATCCCAGTAGTCCTTGCAAATAGCCTATTTGCATAGAGAAGGGGCGGCAAATTCCTCTGACACTCCCGTTGCTATGGAAACCTGACTGAAACCTATTACATTGCTTGTGCAGCACTGAGCATGTACGAGAATTGCAAGGATGAAATCCAGGAAGTCATACAGTCTGGCTTCATGATGCCCACACTTAAGATGGCCACGGTCTATTTCTAGATTATAAACTAACTAAATGCTCTAACAACCTAACAAAACGGACCTTAGTTTACAGACTAACTTTACTAGACTACATTAAGCTTGTGTATTAAGGCCCCATACACACGATAGAATCCATCCGCTGAAAAATCCCAGCGAATGGGTTTCAGCGGATAGATCCTATGGTGTGTACACTCCAGCGGATCTGTTTCCGCGGATATTTCTCCCCTGGGATGGATTCCAGCAGATCGAATATTTGCTGACATGCTAAACAAATCTATCTGCTGGAATCCATCCCAACGGATGGATCCGCTGGTCTGTATAGACTCACCGGATCCATCCGTCTGAAGGGATCCCCCGCATGCGTCGTAATGATTCGACGCATGCGTGGAATTCCTTATATGACAGCGTCGCGCACGTCGCCGCGTCATAATCGCGGCAACGGCGCGACACGTCATCGCCAGAGGATTTCGGCGCGGATTTCAATGCAATGGTGAGTACACTCCATCGCATGGAAATCCGCTGAAATCCTTGAGAGGATTTATCCGCGGAAACGGTCCGCTGGACCGTATTCGCGGATAAATCCTCTCGTGTGTATGGGGCCTTACAGGGGTATTTATATTTAAAAAGTGAAATTGTGGGTGGAACTCCCTTTTAACTGGAGAGTTAAGAGTAGGAAAGAGCCCATACACATCAGACCTTGTCAAAATCCAAAGTAATAAATAGAGTGAATATTATGAATTGAAACTTGGATTAATAATGGGCATGGGAGTATTGGATACAACGACAATTAAAATATTTATACATCCCCCTATGTAGAGCCATCATTTGGCATTACAATATGTTCCACACTGCTAACTGGTAGACAAAGTGACTTAGTGGTTCCAGGGTTATTCCTTACCAGGACACTGCCTGGGGTTTTATTTCCTCCAGGTGCTCCAGTTTCCTCCTCCAATCCCAAAAAAACATACTTTTAGGTTAATTGACTTCTGCCAAGAGTGTCCCTAATGTGTTTGTATGTAAGATCGTAGCACAGACATTAGATTGTAAGCTCCTTTGGGGACTGGGACTAATGTGAACGGCTTGATCCTATCTGTAAGACATTGCAGAATATGTTGGCAAATGATAAAGAGTGACAAATAATAAAAGTTTTACAATTCCTTGTTACTGTTAGCCGTTTGTTGTTGGCTGTTTGTTGATTTGTTTCTAATTAACAGGTAAGAATTAACCTTGTTTTCTGCTCCACTAGTCAAACAGTTTATCAGTATATTGCCGGAAAGCCTGCAGCTCCCAGAGAGGTGAGCTGTGCACTTTTGAACCGTGTTATATAGCTGTGAGTCCTACAGCACAAATTGCATCCTTCACTTCTTCCATGCTGAGCTCTCTGTGAAAAAAAAAAAAAAAAAAACATTTGTTATTTTACTTTTCGGTTATTGTTTTTTTGTTTTGTTTTTTTACTGTTTTTCTTTTGTTTTGTTCTTTTAGTGAATATTTGAAATATTACCTTGCTCAGTTATAAAGCAAAATGTTGTTTTTAATGCTGTATAGAGGGTTACAGGAAGCAAATAACAGACCTAGGGGCAGATCCACATACATTTGCGTGGGCGCAGCGTATGTGAGATACGCTACGCCGCTGTAACTTACTTTGCAAATCTTTGAATCCTGAAAGAATTTGCGCCGTAAGTTACGGCGGCGTAGTGTATCTCTCGCGGCGTAAGGGCGCGGAATTCAAATGCGGCGAGTAGGGGGCGTGTTTCATTTAAATAAAGTGCGTCTCCGCGCCGAACGAACTGCGCATGCCCCATTCAGCAAAACTCCCAGGGTGCATTGCTCCAAATGACGTCGCAAGGACGTCATTGTTTTCGTTGTGAATGGCGTCCAGCCCCATTCACGGACGACTTACGCAAACAACGTAAAATTTTCAAAATTATACGCGGGAACGACGGCCATACTTAACATTGAGTACGCCACCAGATAGCAGCTTTAACTATACGCCGGAAAAAGCCGAACGGAAACGACGTAAAAGAATGCAACGGCTGCTCGTACGTTCGTGGATCGTCTTAAAAAAGCTAATTTGCATACTCGACGCAGATTGCGACGTGAACGCCACCCAGCGGCCGCCGGAAAATTGCATCTTAGATCCGACGGCGTACTAAGGCATACGCCTGTCGGATCTAACACAGATGCCGTCGTATCTTGTTTGGTAGATACCAAAACAAAGATACGACACGCAAAATTTGAAATTACGCAGCGCATCAACAGATACGCCGGCGTAATTTCTTTGAGGATCTGCCCCCTAATTCAGATACTTACACTGGTTGCGTTTAGACCAATTGAACCCTCTATTTATTACTGGATATACAGTAAATATGCTCTTATTTATCTTTTAAGAGATAAAATAGCCTGTGCTGGCAGCATTTTGGCGGGGTCCGATCTCCAGCAGTCCAACAAGCACTAATGGTCTTTTCCCCATTCAACAGATCTTATGCCTCCTAAGCAGAGCTGTTAATTGGATCAGTATACAAGGGGACTTGAAACCAAGGATACCTGAAGTTTTTAAAGTGTTACTAAACCCACAACAGTAAAATCAGTATGTATATACTCACTGTGGGACCTAAGGGGTTAATCATCTGCATTATGTAAAGTTGTTTGATCCTGTCTTCTCTGATCCTCCCATCTCTCACTGCCCCCAATCTATCTCTTGATAGAACAGAGCCTTGGGGAAAAATCTGCACATGCTCAGTTTGGTGTGTATTGCTAGAGAGTTTTTTTTTTCTTGAGGGAGGGCATGTGATCACTACAGGGACAATCAGCACTGTCCAGACAGAAGGTCGGGGACTATGCAGCCTCATAGGGCAATCGGGGGACAATGGAAACTCCTCTATATTATTATTATTATACCGGATTTATATAGCGCCAACAGTTTGCACAGCGCTGTACAAAATTAGGGCAGACAGTACAGTTAGGCCGCGTACACACCATCGGTCCAAACCGATGAAAACGGACCGAAGTTCAGTTTCATCGGTCCAAACCGTCCATGTGCACGCCCCACCGGCCTAATTCAAAGTAGGTGGAGGTGGGCATGATCCATTTAAATGAAGCGTGACCCCATGCAAATGATGGGCCAAACGAACGGCGCATGCGCACGTACGTTTGTGAATCGCCGTATCTCTCTCATTTGCATATTTGCAATGAGGCGGCCAGTGTTAATATGCGCCCAAGATACGCCGGCGTAGGAAAGTTACGTCGATCGGAGGAAGCCTATTTCCAGGCGTATCTAGTTCTATGGGCACGGCGCATAGATATGATGGCGCACATTTACACTTACGCGGCGTATCTGTAGATACGTCGGCGTAAGTGCTACGTGAATCCGGGCCAAAAAGCCTTCAACTGACAGATTCGACCTTAATTAATTTGGATTTTCGTATGAATGCATTTTTTTAACTAAACTAAATAAATAAAAACACATTTCGGGGGTAACTAAAAAATTGTATTTTTTGGAAGAAACCTAAATTCTAAAACAACATTTTTTAGTGTGCACATATCTAGATTCCAGATCGTACAATTTTCATTTAATCAGTACAGTTGTCATTCGAAAATGCAATATAAATACATTACAAAACATCACATCACTTCTGATTTTTTTTTTATCGTAGGAGAACTTTTGTGACTTTAGTAAACTCTTTAGGTTTGATTTGAGATTCGCATGCAAAAAAATGGACGATCGTTCTTCCGATAATCTCATTGTGTGTACCGGGCATAACCCATAAGATAAATCACAGACATGACTGACAATGTCGTCAAGTGCAAGATAACGACTCTGAAAAGAGGGTAAGCGTTAAGGTCTTTCAACACGTCCCTGTGATGTGCAAGGACTTCTACTAATTGTACTGAAGACAATGTGCGGTTGGTAGAAACTGAAAGGTGACCTCAATATAAACTGCTGATAAAGGGAGATTTTACAGCTGTGAGTGTGACAGGTAAGTACAAGATAAGGGACAGATAACAACCAGCCAAAAATAAAGGAAGCTGATAAGTTGGAATGTTCACTTGTGCTCTATTTTATCTCCACTGGTTGTTATCAGAAACTGATTGTTTTATATGAGGGGATAAGAAGCTGTTGAGTTTGTTTATTCTCTGATTAGTAAAGAACATAACGTAATCAGGTGGATACTGGAGACGGGAAATGACTTTGCAATAGAGTGATTACAAGATGACCCAGAAAAAAACTGGCATTGGAGACGGTGTAGAAATACCCTAAAAGTACCCAAAGGCTGCCCAAAGACTTTACAGAGTGGTTGGCTACTACCAGGTATTGGTGCAAGCCAGCTACCCCAAATATTCCAAGGCCTGCAGAATCCAACATAAACTTAGAAAATTCACAGATCAGAAAATGAATGACAATGGCGAGAGGAAGGGACACCGGGAAGATCTATCCAAACTCTTTATTGAATTTTTTGGTTTTTTTTCTGACATGTTAGTGTTATATCTTTCACTTGGATGCTATACGTTGCACTAAGTAAATGCATCTGGATAAAACAAAAACTGTGTAATGTATGTCTTCATTTTAGGCTGCAAAGGGGAATGATTATTTTCTATACCCATTGTATTTACCGTATTTTTTGCTCCATAAGACGCACTCTTATGGAGCAAATGTCTATATACGACGCAAATGTCTGTGCGTCGTATAGATCTGTACTCAGATTGAAGATAGAAAGCAGCCCGAGTGGCCAAATGGAATACGGTCGCTCGGGCTGCTCTGTCTTCTATCTGAGTGACAGGCGGATATGATGACATCCTCGCCAGGGAAGGCCAGTTTGTTTAAGGTGGAAGACTGTAAAAAATTCCTGCCTCCTAGATAGATGGAACACTGATCCAATGATATATTAAATCAGTTTGACGTGTATCATAGGAGGTGGGACTTTGTTGGTGGGACTTTGTTACAGTGGGCACAGGGATATTCCAATCCCTGAAGTGACAGAGCTCTGTGTGGTAAGGTTGCACTTCATTGGCACATGTCAGGCTGCATTTCATGGGACCGGTAAGGCTGCATTTCATTGGCACAGGTCAGGTTGCATTTCATGGGCACTGGTAAGGCTGTATTTAATTGACACTGATGAGGCTTCATTTAATTGCCACAGGTAAGGCTGCATTTAATTGCCACAGGTAAGGCTGCATTTAATTGCCACAGGTAAGGCTGCATTTAATTGGCACTGGTCAAACTACATTTAATTGACACTGGTAAGGCTGCATTTAATTGGCACTGGCCAGGCTGCATTTCATGGGCACTGGTAAATATTATAGCGCACCATTGGTTCAGATTGAATATTTACACTACACACATTTTGGCAATACATGTACATTCCCCCATGTTTATCCCAGTTAAAAATGCTGAACGTACAGAATAATACTCGGCGATCCTACCAGAAATCCAGTGATCTCCTAACTTCATGTTGTTGGCTGACAATGCAGCCTCTGCTACACTTAAAGCTGAACACCAGCCTTAAGTTAAAGTGGTTGTAAAGGCAGAAGTTTTTTTTATCGTAATGTATTTCTGTGCATTAGGATAAAAAACCTTATGTGTACAGAAGCCACACTCAGCCCCTCTAATACATACCTGAGCCCCATCTTGATCCAGAGATGTTGCACGAGAGACTTGGCTGTCCGGGACTCTCCCTCCTCATTGGCTGAGACAATAGCAAAGTGCCATTGGCTCCCGCTGCTGTCATTCAAAGTCAGTGATCCAATGAGGAGAGAGAGTGGGCGGGTCAGGCCACAGCTCCATGTCTGAATAGACACAGGGAGCTGTGGCTCAGCTCAAGTGCCCCCATAGCAAGCTGCTTGCTGTGGGGGCACTCAACAGAAGGGAGGAGCCAGAAGAGCCGAAGAGGCACCAAAGAAGAGAAGGGTCTGGGCTGCTCTGTGCAAAACCACTGCACAGAGCAGCTAAGTATAACATGTTTGTTATTTTTAACAAAAAAAAAACAAAACAAGACTTTAGTATCTCTTTAAAGCCCAACTCCAGACAAATTAAAAAAACTTTAATTGCTTGTTATGTCCAGGGGGTTTCACAAGAAACTCTGTTACTTATCTGACTTCTTGATCTTGTTGCTTCCAGCACTCTCCTCCTCCACCCAAAGCTCCAGTCTGCTGGCAAAGCCTTGGCATCATTATGTACAATTTAGAGACATTAACCTTGTATGGCTGTGAGGGACTGGTGGCAAAACTTGAAGGAGTCTGCTGGATTGAGGAGTCTCCATGCAAGGGTGAATTTTTCAAATTGTCCTGGAGTTAGGCTTAAAAATTGTACAGTTGTACAGTCTTCTCTCCTGTACTGACATGGTTTACTCTGCATTCAAACTGCATGTTTGAGTGGGTGTACTCAGTGTCTTTCCCAAAAGGATTGAGGTAGGTGTACTTAATGGCTCTCCTACAAGGATTGAGGTAGGTGTACTTAATGGCTTTTCTACAAGGTTTTAGTTGGGTGTACTCACTAATTCTACAACAGAATTTTAGTTGGGTGTAATCTTTGGTTCTCCAACAGACTTTTTAGTCGGGTGCAGTTATTGGCTTGCCAACAGAATTTGAGCCGGTGTACTCGTTGGCTGTCCAACAGAGTTTGAGTTGGGTGTTTTCATTGACTCTCCAACAGAGTTTGAATCGGGGGAGAACATTCAGTATATCCATATAAATATATCTTTCTCTGAAGGAATGTCCCAGGCCCACATTACAAACCATGTTGGGTAACACTGTCATTCACTTCAGGGAACACTCACCTTCAGGGAAAATGTCTGGCATGGAGCTCTACAGAGACCTTTATAGAATAACTGGCCCCAACTGACTTTATATCATTTATTGGCCACCTACTGACCCCCAGAAATGCACTGACCTTGACCAAAAACATTTAGTTAACCATCAGGATAGTCCCATAGGGGTCAATATAGACCACTTTGGGGTTTCCTGCTCTAGCATAATATACCTTGTTACAAATGTTACCAAACAATCTTCTTTAAATGCTAAAGGCATCAGAAAAATATGTGGCATTCAATTACCCCATCTCGTCTGTCTGAAAAGTCGCATTTCCCAACCCCCCCTCCCCCCCCACAGGCAGACTTCAGTCCACAATGCACTTTGTATTTTGCAAGCACAATGAAAAACACAACAATTAATGTCACCGATTCCCATCTCACGTAATTTAAGAGCAATAAAACCAGTGTTTAGTCATGTATGCTGCAAATTATCAAGTCAAAAAAATAATTAGAAAAATGACAAGAAAGCGAACACAGTTTTCTTCCTCTTTTAAGAAAAAAATTGATTAGAACCGTTATTACGAATAAGAGAAAGAAAGTTGTGTAAAAGTATAAAATTATAAGCAGCAAGCAGTGAAAAGCAAGCTTGGTGTGTTCTGACATTTCTGAGAAGTTACAAAGGGCTGTCAGTGCTTTATAAAGGTGGGTAAACGCCCACACAACAATATACAGACAGATACCAACTTAAAATTACTCTTACTTGTACTACCAGGTAATCAATTAATCTGTCTTAACACAAATAAAGATGTGATGGATTAATGAATACTTTAATATTTACCCAGAATACTGTGCTGATCCTGCACCACGCTACAAGAAAGCATTTAAGTGCCTTCCCGATCTCCTAGCTTCTTTAGTTTATTACTTATACTTAAATACTTAAAACTGAACTTTGGGCCCAAAAACAGTACTTTAAAATATAACTCACAATAGCCACAAAGGATAAAAATACAATTTGTTTTCCCCTATTTGTTTGTAAACTCAATTATTACATTGTAGCAGTGACGTCATCATGGGCCTCAGGGCCGGCCCTACCATGGGACCCGATGGGACCATGGTGCCAGGCGGCATTTCAGAGGGGCGGCATCCTGGACCAGTAAGCAGGAGTAGAGCAGAGTCGATGCTGGTCGGCGGTGCGCTGTGCGCTGCCTCCTGCACTGGTTGCTAGAATAGCTTTCCGCCCAGCGCCTAGCAACCAGTGATGTCAGAGGCAGTGGCCGCCCCAGCATTCAGAGCACTCTGCCTCCGCGCCAATCAATTGCTCGGCCCACCTCTTCCATCACTAGCGTGAGGGAAGGAAAGGTCTGAAGAGAGCTGCCTATGACAGTGTGAGCTGAGCCAGGGGCGGATCCAGAGGGGAGGCGGCAACTGGTCAATGGCCCCCGAGAAAAAAAAGGTAAACAGGCTGTGCTAATGCCGACCCCCCATCAGCCGTTGCTGACAGGGAAGTCGAGGGACACAGGCAGAGCTGCAGCTTCGGGGGATTTCCATCCCTCCTTCTCCTCCTTGAGCCGAGCAGCTGGGAAACTAACAACAGAGGATTATGGAACATATAGTCCCTGATACCAGCAGGCCCAGGACGCACCCCCCCCACATGCCGAGCAGGAGGAGGGGAGAGGAGGACTGTGAGAACTTGAGAAGAGGAACCATGAGGCTGTCGGGTGGAGGAAGCCAGAGAGAAAGTGCCAGTGATTTTACTAGGCAAGGTAAGAACAGGCTTCCATAGAGGTACAGGACTTTATTACTGGCTGCTTCTACTCTGTCCTCCCCACCTGGCTACTCCCACTCTGTCCTCCCCACCTGGCTACTCCCACTCTGTCCTCCCCACCTGGCTGCTTCCACTCTGTCCTCCCCACCTGGCTACTCCTAATCTGTCCTCCCCACCTGGCTACTCCCACCCTGTCCTCCCCACCTGGCTGCTCCCACTCTGTACTCCCCACCTGGCTGCTCCCACCCTGTCCTCCCCACCTGGCTGCTCCCACTCTGTCCTCCCCACCTGGCTGCTCCCTCCCTGTCCTCCCCACCTGCCTGCTCCCACTCTGTCCTCCCCACCTGGCTTCTCCCACTTTGTCCTCCCCACCTGGCTGCTCCCACCCTGTCCGTCCCACCTGGCTGCTCCCACTGTGTCCTCCCCACCTGGCTGCTTCCACCCTGTCCTCCCCACTTGGCTGCTCCCACTCTGTCCTCCCCACCTGGCTGCTCCCACTCTGTCCTCCACTCCACCTGGCTGCTCCCACTCTGTCCTCCCCACCTGGCTGCTCCCACCCTGTCCTCCCCACCTGGCTGCTCCCACTCTGTCCTCCCCACCTGGCTGCTCCCACTCTGTCCTCCACTCCACCTGGCTGCTCCTACCCTGTCCTCCCCTCCACCTGGCTGCTCCCACTCTGTCCTCCACTCCACCTGGCTGCTCCCACTCTGTCCTCTCCACCTGGCTGCTCCCACTCTGTCCTCCCCACCTGGTCGCTCCTACCCTGTCCTCCCCTCCACCTGGCTGCTCCCACTCTGTCCTCCCCTCCACCTGGCTGCTCCCACTCTGTCCTCCCCTCCACCTGGCTGCTCCCACTCTGTCCTCCCCTCCACCTGTCTGTGCCCACTCTTTTTTTGGGGGGGGCAGCATTTCATTCTTGGTACCAGGCAGCACAATGTCTTGGGCCGGCACTGATGGGCCTGTGCAGGGAGCAGAGCTGTGGGAGTGGCCTACCAGTCCACCCTCTACAGACTGCCTGCAGAAAACTACAGGAGGGGTGGAGACAAGATCTTTTGTAGGCAGATGTCTTTATTTGTTGGTCATGGTCATGGGAGTTGAGCGGACCATACACAGATGGACTGGAAGTTGGGAAAACCCCTTAGAAGGACCTTGAAATGGAATTCAGTGGAAGCTAAACTACTATCAAGTGGAAAAACAACCAGATAGACAGCGTTCTCCAGATTGGTATATGCTTATCATTTGAGCCATGGCGATGCATTTCCAAATATACAATGTGAGCCGAGTGTCAAAGCATCAGAGTTTTATTAACCACAATATGGAAGGTAAAATCAATGTATAAACTGAACAATACCATGCTGGAAGTCACAGTCCTAGTAATCCTGTTACACCATCAGAACTTGACTAGGCCTCATTCTGAATAAGTCCCAGTTAATGTAGTTGATGACTCCCTTTATGGCAGCAACCGTTTACTTGAGAAGATTAAATGGAGGGACTACTGATCTCAACAAGTCCCACTTGCAAATCCTGCCTGCCCTCAGGCTGCATTGATTTGACACACACTCCACAGTCTCCCCCTCTGGCTCTGCATCCTTCAGATCTCTTCACTGTGCTTCCACTCACCGACACCTGCCCTGGATCCTTCCTGAAGCACTTACTCCGGATGTGCGGACCAACTGTCTCTTCCAGCTCCTGTTCCAGGACACCTTTCCATGAGCATGTAAGGAGAAGCTCCCTCCCAGCTCCTGAGCTCCTTCACCTGAGTTACACCCCCTCAGATGGGGTGTTCCTCCTGCACAACAGTCTAGCACTCCATCCTTCAGTTCACCCCGCCAAACAACTCCCCCCCCAGCAGGCTGACCATGGGTATCTGTAGGAGGCCTACCCCCTGCCAATCCTAGTGTGGGATTGGTCAGAGCTCCTCACATGTACCCCATGTCACTCTAACTCTCAACCCTGCCCCTTTTCCAGAACCTTCTCTCTGGATACAGAGGAGGCACCCAAGAACCAAAGTACATGTCAGTCACCTACTGCTACACTAAAACACTGCCCCCAGATCAAATCAAACAGGCCTAGCTCATAGAATAGGCCTGCTTAAATTTACCTGCACTGGCAGCTTACACAAAAACCAGCTTAACACCTTCCTACTTAGGGTAGAGGGTGCTACACTTATTTATAGCTTATAATAATTCTATACTGGTATGCATCTATATACTGTACTTATGGTAGTGTTATATGCAGGGTTGCATTAGCTCTTCTGCTCCCAATTACTTTGGTTAGATTACTGATTATTTACCAGTAATTATGTTCACAGAGGCCCTGTCCTGGGTTTAAGCACTGCCAATGTTATTTTCAATCCTACTCTTCTAGCAAAGGTTCTGGTTCTCTTATTTACCTGCAGGTTTAGAGCAATATCCTGTATGGGGAGGGCTATTTCTCATAACCCCCCCCCCCTCCCAAAGAGGGCTGCACATGATTACTACACAGCTCTGGAAGAAATACACAAAGGAAGGCAAGATTCAAGTAAGAATACACAACATAATATTTGTAGCTCAGTTCCAGTCATAGTGACTAAGCTGTCTTTCCATTAAATGATTTAAATTCAAATTAAATGGTAAATTGGGAAACAAAATTCATGCTACTGTTTTCTTTAAATCACTGTTAAAGGGTTGTGACTATTTCCATTGCTTGGTGTCAGCTTGTTTTTATTTTATTTATTATGTTAAGTTGTTGAGTGTGTTTGTTCCTTTCCAGGGTGCGCCGTGCAGCTCCCACGCATTGCTTGACACAGTGGTTAGATAGACTGGAAATGTTTTAATTAGACCTAATTAAATTGTAAAGCTGGCCACATACTGTACAATTTCCTCTTTCGTTTTTTTTTTTTTCTTGCATTGTGATTATAAAGCTGGTCACATACATTACAGTCTGTCTCCTTTAGATTTACTAACAACTATTAGCTAGATTCACGTACGGCGGCGTATCTTTATGCCGGCGTAGCGCATCCCATTTGCACTACGCCAACGTATCTTAGTGAGGCAAGTGCAGTATTCACAAAGCACTTGCGTCCTCAGTTACGGCGGCGTAGCGTAAATGGCCGGCGTAAACGCGCGTAATTCAAAGTAGGCTGTAGTGGACGTGTTGTATGGTAATGAATTGTGACCCCACGTAAATGACACGCCTAACGAACGGTGCATGCGCCGTCCGTGAACATATCCCAGTGTGCATGCTCAAAATCACGTCGCAAATAGTCAATGCTTTCGACGTGAACGTAACCTATGCCCAGCCCCATTCTGAATCGGCTTACGCAAACGACGTAAACGACGTGAAATTCGACGGCTGTCCCGACGTCCATACTTAACATTGGCTGCGCCATCTTTTCGGTGGTTTATCTTTACGCCTGAAAACGCCTTACGTAAATGGCGTATCGTACTGCGACAGGCGTGCGTACGTTCGTGAATAGGCGTATCTTGCTCATTTGCATATTTTCAGCGTAAATCGCCGTACATGCCCCTAGCGGCCAGCGTAAATATGCAGCCAAGATACGACGGCGTAGGAGACTTACGCCGGTCGTATCTTAGCAACAGAAAGCGTATCTCAATTTGAGCATATGCTTAACCAGTTCCCGACCCCCGCATGTACATATACGTCCCCAATATGGCACGTACAGGCACATGGGCGTACACGTACGTCCTCGCCTATTAGCGGGTGGGGGGTCCGATCGGGACCCCCCCCGCTACATGCGGAGGTCGGGTCCGCTCGGGGAGCGATCCGGGACCACGGCGCGGCTATTTGTTTATAGCCGCTCCGTCGCGATCGCTCCCCGGAGCTGAAGAACGGGGAGAGCCGTGTGTAAACACGGCTTCCCCGTCCTTCACTATGGCGGCGCATCGATCGCGTCATTCCCTTTATAGGATGACACGATCGATGACGTCATTCCTACAGCCACACCCCCAAACAGTTGTAAACACATACTAGGTGCACCCCAACTCCTACAGCGCCCCCTGTGGTTAACTCCCAAACTGCAACTGTCATTTTCACAATAAAGAATGCAATTTAAATGCATTTTTTGCTGTGAAAATGACAATGGTCCCAAAAATGTGTCAAAATTGTCCGAAGTGTCCGCCATAATGTCGCAGTCACGAAAAAAATTGCTGATCGCCGCCATTAGTAGTAAAAAAAAAAAAAATAATAAAAATACAATAAAACTATCCCCTATTTTGTAAACACTATAAATTTTGCGCAAACCAATCGATAAACGCTTATTGCGATTTTTTTTACTAAAAATAGGTAGAAGAATACGTATCGGCCTAAACTGAGGAAAAAAAATGTTTTTATATATGTTTTTGGGGGATATTTATTACAGCAAAAAGTAAAAAATATTGCTTTTTTTTCAAAATTGTCGCTCTATTTTTGTTTATAGCGCAAAAACTAAAAACCGCAGATGTGATCAAATACCACCAAAAGAAAGCTCTATTTGTGGGGAAAAAAGGACGCCAATTTTGTTTGGGAGTCACGTCGCACGACCGCGCAATTGTCTGTTAAAGCGACGCAGTCCCGAACTGTAAAAACACCTTGGGTCTTTAGGCTGCATATTGGTCCGGGGCTTAAGTGGTTAAAGATACGACGGCGCGGATTCGGACTTACAACGGCGTATCTACTGATACGCCGTCGTAAGTCTTTGTGAATCCGGGCCTATGTAATGTGAGGACCACACAGTTCATGTATGCCAATCAATGACCTGATCTGTTTTGCTAGTTGAATGTATTGGGCCCTGGATGTCCTCTATTAACCACTTGTCCACCGGGTCTATTCTGGCACTTCTCTCCTTCATGTAAAAATCACAATTTCTTTGCTAGAAAATTAATCAGAACCCCCAAACATTATATATTGTTTTTAGCAGACACCCTAGGGAATAAAATGGCGGTCATTGCAACTTTTTTTTCTCGCACGGTATTTGCGCAATCATTTTTCAAACCCCTTTTTTAGGGAAAAAAACGGTTTCATGAATTAAAAAAATAAGAAAACAGTAAAGTTAGCCCAATTTTTTTGTATAATGTGGAAGATGATCTTACGCCAAGTAAATAGATACCTAACATGTCACGCTTTAAAATTGCGCACACTCATGGAATGGCACCAAACTTCGGTACGTAAAAATCTCCATAGGCGACGCTTTCCTTTTTTTTTACAGGTTACTATTTTCGAGTTACAGAGGAGGTCCAGTGCTAGAATTGTTGCACACGCTCTAACGCATGTGGCGATACCTCACATGTGGGGTTTGAACAGCGTTTACATATGTGGGCGGGACTTACATGTGTGTGCACTTCTGTAAACATCCCTTGTAATAGGAATCACTGTGACAGGTCCTCTTTATGGAGAGATGTGGGGTCAATAAGACCCCACATCGCTCCTCCAGGCTTGAAAGCATGAGATTGTGAAAAAAAATTCACGATCTCATGTCGACAGATGCGATTGCGGCTTTGTTTACTTCTGGGTACCCGGGCGTGACGTCACAACGCTTCCCCCCGGGCCTCCGACAGTCATAGAGGATACTGGTGACCATCTGGTCACCGGAAATCTCTATCGTCGTGAGCCAGCGCCGGCCGATTTGTTCGTCGGGCTCCCGATGGCACAGGAGAGCCCGGAGAAGCACCGGATGGCAGCGGGAGGGGGACGTCCCCTCCTGCTGCCTATAAGAACGATCAATCGGCGGAACTGCCGCTATGATCATTCTTATCGTGCACAGAATCGCCGGCAGAAGACCTGTAGCTGCAGGCTTCATTCAGATATCAACGCACAAAGTCGAGGACGTCATATGATGTCCTCGGTGGGCAAGTGGTTAAAGAGGATCTGTCACAACGGAAATTCCGTTCATTTGTATGGAACTCCGACAGAGAAAAAAACATGCATGCTCAGAATCAAGTCGACGCATGCTCGGAAGCATTGAACTTAATTTTTCTCGGCTCGTCATAGTGTTGTACTAAAAACATAGTGTTGTACGTCACCGCATTCTTGAGGGTCAGAATTTGGTGTGACAGTGTGTATGCAAGACATCTTGAACGGAATTCCCTCTGAGTTTATCCCAACGGAAATTCCGATCGTGTGTACAGGGCATTAAGTACAATTTTTAGTGTGTGTTTCACATGCATGTTTTTTGTTCACTTAATGGTTTTTATGTTTCAGGTTTTTGCACCACCGCAGATTAAAAAAAATAGAAAAAAGCAGAAGACCCATTTAAAACCACCTGCGTTGAATTTACTTTTCTGGGAGAACTTCCTGACTTCCAAATGTTCTACATGTCTCAAAGGAAAAATGGAAAATATTTTTACAGTTTCTGCAAACTGCAAACTGCACAAGAATAAAATGTTTTTTGTACAATAAACCCTAATGTCGCACTCAGAAATTCCAAATTTACAAATGTTCGATGGGAGCTTTTGGTCGGAGATTCCGACCGTGTGTAGGCCCCATCGGACATTTTCTGTCGGAATTTCCGACAAGAAAAATTTGAGAGCTGGTTCTCAAATTTTACAACACCAAAATCCGTTCTTGTAAATTCCGATCGTGTGTAGACTATTCCGACGCACAACATTTCACACATGCTCTGAATCAAGTACGAAACGGAAGCGCTTGGTCTTGTAAAACTAGCATTCGTAATGGAGATAGCACATTCGTCACGCTGTAACAGACTGAAAAGCACAAGGCTGAAAAGCGCAAATCATCTCTCACCAAACTTCTACTAACACGACTGGTATTGCACTTCCCTTTAATAGTGCCATCGTACGTGTTGTACGTGTCATGGATATGCAATAGTCTGGCAGCTTACCTGTGTCCATCTGTGCATTAAGAGGCCTGACTCTGTTCTGGTTACCTTCTTATGTCCTCTCCTTCCTGTATGGCCCCATCCAGACCATCCCAGAAAGTCTATATTAACTATTGCACTACAGGCCTGCAGTGCTGTTCAACAGCGTTGCTTGCTTTAGTTCGTGTCTGCAGTGTGCTACGATTATCTTCCTGTGTACCATTTTTGGCTCGTCCCTGACTTCTCTTGTTTGCCTGTGATCTTGAACTTTTGCCTGTCCCTCGGTTACCCCTGTCTGCCTGTTGCCCCGACCTCGGCTTACCCATCACTACTGCTTGTCTGCTTGCTGCTTCCCCTCTCTCCCTGCGGAGCGTGACCTAGGGGATCCCAGGGGTCGCGACCTGGATCCAGCTGCGGCGAAGGCCATCCTCACCACTAGAGGCTCTGGTGAACACAAAGCTGGGTCTTAGACTCCGCGCCCTGGGTTATCTTGGGTTCACACTTCCTCTCTTATCGCAGCAGTCGGTCATAGGTTTCACTACCCGTGGTGCATCCCTGACCCCAACGGGGTGCACTTGTCACCTGGCCACAGGTGACCTGACAGTACGTGACCGCGTTTTTGGCGATCGGAATTTCCGACAACATTCGTGTGTATGCAAGATAAGTTTGAGCCAACATCCGTCGGAAAAAAATCCACGGTTTTGTTGTTGGAATGTCCGATCGTGTGTATGCGCCGTTACAGTTCTTTCGCTTGTTTGGTTTGTTTGTTAAATATTGAAAGTATTTTGTTATATCTGGTTGATAATTTTGAAAAAAACTTTTTGGCATTTAGATAATAATAACATTTTAGAGTTAGATTGAAAGATTGATACTAGTTCTTTAAGTAGATCTATGACATCTGTCATTCAAGTCCCAACTTTATTCTTTCTTCTGGATTTCTTCTGTCTGTCTTCCACAGAGTGTGATCGGGGCTTGTTACCTTAGTATTCAGCAAGATGTTTTGCATGAACCGCAACATTTGGTTTATAGAAACCAATAGTACTCATGTTTTCTATATGCATCAGTGAGTTTTAACTAAAATTTGCATTTTATATTTGAGAAATTAGATTTTATTTGCTGCTTAATTAGATTATATACTAGCGAGTTCTCATCATGAGAAAACCTCAAGACTTATTTTTCATAACTGTCTACACATTTATCCTCCCATTATAAAGCAAAATGAAACTAAACGATAAAAGACTGCACCTTGACATAAATTATTCCTTCTACAGTGCCAGGGTGGGGCAAATTTTTAATTGGACCCAGGAGTCTTCATGTCTGTCATCATGGTAGGGCTTAATAATACAATAATATTGACATTTGGTGGTCAGGTTTTTCAAGTGAGAGAAGGGACACCCCTGCTTATTAGCTCCAGAGTGCCTTTACCGTCTCTTGATCTAGTATCTGTTTACAAACTTTATCTCAATCTATAAATTAGGAACTTGTTTTAATTTCCTATTTACTTTTACTTGTTAGTAGGGCAAACCCAAATGCCATGTCCTAGAAAGATCACCTAGTTAAATAGTTAAATCTACCCCTTCACAGGTGCTTTATGGGTGAAGATGGTGTACTCTAAATACCTAAATGTTATATACTGCAGGTCACAGTCCAACTCTTTAACATCCCTGGGAACTTTTGTAAATCAGTGGGTCTGTGACTAGAGGTGGGACAGAGGGCACAGTAGGGGGTGGGGCTAAAAGCAGCTAGCATAGTGTGCCATGCCAAAACGTATGTATTAGTTGCAACATGTGATGAAACAGTGCTAATAGGCACACCCGAGCCAATTTAAATCTGTTGCATCTGTGTCGATAGGAGGAAAAAATTTGGCTAAATTTATGTCAGTGGGAGAGAAAAAATACTGCTGCATTGGCGTTGTCAGTTCAAGAAAGATCAGTCCTGCTTCACAAATCAACGTGCAGCAGCACTGCATATGTTCCTGTGAGATACTCTGCATATTTAGTTTATAGTCCATATCAAAAGATTATAGCAATGTGGTAGGTTGAGTAACCATAAAATGTCCATCCACAAATGGAAGCCTCCACAAGGGGATTAAAGGAAAATCCAGCAGGAGCTACAGAGTATAAAAGAGAAGAGAGGAGCCTCTAAAGCCTTGTACACACAATCGGACCTTTGTCCGACCAAAGTCACATCGGAATTCCGACGGAATTCCATCGGAGTAAAATAGATTATCTTCTCTATCTAAACTCCGATATAATTCATCAGAATATCCGATGGAATTACTCCGATGGGGCATACACACGGTCTGAATTTCCAATGGAAAAAGTCCATCAGACTTTTTCCATTGGAAATTCCGGTGTGTACGGGGCTTAAGTGTAGCAATACGGTTACATTTAATGAAGGTACAACATTTAGCAACTCACATGGATGATGATTAAAAGAGGCACATCTAAGTATGTAGGCATCCGGGGTAAAGCTGTCCACATAGACCGTCCTCCTCATCGCCAGCTCTCACCGCTTCAGTCTGCAATTGTGACCGGGAAGACTACCCTTCAGAGTGATCTGAAAGCGAGGCTTGAAACGCTCGTGGAGCGCAGTGTGGAAGGGACAAAGTCGATAGCGGTGAGGAAGATGGTCTATGTGGATAGCTTTACCCCGGATGACTGCATACTTAGATGTGCCTCTTTTTTTTTTTTTTTTTTTAACAGAAATGTTTTTATTGATACAAAAGGAAGCATTTGAGACAGGACAATGCAGAGTTTCAGATTAACAGCTTAACAGAACTGTGGTACAGCAAGGTTCAGTATTTCAGGAAGTACATTACAGTATGATTACTAATGTAGGTGTAGAGCATGACACTGGAATGAGACCCAGCCGGGTCTAGGTCGGGAGGCCGGATAAAGTGAAAATCGCTCATGTGTAGTTCAGAGTAATAAGCATTGTCCCCCCGAGGCGGGGGGGGGGGGGCGAGGTGCAGTCTCTATGGTGGTACAGAGGAGACAGCTCGTGGTAGTATTTCATTGTGGATCAATGGCACTTAGCGGTTCGTGGCCCCGGGGTCTCCGTCCAAGGGCAGGGCATTTTCAGCATGTAGGGGGTAGTGCGTAGGGCTAGGCACAGCAATAAGGCCATGCATTTGGTCGTGTAGGGCGTCACAGGTCTAAGGATGTCGTCAGCCACGTTACCGCACAGAGGTTGTCCCAGCCGCCACCCACGACCCCCAGACCTTGTCAAATTTCTGGGGGCATTTCCGCCCCATATATGTCAGCTTGAAGAGAGGTAACACGGAGTCCACCAGTGCAAGCCATTGAGCCACCGTAGGGGGGGCCGTCAGTCTCCACTGGCGCAAAAGTGCCTTCCTGGCGTAGAAGCTAAGGTAGAACAGTTGTAGACCAGCATGTGTAGATTGTGTGACCCCTTCCGTGATACCCAGGAGAAGAACCCTAGGGTCCAGTGGCACTCGGAGGCCAGTGGCGGCAGCAATTTTGGCCACCACCTCCTCCCAGTAGCCCCGGATGACCGGGCAGTCCCACACCACATGGTAAAACGTTCCCGTCCCTCCCTGGCATTTCGGACACTGGTCCGATTGGGTGCGGAATATCCGGGCAAGCCGCTGGGGGGTGTAGTAGGCCCTATGTAAAAATTTTAGCTGGATGAATCTATCTCTAGCGGATATGACTGTTGGAATATAATGTGTCAGCGCAGTCTCCCAGTCATCCTCCGAGAGAAGATGTGCCTCTTTTAATCATCATCCATGTGAGTTTGCTAAATGTTGTACCTTCGTTAACCATATTTCTACACTTAGAGGCACCTCTCTTCTCTTTTATACTCAGTTGAGACACAACGCTACTCTTATATCAAGACATTGCTTGTATATCAAGTCACCATTTTATTGAAATGTTTTGCTTGTTTTGCAAAACACTCTCAAACCAAGGTAGTTAATTTTCTGAATTTAGATACAAATGTCCAGAGATATACAGACAAAATAAAGAAAAATGTTGGTTGGTAGGTGCTGAGGCTTGGCACTACCCCCTCCCTTACCCTTCTGCTATGGGCACTGACACATGATCCCCATTATGGTAGATGGAGTTTTAAATCCAATCCAATACCAATTTAGTTCTCATCCATAAAAAGGTCCTTGGAAACTGCTTAAAAATAGCAAAGAAAACAAAATTCACAGATTGCACATGAATATCTTTCTACTCTCAGATTTGTCAGCTTTTATATGAATTGAAACTGTAATCAAATCATTCATCCATCCGTATTTCAAAGCTGATGGATTGGCTGTAGAGGTCAAACTGCTAACAGCCCGTTCTGGTGCTGATTTATGTATAATATATAGCCAGTTCAGCAAAGTTGTTGAATACCGAGAAATAAAACTTAATACCACTGTCCATATCCCTTCCAATTGTTTGACAAATGTTCTTTATCATCATATTTTATGTGAACACCTCTGCAGATCCTTCTTATAAATATATTTCTTTACTTAACAGTTAAGCAGAACACAGAGTACACATGGCTGGGGGCTAAGATAGACCTGCCTCTGGGCAACTTTCATATATTCATCATTTTTTATTCCAATTCATATCGGCTCAACACATTTTTCCAACACGGAAAGCGTAATGCCTTTAATAGGCATAGTAATAAAAAAAAAAATGAAATATAACAACATTATTAAAACATAGGTTGAATTTTGCCAACGCAGTTTAAGCCAAACTCCAGGTAAACGGCTAAATACACAATTGGAATACATAGGAGTTCATTTACTAAAACAAGAGAGTGAAAAATCTAAAATCTGGTGCAACTCTGCATAGAAACCAATCAGCTTTCAGGTTTTCTGGTCAAAGCCTTATTGAACAAGCTGAAGTTAGAAGCTGATTGGCTACCATGCACAGCTGCACCAAATTTTGCACTCTCCAGTTTTAGTAAATAAACTCCATACTGTATTTATGAAGCTTCCATGCTACTTTAAAGCAATACTGACTGGTCCAGGACCCTCTATACTGTTATTGGGCAATAAAGGAGAAGAAGCACACAATAGTTTAATATTTTCACTTTTTGCTCCATACTGAGGTGTATTTTTTTTAGTAACAAACAATTATCACACCTTTTTCAGCCCCCAGTATAGTCAGTCATAACCAGCCTTCCGTTTGTCCCCTTGGTCCACATGGGTCTCGCCACAGCTCCCGGGATAGACGCCCTCGATGACTCTTTTCCCAAGTGCGGTTACTGTATTTATCGGGGTATAGCGCGCTCCCGCGTATAGCGCGCGCCCCTAAAGTTGCCCCGAATTCCTGTGGAAAAAAGTTTTTTTGTACTTACAATTTTGGTGTCTTGCGCGGCGTCCATCGTAGGCCTCGTCGGGTCCGGCGTCCGTCTGCGGCTTCGGGTGTCCTCTTCATCGGGTCCGGCTTCCTTCTGCGGCGTCCTCGCGTCCTCCCCGCTCGTTTTCCCGCGTTTGAATACTGCAGCGACATATACAGAGCGCAGTACACTCGTGTATCATCGGGCAGGCTCGGCAACTCACGCGCTTACGTCCTGTACGTCCAGGACGTCAGCACGAGAGGACCCGAGACTGCCCGACAATACACAAGTGTACTGCGCTCGGTATATGTCGGCGCAGTATTCAAACTCGGCGCGGGAAAGCGGGTATCGGCGTATACCACGCACCCGCGATTTTGCCCTGATTTTCAGGGAAAAAAAGTGCGCGGTATACGCCGATAAATACGGTATTTTAAGGCTGATTTTGTAGATATAGAGGCTAGGTGATTTCTGTGTTACCTCAATGATTTCTGTGTTACCATTATCTGACTTTAATTATATATACAGTATATATATTTCTTATACTGATATTTTACTTCACAGATATGTTTTATGCATTTACTCCTGAGGAAGTGAACAGTGATTTTTGAAACGCGTCAAATTGGATGCAGCTTGTTATACATGTCTACAAATAATATACGTATGCTGACATCGGAACTGTGTGTGAATTAAATGTTACAAATCAGCGCAATATGATTTTCACATCTTCCCATCCGCGCGATAGCTGAATGGCTACAGCTTGGGCCTTAAAGGGGTTGTAAAGACAAAAATATTTTCCTCCTAAATTAAAGTCTAACAGTAGCTGATGAAGTAAAAAGTAATGTTTTGCATTATAACTAGTTTGATACCTGTTGAAATTGAGCTGTTTTATTCACCTCCAGCACTCCTGAATCGTTATTCTCACTGACTTCCTGGTTTGCGGTGCGCATTCATTCTTGCTACATCACGGCCTAATGGGAACTACAGTTCCCATTAGGCTTAGCCTCCATGCCTGTGAGGGATAAGAGACCATCTTCACGCAGGGCTGTAGTCATAGGGAGGGGGTGAGCACATTCTGCTTTCCACCATGCAAAACGGCTCAGATGCTGGTGGAAAGCAAGAAGAGGAGAGACAGGAAATGGCATTTTCAAACCTGGATTACTGTATTTTGGAGGTCAAAAGGAAAAACGAGGTAAGTAATTTATAACTGCTCTAGCTTACAGCAATCAATTGATCTAATAAAAAAATGAACCTTTAGTGTTCCTTTAATTGCCGGGAGGGCATCAATAGACATTCTCCCATGCATGAGCGCATTAGGAGCGGTGAACTCACCACTCTTAATGCGCTCCTCCCTATTGAAATCAATGGGCGCCTTGCTAGAGGCCGAAATGCGCAGCAAATCCGACGGTAAAATAGCAAAGTTTTACCGCTATTTTACCGCTGACGCTATGGGCGGCACCAGTGTAAAAGGGGTCTAATATGTGTAATAGCCACAATAGTCAAGTGAAAATGATGGGCAAGACACCATTATTTGACTTTGACATTGTTATGGTGGGTAGCTGGAGATATCTCACCGTTGCCACCCCTGAATGATATTGAAAGTCAGCATGTGATGGAAATTGCCAGTAGTCATTCTGAACCAATATACTGTAACTCAATTTCCACTGGTGGTAGACCTTAAAATATAGGCTACAGGATAGCACTTTGCAATGTCTGGCAACACAGATGTTGCCCATCTCCTGCATCCTGGGATTGTACCAGGATTTGAAGTCCCTTCTATAGGAAGCACCACGTTCATACTTATAGTATTAGGGAACATAGAACTACAAACTAAGAATAAATCCTAAAAGGATAAATACTTTGTTCCTCAGTCCACTTAATTCCTGTCTGTGACTATCCCCAACCTCCCTTGTTCTGCCCTCCTTGCAAAGTCAGCAAACACATGGTCTGAATTAACTTTATCCTCAAGCAGCCAGTGAAGTCCCAAATAACAACTCCTCGATATTAACCCACAAAGAGGCGGGTTTTTTTGTGCTCCTTCTTCCACAGCGCTCGTAAAGAACAAAGAGATTTCTCAAGCAGTACGCTGATTTTTTGAAAGATGTATATAATTGAGTTTCAAGCTTCTCCCAGATATCAAGGGAGAGGTGAATTCTGGGTCTCCGACATGACTGTGGTAAAGTGAATCTCCATGTTTCACCCCAGCAAATAAAAAATAGACGGTTCCCGCTGGCTGTTACGTTTTTTTTTTTATATGCTTCATTTTTAAATTACTTTAATGTATATCTAAACCCAATCGCTAACATCTCATATAAGCTTTAATATGTTAATGGAATTTCAAAAGTAATCTTCGATATTTTAAAATCTGCAACTTTCATTAAAATACTACCTGTTGATCCTTCCATTAAGGCTCTTTTTCAGCTGGCCATACATTATTCAATTTCCCTTAGACATACCTTCAACTATGTAGTACGGGGGCCTGCCTGATTGCATACAAATTGAAAGCCTTTAGGTTTTATTTTATGGTTTTGGTAAAAATAAAGGAAAATTGTATAATGTATGACCAGCCTTAGAAGGTGACAGCACTCAGTTATTGTCCAATTTCTGCTCCTGCGTTGTTGCCCTGTCACATGGATTTCCATTTGGAGTCTGCAAGTGGTCATTTAACCACTTGCTGCCCGCTATATAGCAAAATGACGTCGGCAAAGTGGTTGTGTTATCCTGACCGGACGTCATATGGCGTCCGCAGGATAACAAGCCGTTGCGTGCCCCGGGGGCGCGCATTGCGGTGATCGTTGTTGCGGTGTGTCAGTCTGACGGAGACTCTTTACAGCGTGATCAGCCGTGTCCAATCACGTCCGTTACAGCGTCACTAATGTGCGCTCTCCATTACAAAGCTGTAGTTTTACCAGAATGAGCGCTCCCGCCTCATACTTGATTCTGAGCATGCATATTTTTTTCCCCTCGGAAAAGCATACACACGACTGGTTTTCCCGTTGGTTAAACTACGATGGAGCATACACACAGCCGGGATTCTCGGCCAAAAGCTCTCTCCAATGGGGACACAGACAGCTGGAGGGGTTATTTGGGTTTTAAAGCGGATGTGCCATGGGGAAAAAATATTAAAAGCCAGCAGCTACAAATACTGCAGCTGCTGACTTTTAATATTAGGACACTTACCTGTCCTGGAGTCCAGCGCTGATCGCAGCAGAGCACAAGCGATCGCTCGTCTCTCTGCTGCTCCCCCCGCCATCCAAGCGCTGCGGCTTCACTGCCCGGTTCCCTACGGTGCATGCGCGAGTCGCGCTGCGCCCGCCGATTGGCTCACACGCTGTGTGCTGGGAGCCGAGACGGCAAGTCAGAAAAACCCGTCTTTTGCCCGTAGCGTGTGGCCGGAAGGGGGGGAAATACCTGTCTTTAGACAGGTATCTGCACCCCCCTCCCCCCTGAAAGGTGTCAAATGTGACACCGGAGGGGGGGAGGGTTCCGATCAGCGGGACTCCACTTTAGGGTGGAGAACCGCTTTAATTGCTCTGCGCTGTGTTGCTGGTATGATCACTGGTTGAAAATAAAGGAAAAAGAGAAAGAAAAAAGAAATATAATGCAGCCACCACATATAAGGACTGGTAAGCTGCAATTTATTTAGAGGATCTCGAGATACGCCACGTAAGTGTAACTATGCGCCGTCGTATCTGTGCGCCGTGCCCACAATCTGAGATACGCCTAATAATAGTCTTCCTACGACCGACGTAACTTGCCTACGCCGTCGTATCGTGGGCGCATATTTACGCTGGGCGCATTTTCCGCTCCCATTGATTTTCTATGCACATATGCAAATGAGGGAGATACACCAATTCACGAACGTAATTGCGCCCGGCGCATAATAGACGCGGTTTGCGTAAGTCGTACATCCGGCGTAAAGTTATTCCCCATATAGGAGGCGCAACTCATGCAAAGGTATGGACCAGGGAACAGAGCCATCGTATTTTACGTTGTTTACGTAGTACGTGAATATGGCTAGGCGTAGGTTACGTTCACGTCGTAGGCAGTGATTCGACGTATCTTAGGCAGTTGTTCCGACGTGATTGTGAGCATGCGCACTGAGATACGCCTACGGGATGGCGCATGTGCAGTTGGCGATACGTATCTGTCTGGCGCTTGGCCCATCATTTGCATGGGGTCACGCCTCATTAGCATGGCTCACACCCACTTCCACTTACGCCGACTTAGGCCTGAGAAACCCAGCGCAGATTTGGGAGGAAGTGCTTTGTGAATCCAGTGCTTGCCTCCTGGGCCGCTGATAGGGGGGGACCACCGGTCCTCCTGTAGGGGGCCCGGGTACACAGGGGGGCCCAAACACTAGAGGGAAGGGGGGGCAATTACAGCACTCGGCAGCAGCTGAAAACCCTCCCGCTGACTTTTAGCTGTTGCAGGGAGAAACACAGACACAACTGCCGGCTTCCTTGTCCTGTTAAAAAAATATTGTTAGTTACTTGTTTAATCATTTGACCTTCCTCCAACTGGGTTTAGGCCCTATATTGTTACGATTGAGTGAAATATAGTTTGTGGCCTTCCCAGGCACATTGTTAAACACAAAGTATGACTAAGAAACTGTTGTATTGTTATGACTTTTATTCGCGCTTTATTGTGTATTTTTGAGTAACACAATAAAAACCTTTGAAAAGAAAAAAATATATATAATTTAACCCTGTATTGTTTTAATTCCTTGTAAAAAAAAAAAATAATAGAAAATTGTATAAAAATTATTTGTAAAAATTGTAAAAAAAAATTATTTATTTATTTAAAAAAAAATTATGTTTTTGTCTAAAAATTTTTTTTTTTATATATATATATTTGAGGGGGGAGGAGGGGGCCCTGCCAGGTAGGCTGTACGGGGCCCTGTGATTTATAACATCAGCCCTGCTTGCCTCTCTGCGCTGCGTCGGCGTAGCGTAAAGGAGATACGCTACGGCGGCATAAATATGCGCCAGTGTCTGTAAATCCGGGCCTTAATGTTTATTTTTGGGTTTAGACACACTTTACATTTCCTCTACAAGTCCTTATGAAGAATCACCAGATTTACTGTCTGGAGAATTTTTGGAAGGTAGCAAAGTCAAGGATCATAAATGTGGAAATATAAGTATGAATGATAAAATGAAGGCTGTGCAGCAAACAGATAGAAAATATGGAAAAAGCATGTTACCTAAAAGGCTCTTCCAAGTTCCTCGCAGGTAGCAGACTGCATTCAATTGCCTGAAATTCATTTTTTCAGAGAGCTGCATAAAATGATTTTCCATAGAAAGTCAGCAGAGTTTTCATGTACAAGAGTCAGATTTCTCGTCTCTACACGGGAATCATTTTGTAACGTACTGTAATATGCATCGCGGTAATCAGGGAGAAGGAGCCGGAGCCAAGTTCTGCCTAGGCAGAAACGCTCGACTGAAGGATTCTCATTTCACAATCATTTTTCAGTTAGAGGATCACTAAGCCCAAAATCCAAGTCGCTGTATATAAAAGAGTTACTGGTAACTTTCTCGAGTATATACGCTTTCTGGAATTTGCAAGAACCGCACAGTTGATTTAAGGCTCTGATTTTACCTAAATTAGGTATTTTCCTACTAATGTTGGAATCCCTAGCTGTAAATATAAAGTGGATGAATGAACTTTGCTTAAACAGCAACCCTTAAAATCAATCATACGTTCGTAATGCTAACCAGGGCATGATTTACCAGGGCTGCAGGCAGGGAGCCCTGGGAAGTTACCTTCTATGTTGCCCTGTACTGTCTAAATTCAATTTTTCAAGGACGTGTGGGTGGCATTGCTGGTTCAGAATACATGTCTGCCTCTCCCTCCTGCTGGAGAGTTTGGCATCAAGTGGCATGCCCCCCTAGATAGTAGCCAGTTGCAATACAGAGGATTTACGAGAGGGAACCAGGCGTTGGTCAGCAGGTATAGATTATAATCTGGATGGAGACATCAGTAGTCAACCATCTTTAATTTCATCTAATTTAATTTAATGCACTTTCTTGATACGGTTCCACTATATTTACAGATACATTCTATGGGGTAGATTCAGGTAGGGAGCGCGTATTTGTGTGCGGGCGTAACGTATCTTATTTACGCTATGCCTCCGCAACTTTGACAGGCAAGTGCAGTATTCACAAGGCACTTGCTCCCTAAGTTGCGGCGGCGTAGCTTAAATAGGCCGGCGTAAGCCCGCCTAATTCAAATGTGGAAGATGTGGGCGTGTTTTATGTAAATTTATTGTGACCCCCGCGTAAATTACGCTTTTTCCATCCGTGAAAGTATCCCAGTGCGCATGCTCCAAATTAACCCGCAAAAAGCCAATGCTTTCGAAATGAACGTAAATTACGCACAGCCCTATTCATGAGCGACTTACGCAAACGGCGTAATCGACTGAAAATTCGACGCTGGCCCGACGTCCATACTTACCGTATTTATCGGCGTATACCGCGCACTTTTTTGCCCTGAAAATCAGGGCAAAATCGTGGGTGCGCGATATGCGCCGATACCCGCTTTCCCGCGCCGAGTTTGAATACTGCGCCGGCATATACCGAGCGCAGTACACTCGTGTATAGTCGGGCAGGCTCGGCTCCTCTCGCGCTCACGTCCTGGACGTACAGGACGTGAGCGCGAGAGTAGCCGACCATTGCCGACTATACGCGAGTGTACTGCGCTCGGTATATGCCGGCGCAGTATTCAAATTCGGCGCGGGAAAGCGGCGATCGAGCGGGGAGGATGCCGCAGAAGGACGCCGGACCCGACGAAGAGGACACCCGAAGCCGCAGACGGACGCCGGACCAGACGAGGCCGCCGATGGACGCCGCGCAAGACACCAAAACTGTAAGTACAAAAATCTTTTTTTACAGGAATGTCGGGTCCACTTTAGGGGTGCGCGCTATAGGCCGGAGCGTGCAATACCCCGATAAATACGGTAACATTGGCTGCGCCTCATATAGCAGGGTAACTTTACGCCGAAAAAAGCCTTACATAAACGGCGTATCTGTACTGCGACGGACGGGCGTACGTTCGTGAATAGGCGTATCTAGCTGATTTACATATTCTAGGCGTAAATCAGCGTACACGCCCCTAGCGGCCAGCGTAAATATGCAGTTAAGATACGACGGCGTAGGAGCCTTACGCCGGTCGTATCTTAGCAACATTTAAGCGTATCTCAGTTTGAGCATACGCTTAAAGTTGCGACGGCGCGGATTCGGACTTACGACGGCGTATCTACTGATACGCCCGTCGTAAGTCTTTCTGAATCTGGCCCATATAGTTTCAGCCACTTCATTTATATCTTTTTTTTTAAATATGAACTACATTTTTGTATCTATATGAATTTTTTTATACTAGAAACCTTTATTATATTCGTTTTTCATCATACATTTTCCAATAATCCAGATATTTTGGGGGTCAAATCTCAGTGATCTCTGAGACCTATTCACGCACACAGATGATTGTGGTTAGGGATTCAGATCTGGTAACCCCATTGGTTAATTAGTTTTGACCTATCAGGGGTTAGCATTGATCACATGTCTTTGAAAGTTTGCTATATATTCGATGTGATGTTTTATAATTGTCAGCTATGATTAAGCACTAATTTATAGTGTGAAACGCGTCAGCTGTTTTACTCCCCCGTGTAGTGTGCTGTGACTTGTAGTGCATTTTTCCTTTTTTAAATAAAGACAACCATCAAGGTTTTTTGGAGTGCGGCTGTCCATATTTTATTTTTCCATTTGTTGCCTTGTGCATTGCCAGCACCCTTGATCTCATGAGACCATACTGATCATCCTAACACATTCCACCTGGAGCGGTAACTTTCTTTCTTTCAGTAGTCAACCATCTTCAGATTTTTTTCAGGTCCCTAAACAGAAGACTTGATACACAAATGTGTGAGGCTGGGCCCCTAGCATCAAGGTTGTTAACCCAGTCCCCAGACCTCCCATACAACAGTATCTTTGCTGAGAAAGCATGCTAAAGCTCCACCGTGTCCACAGGTTTCCAGTACAGTCATTCTATTTGCAGGCCACAGGGTCCTTCACACTTTAACTCAGAGGCTTTATGTACTTCAGTGCTCCAGGTATAATTAACATACAGCCAGGACTACAGCTGGGACCAGTGCAACAAAGGTGCCAAGATGTCTTAGCTCAGGGGTGCCCAACCGGTGGCCTGCAAGCCACATGTGGCCCACAGAGCTCTCTGATGTGGCCCGCGCCCTCCTGCTCTGGGATGGCAGGTCAGCAAACCCAGATTGCAGGTTGCTGATCCATCATCCTAGAGCATCAGTGTTGTGAATGGAGCTGGCAGCAGAGTAAGAAAGCATCTGTGGAGTAAAGCCACATAAGCCGATGCTTCCTGTATGGGACAGTCAGCAATGCCTGAGTGGAAGACTGTTATTAAAGGTCAGTTTATTGCTAATATCAAAGTGTATGTATAGGCATATGTGTTCTGCAGTGGTTACTGGGCTACTTTTAACCACTTGCCAACCAGCCGCCACATTTTTACGGCGGCACCCCTGGCGCCGACGCGCATGCCTTTGGGGGAACCTACCTGATAACCACTTCCAACTGGCCCATGTAATTGATCACCACCAGTAGATTAACATTGGGCTTTATTGATGTGCCAGACTTCCAGAAACCCTTATGCAATTGCACCCACTCTGCTTGCAGCTAGTCACTCACTGTATGACATTGAGGAAAAGATAATTCTTATAACTCTTTCACTTGAACCTAACTAACAGTCAACCATGATGCAAATCTTTAAAGTACACTCCGTGCAATTAAAAAATTACTGCCCAAACCTATGGTATCATAGGTCCCAAAAATAGGGATAATGTCCATAACTATGGCAGAAAAACATACAGTTCTTAACTGGTCCCATCCAAGGGCTGTGTCGGGGATTGGGGGTTGTCATGTGCCATAATGTTTTAAAATTTTGGTCTCAGTTTCTTCTAGATCTTACACCTCACCATGTTTGCCCTTCCGTAGAGGTACACTCCCCTCCATCTTGCTTATCTCTTCTCCATACTCTCAACTGTCTCCCTCTAGCCAACTCCTCTCTTAAAATATAAAGGTCAACCCTCCAATGCCACCACATTAGAAACCAAAACACTTTTTGTCTGGCCTATTGCAAATTGCACTATGGTTTGAAAAAAAAGCAACACGGTCCATTTGTTTCCAGCACACATCAACACAAGGATTTGGTTTGAATTTCCACCAGTGAAGACCAGACTGTTTGCCCTATCCTTTTAACCTGGCCAATGGTCAGACAGGACTGCCCTGATGTCTGTGGGGAATAGCAGGTTTGCCAAGGTGGTAATTTGGGACTGGACCAGGGGCGGACTGACAACTCATGGGGCCCCCGGGCAATAGAAGATTATGGGGCCCCCGGGCTTACAGATGGCCACCAAGCCAGGAGGCATTACAGAGGCGGGGCAGCTAAAATCTCAGGATTTTCACATCAAAAGCATGTCGGTTTTGGAAATATCAGGGAGAGGTGTAAAAAAAACACAGATTTTTACATACTGTCCCTGGTTTTAATGAGTCTGGCAACCCTGATGGGGCCCCCTAGTGGCATGGGGCCCTCGGGCAGTGCCCGAGAGCCTTAATGGTCAGTCCATTCCTGGACTGGACTGAACAGCTTCTGTGTGATGAATGATACTCTCTCAACAACTTTTGACACCGGGAAATAGTTGGTAAGGGTCTGGAATCAGCCCCTGCACACTCAAATAGGAAGAGGCCTGATGTCCCCACATCATGAGAGCAAGAGGGCAGTTTTTAGCTATTCCCCAGGCCTCTGAATCCTTTCCAACCTTTATTTTCATGTTGAACCAAAGTGTACCTTTAATGAAACGTGTAAAAAAGCAGTATTGGCACAATAAACCAGAGTCCTAAGCCAAGCCTTCACTCCATTGCCAGCTGTGTCTTGCCAAAAAGAATGCTCAAAGCATCTAGCTAATTTTGAAGTTTCTAAAGTTTGATTTTTCAACTGTCCGGCAGGAAGTACTGTCTGTTCAAAGCATGTGAACCTCACATAATAAAAGCACATGTGCCAAAGGGCAGAGTCTTCAAAATGTGAAATTGGTGCGCGTGATTAAAGCTACAGAAGAAATAATGATGTCAGAACCATCATTCATATAAGTGATTGTCTGTTAAGATGCTTAACAAATGTTTTAAAATATTAAAATAATCATTTGATGTTTTCCTATGTGACAAAATGATCTAGCTAAGAAATATACTTTTTCAAAGTTTTTCTGTCAGGAACATTTGTGTCGTTTTTTATGATATCTTTTTAAATGTCTTTTATAAAATAAATTCTGTTAAAGCCTAATGCTGGCCATACACTATACGAAAAATCGACCAAAATTCAGTCGTTCAGACAGTTTGTTTTTCGAACAGTTAATGGGCACAAAATCGACAAGTAAAGGACAAGTTTGAAAATGTTTTTTTTTTTTCACTTCAGACTTCAACCTCATAGAGTATGCGTTTATACGCTCATGTTCCGTTTGCCAGCCCTTTGCAAGTTTGAAAATGTTATGCCGAACGAACGATAAATTGAAAGGTTAACCACTTAAGACCCTGACCAAAATGCAGGTAAAGGACCAGGCCCCTTTTTGCGATTCGGCACTGCGTAACTTTAACTGACAATTGCGCGGTCGTGCGACGTGGCCCCCAAACAAAATTGGCGTCCTTTTTTTTCCCACATATAGAGCTTTCTTTTGGTGGTATTTGATCACCTCTGCAGTTTTTATTTTTTGCGCTATAAACAAAAATAGAGTGACAATTTTGAAAAAAATGCAATATTTTATACTGGTTGCTATAATAAATATCCCCCAAAAATATATAAAAAAACAATTTTTTTCCTCAGTTTAGGCCGATACGTATTCTTCTACATATTTTTGGTAAAAAAAAATCGCAATAAGCGTTTATCGATTGGTTTGCGCCAAATTTATAGCGTTTACAAAATAGGGGATAGTTTTATTGCATTTTTATAAAAAAATTTTTTTTACTACTAATGGTGGCGATCAGCGATTTTTTTCGTGACTTCGACATTATGGCGGACACTTCGGGCCAATTTTGAGTAATTTTTGGGACCATTGTCATTTTCACAGCAAAAAATGCATTAAAAATGCATTGTTTACTGTGAAAATGACAATTGCAGTTTGGGAGTTAACCACAAGGGGGCACTGAAGGGGTTAAGTGTGACCTTATCTGTGTTTCTAACTGTAGGGGGGTGTGTGGCTGTAGGTGTGACGTCAGTGATTGTGGTTCCCTATATTAGGGAACACACGATCAATGACAGCGCCACAGTGAAGAACGGGGAAGCTGTGTTTACACACAGCTCTCCCTGTTCTTCAGCTCCGGGGACCGATCGCGGGACTCCAGCGGCGATCGGGTCCGCAAGTCCAGCGGCTGAGGTCACGGAGCTTCGGACCGGGTCGCGGGCGTTAGGCGGTCCTTAAAGCGGTGGTTCACCCTTAGAGGGCACTTTTTCCCCTTAGATTCCTGCTCGTTTTTACTAGGGGAATCGGCTATTTGTTTTAAAATATGAGCATTACTTACCCGTTTACGAGATGCATCCTCTTCGTCGCTTCCGGGTATGGGCTGCGGGAATGGGCGTTCCTTCTTGATTGACAGTCTTCCGAGAGGCTTCCGACGGTCGCATCCATCGCGTCACGATTTTCCGAAAGAAGCCGAACGTCGGTGCGCAGGCGCAGTATAGAGCCGCACCGACGTTCGGCTTCTTTCGGCTACGAGTGACGCGATGGATGCGACCGTCGGAAGCCTCTCGGAAGACTGTCAATCAAGAAGGAACGCCCGCTCCCGAAGACCCATACCCGGAAGCGACGGAGAAGATGCATCTCGAAAACGGGTAAGTACGGCTCATATTTTAATACAAATAGCCGATTCCCCTAGACCGAACGAGCAGGAATCTAAGGGGAAAAGGGGAAACATTTTATAAATGGGTGAACTCCCACTTTAAGTTGTTAATGTGTTTCCCGTCCGAACTTTCTGCACTAGGTATATGTAAAAAAAACTAACCATTTTTTTTAAATTTATGGCCACTGAACGATTTATCGGTCATTACATGATGCCACTGTTTTTTACGCACACGACCAAACGTTTTTTTTTCGAAAGTACGTTCGGACGATTTTTCGTATAGTGTATGGCCAGCATAAGTTTAGTCAAATTTTTTTTTATCAGTACAAGGGACAGTGCGCTCCATTAACAAAGCGGTATGTTTCCCCTTATAAAAATGCAGTAAAATACTGCTCAGCATTTTTCAATTTTTTTTTGCCATTTACAAAAAATTCTACTAAAATACCGGATGAGTTATTTTATGAAGTTTTATGAAGTTTTACGAACTAGCTGGTGTAATATTTACATTAATAAATAGGCGTTGTTAAGGAGTGGACGACCACCCGCATCCTTAACAACCAGTAAACCACATGGTTGTCAAGGAGCGGGTGGCCGCTGCGTCCTTAACAACCGATGAGTCATCAGCTGTCAGCGGGGCTACTCGCTCACAGCTGAATGTAATTTATTTTATTTTTTTTTCAAAAATGGTGTGGAACCCCACCCCCCCCCCCCCCCCCAGAATCCATCAGGACCTCCGGGTCTGGTATGGATTTTGAAAAAAAAAAAACATGTCAAAATAAACCCCCCCCCAAATCCACACTGGACCCTGAGTATGAAGCCCAGCAGGTCAAGAAAAGGGGGGGGGTAAGCTGATGCCCTTTTTCTTTTCAAATTGCGCTTACTTAAGTGCTAATATTTTGCATGTATTTATTACCATTGTCAATGCTAACAGTAAAGAGTTTAAGTAAGTTCAGTCCCTACGTGAGAAAATGTAGTGACCAAAAAAAAGAGCTCTTTTCCATCCCTCCAGACAAGAGAATTCAGATCTGTGAGTGATATTCCCTGCTGTGAGTTTTTATGATATCGTTTGTTTTCAAGCCATATGGTTTCTTGTTTTTAGATACTAGAGACTAATCCCGTCTGTGTCATGTTTCTTTGTGAATCTGTTCTTTAGAAAAGTCATATTTAGAGTTAAGGAGAGAGACAGACAGAGGGAGAGAAGGAAAAAAAAATCATTCTCTTTCTTGACCGCGGATACACGGTCGGTGAGGACGCAGCATAGCTCGGGGAAATGAGGAAGGGAAGGAAATGACATTAGGAGGTTCTGTACTTTTGCTTATCTCCTGGGTCCACTGTGTATGCTGCTACATAAAAAATAAATTTCCCAGTACCCCAAACAGAAAACATGGACTGCATTAACACAGATAATATTCAAAAGTAAAGGTTCAAAAAATAAACCATGTACAGACAGCTGTGCATCCACCAAAAGTCTCAGATTTCCTGGAAATGTGGAGGGTTGCAGTAGCCAAAATGGGCATAGATTCGAATTTCTATTTCGACTTTCTGGTGCTAATTAGGTTTTGGGTGGTACTGAATGAAATTTTGGGTATGTTAATAAGTATATAAATCTAAAATATACAAAATTACATTTCCCTAATACCCCAAACAGAAAAAAAATAAAATAATGGGCTGCATTAACTCAAATAAAATTCAACTATAAATCTTAGTCAGATATGTCTACCAAAAATACATATTTTCTTGGAATTGCAGTGAGTTTCAATAGCCAAATTGGGCATGAATTAGAGCTGTCTCCTACTTTTATGGCTCTAGATGGGATTTGGGTGGTTCAAAAGGGAATTTTGATTTGGGTATGGTACTGATTATATAAAAATAGTATAAATAGGAATATAAAAATACATTTCCAAGTTAAATTTGTAGAATCTTTCCCAGCTAGAATGAACAATATATTAACTAATTTTGAACAAATGTGAGATCCCCGGATCCACCTCTATACTCACTTGTAGGACCTCTTATTAGAATGATCTTAAATGTGACTGTTGCTGGCCCAGCCTTGTCGTGCCACCCTCTTCCATCCTCTACCCTCCCCATTTCCACACCCCAACCCTCGTCTACAATGACAAAGATGTCCTCAGAAGTAGAGTTGAGCGGACACCTGGATGTTTGGGTTTGACGGGTTTGGCCGAACTTCGGAAAAAAGTCCGGGTTTGAAGTCAATGGGGACCCGGACTTTTGACTACTAAAATTTCTCTAAAAAATGAATGGAAAGGGCTGCAAATGGCAGCAACATGTTGGTAAGAGCATGGCAAGTACTCTGCAAATACATTTGGATAGGGAAATAACTTAAAATAACATAAAAAAAAAAAATCTTGACCTAGGAGGACGAGGTCAGGGTTAGGGTTAGGGTTTATCTCACACGTACAGATATGAAGGAAACACTGCAAAAACTGGAGGAAACACTGCAAAATATATATTTTTGCCCTAAATGGGTGATTTTTGAATAGAACAATATAAGAACACTGGCTAAAGTGTTTATCTCACACGTACAGATATGGAGGAAACACTGCAAACACTGGAAGAAACACTGCAAACATTTTTTTTTCCATAAATGGATGTTTTTTGAATAGCACAATAGAAGAAAAGTATATAAAGGGTGTATCTCACAGTAACATATGCAGTGCTGGTGTAATATGCAGAGTATCTCACAGGAACATATGCAATGCTGCTGCAATTTGATTTGTGAAGCAGGACTGACTCCTATATATTTCTGTCCCTATAAGAACAATCTGGAACCTTTCCCTAAAGTATCTAATGCAGAGTATCTCACAGGAACCTATGCAGCGCTGGTGTAATATGATTTCTGTAGCAGGACAGTCTCACTCCTATCTAAATCTCTCCCTCAGATCAGATCAGCAGCAGCCTTTCCCTACCCTATCTAAAGCTGTGCTATGTCCCTCTAGCTTATATAGAGTCTGGGTCACATGCTGGGTCACATGCTGCACTGGCCAATCACAGCCATGCCATTAGTAGGCATGGCTGTGATGGCTTCTTACAGTAGCAAAACAAATGGTGATTGGCTGCCCTACAGCGTGCCATTACATTGCCGAACACCGGACCCGAACCCGAACTTTCAGCAAATTGTTCGGGTTCGGGTCCAAGAAAAACAAAGTTCGTACCGAACCCAAACTTTACAGTTCGGGTTCGCTCAACCCTACTCAAAAGTTCCTCATTCCTCCCATCTGTTATTTTCACATATTTGAAATATTTACATTTAATGATATGCCACAGTCTGGATCCAAGACTTTGGTTGCTAGACACCTCCTACACAGCTGAAAGGGCTTTAAACAACGTGTCTACTGCATCCCTCAGTTGCCTTAACAAACTTGCTGGGGCAACCACCCAACACTGGATCTGCACTTTCCCTAAGTGTACTGTTAATAGCTGTATATAATGCATACTTTTGTCTATTCTTGAATCATTGTTCTACATAAGTGATACCTTGCAAATTGTCTGTACCGTACCACGTAGGTTACTTTACTGCTAAACTTTTTTGTATTGTTGTAATCTAAACCTAGAAACTTCTAATAAGAAGAATAAAAACATACATTAATCATACCCACAAACAGAAAATAGACACTTCATTAACATAGATAAAATTCAAACAATAATATTCCATACCCCAGACGAAGCAAGTTTTTGTGAAACGCGTCGGATGATTCCACTGCTGCCACGCACATATTGATTGATATGCTGTTTTATTTCCACTTTCATGTAAGTGTTTATAACCTATATTAAATATCCAGTTCCTACAGTATTATGCTATGTGCCTTTTCTATATGCCTCTCTCCATACATCGGTGTTATGGTTTGACCATTCGGGAGTGATTATCTTTTACCATTGAACATCTTTCTCCACCTTGGCGGTGTTGTCGTGTGAAGATCGAGTCCTATCCTGATACAGCCTTTGTATACATCCTGCTTGATTGACCCTCTGGGCGTAGGCTCATTTGGGTTCTATACATCTGGTAAGCCTCTGTTTTATTGGTGGCAGGTTTATCACCAGCGTTTATCGCGTTCAAGAGAAAATCACCATTTGATTTGGAACTATTCACCGTGTTCACACATCAATCAAGTGTTCCACTCTATATATTTGGAATTTTTCCCCCTTTTTTCTGGTTTTACATATTAGACATCTGGTTTTGGAACTATTCACTTTGTTCACTCATCCATTTAGTTTTCTCACCATATTTATTTGGATTTTTTTATCTTTTTTATGCATTTGTCATTTGATTTTGCACCATCATATACTTTTAGCGCTACTATTTGTATGTAATAATATTCAATAAGTTAACTTTTCCTGGAACTCTTGTGGGTTGTCGTAGCTAAAGCAGGAATAGCTTAGGAGAAAATAGGTGGAATCATGGGAGAGCTCTGTGCTACTTATAGCTCTATGTGGGATTTGGATGGTTCGGGAAGGAAATTTGGGGTATATTATTAAGTATACAAATATCTAGTATACATGTAGCACCCTCTAGTGTGTGCTAGAAGGGGAGCAGGGCAATTTAGTTTAGCTCAGGGCTAAGCCTGAGCTATGCACTCTGGGTAAGGGTTTACTAAGGTTCAGGGCTGGAGACTCATCCTGGTAGCTCTCTGGTGCCTCCCCCTGGTCTAGAAGGTTAAAGAACGTTCTAGAATTAGTGGGTAGGGGTTAGGAGGAGCTGCCTTGAATATTTTTGGAGCCTCAACCAATCCTCAGTGGTAAGCTGGTAGGGGGCTGAGACCACTTCATAAATAGACATGGACCATGTCAGCAGGGGCAGTCATGTGGAAGATTGAGATACAGTGTTGAGGTGGCTGTCATTGGCCCAATACATGTACATATATTGACCAATACATGTACATTACTGTGTTTCTAATCTGTTCTTGATTTTTTTTTTATTGTGGCATGATGTGTGGCCTTTTGTGATATGTTAGCATGCTTCACTTTGTCAGACAGCTTCTATTTATGTAATTTTTTGATTCAACAGGACTTGCAGTAAGCAGGCCTGGGTGTGGCAAGTGAAATTTAACTCAGCTTTCCAAAAAATTGTGGTTAATCACAGTTCATGCATGATTTAGCATGAGAAGGGGCAATTACTTTACAGCACTGTAGTTTAGGTAAAAATTAGTGGAATCTTTGTGTTACTTTTAAGGCTTTAGATTGGTGGTTAAGGAAGGACCTTTTGACCAAGGTATGTTACTTAGGTGCAGGTCAGGCATGTTGAGACTTTTGCTGACTAGCAGCCTGGGGGCAGATCCTCAGAGCGAGTACGCCGGCGTATCTACTGATACGCCGGCGTACTTTCAAATTACCCGCGTCGTATCTTTGGTTTGAATCCTCAAACCAAGATACAACGGCATCTGGGTTAGATCCGACAGGTGTACGTCCTCGTACGCCTTTGGATCTAAAATGCAATACTTCGGCGTCCGCTGGGTGGTGTTCACGTCGTTTTCCACGTCGGGTATGTAAATTAGCTATTTCCGACGATCCACGAACATACGCGCGGCTGTCGCATTCTCTTACGTCGTCTCTAGTCGGCTTTTTCCGGCGTATAGTTAAAGCTGCTGTTTTGCGGCGTATAGTTAGACTTGCTATGTTAAGTATGGCCGTCGTTCCCGCGTCAAAATTTTCATTTTTATTTTTTTCCGTGAGTCGTCTGTGAATCGGGATGGACGTAATTCACGTTTAAGTTAAAAAAATGACATTGTTGCAACGCCATTTAGCGCAATGCACGGCGGGAAATTTAGAAACGGAGCATGCGCAGTTCATTCGGCGCGGGGACGTGCTTCATTTAAATGAAACACGCCCCCTAATTGCCGATTTGAATTCCGCCAGAGATACACTACGCCGCCGTAACTTACGGCGCAAATTCTTTGGGGATTCGACCAGCAAAAAGTAAGTTACAGCGGCGTAGCGTATCTCTGATATGCTGCGCCCATCTATTTCTATGTGAATCTGCCCCCTAATCTTTAGCAGAGTTACACAGCAAACAAATGATTATTTTTAAAAGCATCAAGCTCAGTTTTTTTTTCTACTTCTGCCAAAAATGACTTACTTTGTCCAGTACATGGTAGATAAGGTCTACACTGACTTCGGACTACAGCAACTGCCTATCTCTGCGGGTGAAAATTTCCATTCATTCCATCGTACTGATATATGATCAAACATCTATATCCCAAGGCTATATGTGACACAAATCATTCTCCCTATCAGCAGGATGGAAAGAGACAGGAAATCATAAAACCTGACATGGCATTTAATATTTCCCACTCGTTCAAAAACCAAAGAAAAAAGTGTCGGCTGGAGTTTAGCATTAATTAAACTTTCAAATGGCAAAATTGTGACAGAAATATTCTGACAATTGAGTCCTAAATTGGATTAGGCTTGGTAAAAGTGGGCATGACATATCCAATAGTGTTAAACTAGTGGACAAGACTGAATGATTCATGAAAGATTTGATGTCCCTTAAAGGAAGTTCTAGTGATCAGTACTCTCCATTAAAATAAATTATTCACTAAAGAGCGCTGTTCTACCATTATATAGATCAGCAATACTAAGTAAGGTGTTCATGCCGCCAAAGTTAAAAGAACACAAGTTCTCACTTGTCAAAGTCACACTGCTCTGCTTAAAGTGGAGTTCCACCCATAAATATAACATTACATCAGTAGTTTTAAAAAAAAATTCATTAGTCCTTTACGAAATTTTTCTTTTTACATGCCTTCAAAGTGTTGTTGCTAGGCAGAATAGTTAATCTTCCCACTTCCTGCACCTAGGTGTATAATGCTTCCTAACCTACACCGCACAGACTCCTGGGAATGTAGTGGGTGTAACTTTCCAGGAGTCTGTGCACTCCCCAGTCTCAAAGAATCATGTGACTTGGACAGCACAGGTGCTGAAACCTGATCTGACACTGCTTGTGCAGCACTGAGCATGTGCGAGATCTGCAAGGCTGAAATACAGGAAGTCATACAGTCTGGCCTCATGATGCCCACACTTAAGATCAGTCAATTTCTATTTTATAAAGTGTCTAAATGCTGTAACAACCTAACAAAACGGACCTTAGTTTACAGACTAACTTTACTAGAATACATTAAGCTTGTGTATTACAGGGGTATTTATATTTAAAAAGCGAAATTGTGGCCGGAACTCTGCTTTAAACTGACTGCCCACCAACATAAAGGACAATCATAATCAAATGTGGATGGGAACAAGCATTGGAAAGTAGATCATGGGAGCATGGATCTTGTATGATCTTTATCTTTTAATTATCAAGAAGTTGAAAATGAGATTGCATATATTTATAGGTATAGTAGAAAACCCCCTTTAAGGTAAAGAATAACCAAAAGTTGTATCTATCAATATTGAAAGCCCAATTGAAGTCACATAAATACAGTAGGTATGCTGTGGAATAGACACTGTACTAACAATCTCTGTTTTCATAGCCTTATCTCCCTTTGTGCATGGTGTCTATATATGACTGAGCAGTCCAACAGGCCCCGTATTCAAAGTGGAACTTAACTTAAAATTGCAATTTCCTCCCTTCCAACCCACCCCCTCTGCTACATGAAATCCCAATTGTTTTTCTGTTTATTTACCTTCTTTCTGTTATAGTTCATGTTCTGGCCCATCTCTCTCCTCCAAGGCTAAGGTCACTTTCTTTTCTTTTTTCTAAATTCCAGCTCCCATATGTACCAATAGAGCAATGCACTTGTCTTGCAAAAATAAAACAGCTTTTCCATTAATTCTACACAGGCTTACCTCACTCTCTTCATAGCTGTTTAAAAAAAAACTGCTTGATTACTTCTGCCTCACTTCCTGGACAGACTTTAGGTCATGACACAGGAAGGAGTTGACCAGCTGTAGGGTGCAGGGCATATGCTTATGAGATCAGCTGGTAAACTCCTTCCTGTGTTATGACCTAAAGTCTGTCCAGGAAGTAAGGCAGAATTAATCGAGCAGTGTTTTTAAACAGCTATAAATAGAGTGAGGTAATGTAGAATTAATGGAAAGCTATTCGGACAGACTGGACACCTAACTGACAATTTTGAAAAAAAATACTTGGGAAACAATTACATGATTACAGTAATCAGTGCTAAAAATATGCACTGACATTCTCCTAATGACACTGACAAGGAAGGGGTTAACATCTGGGGCGATCAAGGGGTTAACTGTGTTCCCTGGGTGTGTTTACTAACTGCATTGGGAAGGGCTGCCTGGGATAATTCAGAGATCCAGCTTCCTGCATAGCAGAAAGACAGGATCCAGTGCTGCCCTGCTGTGATATGCTCCTCTAATGCCACTGCTCAGGTCCCATGCCCCCATCTTCCTTTGTGAAATCAGCAGGAGGAGGCTGTCACTTCTAAGTTTAGCAAGCCCCTCTTTGATGGCATGCCACCAGGCTCCCTGTTCTTTTCAAGAATAAGAGCCGATGCCTCCTGGAATAAGTTATGTGCATATCCCATTAGGCTTCCGGAGTATAGCATGCCATTCTGGCTTAACCACTTACCGACCAGCTGCCACAGTTATACTGCAGCAAGGTGGCATATCTCCGTACCGGTACGGCGGTTCGGGGCACTAGCTTCTGTGGGCACGCTCATGTGCCCAAAGTGAAAAGATTATTCAGCGCTGAAACATAAATAAATAAACTACAAACTAGACAGTAGGAATGCTAGCCAGCACTTAGTATAAATTCAAATAAAACATCCTAAAGAAAAAATGTGATATAAAAAGTGCAGCGCAAAAATTAATTAATAATAAGAAATAAATAAATAAAGTCCATAAGTGAAATAAGTGTGAGAAAAAATCCAATAATTTCATATAAGGTGTGAATCCAGAAACGTGACTAGAGTAAAGATCCTCCACCAGAAAGTACGGATGGCCTCTCACCTCCTTACTTCATGTGCCGACTGGCCAGCGGAGGAGCCAATTAGCGAGTCCAGCGGACTTGATGTCCACCGGCCACCCACGTACGTTGAGACGGGATCTGCCAAAGTAAACAAGGCAGATCTCCGTGAGCCAGGCCTTCTCATCCAATATCAGTGCCTGACCTCACAAATGCGCTTCTGGAATAATGGTCAAACATTCCCATAGACACACTCCTAAGCCTTGTGGACAGCCTTTCCAGAAGAGTTGAAGCTGTTATAGCTGCAAAGGGCGTGCAAACTCAATATTGAACCCTACGGACAAAGACTGGGATGGCATTAAAGTTCATGTGCGTGTAAAGGCAGTGGTCCCAATATTTTTGACAATATAATATTTATATTTATATATATATACATATATATATATATATATTTATATATATATATATATATATATATATATATACTGTACGTAAACACTCATATCCATGTGTGGCTGAGCCTTGGGGTCTGTGCACACCAATGAAAATGTATAAGTTCCAGTAGAGGAATGCCAGCTTCATACACCCAGACACAGCAGAGGCGAAGCTGTTTGTCTTTCTGCAGAAGATAATAAGCTTCATGTGGAAAGGACTGTTGGAAACCCATGGAGGTTTGCAGGTTCATACCTTGTATGTTTTTACTGCAGTGCAGCCTCGGTGAAAGGTTTCCAGGCTGACTCTTCAGGTTGTGAAAAATAAAAATAGATTTAGTTCTCCAATAAATACTTTTATATTCTTCAGCCTGACTTTCCCCTCTTTGTGCCTCAGTGACTTATTAAGTAAAAAATATAGTCGGTTAAATGAGAAACCAGCATAAATCATTGTAACAACAGATTTTCAGCTCGCTGTAATAGCACTTGGCCCGTGCTGCAGAAATCTGAATTTTAGCTGAAGTATCTACCGGGGGAGGGACAGCATCCAACGTGCTTATTACCGGCTTGTTTTTTCTTTCAAAGGAATAAAAATGATTTGCTTTAAAATTCCAAGTTTTTATCGTAAAGCCGCGAGGCCATTGATCACGCCTTATCGCTTCTAATTTGAGAACTCTCGGTGTCCGAAAAGTGTGAAAGCTTTTGAATAGCAGTTCGCAAACATTCTCTAGATCTTAGTACAGAGTCAGATTACATTCCACGCTAATGCACTGGCAATCTCCGCTTCCAAAATTCCAAGGAAACAAACTTATCTTATTTTTATAAGTAGGTGAATCGCTTGAAAAACAAAATATACGACCTATTTTACTTTTGCCTAGAGAAAAAAAATCACAACCAAGCCTCCTCGAAAACCCTGAATGAGAATTCCACCTTTAGAAGGTGTCTCGGGGGAAATGGTTAAATATGCAGCTGAAACACATTCATAGGAATGGTTTTATCATCCAAACGGTTTGTAAAGTAATGTAAGAATTTATGTGATACACCTACCTCTGCCATGATTTATGGCTAGATAACAGAGGAAGGATGACAACAACCCAAAGCATAGCTCAAGTTAGAATTATATATATATATATATATATATATATATATATATATATATATATATATATATATATATATATATTACCAGAAGTATTGGGACACTTGCCTTACAAATACCTACACGCACATAAATTTTAATGGCATCCCAGTCTTAGTCCGTAGGGTTCGAAATTGAGTTGGCCCATGCTTTGAAGCTATAACGTCTTCAACTCTTCTGGTAAGGCTGTCCACAAGGTTTAGGAGTCTGTCTATGGGCATGTTTTACCATTCTTCCAGACGTGCATTTATGTTGGATGAGAAGGCCTGGCTCACATTCTCCACTCTTAATCATCCCTCAGGCCCCATACACACGAGAGGATTTATCCGCAGATACGGTCCAGCGAAACCGTATCCGCGGATAAATCCTCTCGAGGATTTCAGAGGATTTCTATGCGATGGCGTGTACACACCATCGCATTGAAATCCGCGCTGAAATCCTCTGCCGATGACGTGTCGCGCCGTCGCCGCTATTATGACGCGGCGACGGGCGCGACGCTGTCATATAAGGAATTCCACGCATGCGTCAAATCATTACGACGCGTGCGGGGAATCCCTTTAGACGGATGGATCCGGTAAGTCTGTACAGACGAGCGGATCCATCCGTTGGAATGGATTCCAGCAGATGGATTTGTTGTGCATGTCAGCAAATATCCATCTGCTGGAAATCCATCCCAGGGGAGATTTCTCTGCGGATAAATATCCGTTGGCGTGTACACACCATAGGATCTATCCGCAGAAACCCATTTGATGGGATTTATCTGCGGATAGATTCTATGGTGTGTATGGGGCCTAAGGTGTTATATTGGGTTGAGGTCAAGACTCTGTTCAGGCCGGTCAAGTTCCTTGACCCCAAACTCAAATAATCTATGTCTTGTGACAGGAAGTCATGTAAATCTGTGGGTGTTGTCACAGACGGGACATACATTTCTGCCTTGTTAGACAATACATCAATTTGTTATTAGGCGTTGGCTGAAAAATGTAGCCAGGAAAGGTTTGAGGCCGTTGGAAGACTCCAGCTGTTCAGAATGAGGCAATTAAGGCCTCTATAAGTAGCCCAGAGGATTACAACTAATTGGCTATATCATCCTGAGTCTTTGTGAGTAAGGAGAGCAGTGCCAGAAGGTCTTCTGTGGAGGTGAGGAGAGGATTGATTTTTCTGTGTGATAAAAATCAAAAGACTATTGTTTTGTGCTATATTACCTGCACTGTCTACCCATCAGTAGGCTGTGTTAGACTTCATAGATAGGTTCCTGTGTGGAAGGTAGAGGCCCAAAGTGGCTAGGATTTATTTTATGTTTGATTTTGTTTATGCTGTTTGGATGCTTGCAATTGTTTTCCAGCAAGATGGAAAAATAAACCAAAAACTTTGTTTTCAACTGTCTTCGACTGCCAGTCTGTATAAATTCACCCCGCTACCGAGCTAACCCCTTACAGTCTTTATGGATCTTGCTATGTGCACTGGTGCGCAGTCATGTTGGAACAGGAAGGGGCCGTCTCCAAACTGTGCCCACCAATTTAGGAGCATGGAATTGTCCAAAATGTCTTGTTAGGCTGACGCCTTAAAAGTTCCCTTCACTGGAATAAAGGGGCCAAGCCCAACCACTAGAAAACAACACCATAATCCCCTCTTCGCCAAATGATTTGGACCAGTGCACAAAGCAAGGGGAGAGTCAAGTGATGCAAAACGTAATAACTGTTGATAGAGAAAATTTAAGTACAGTTGTTAGGTGGAGGCTAGATAGGTTTCTTTAAAGAGAAAGGTTTTAGGTATTGCCTAAAAGTGGAGAGAGTAGAAGATAGTCGGGCATTTTAGGGTAAGGGGTTACAGAGGATGAGTCTCTGGAGAAGTCTCAGAGGTTAGCATTGGAAAGAGGTATGGAGGGAGCTAATGAACAGGAGGTCATGGGGGGAATGAAGAGAACAATTTGGTTGGTATTTTTTGGGTGGAGACTAGATCTCCTCTTTAAATCATCTCTGATTTGGATTTAATTATTCTCAAAATCATCACAGGGGAGATTTTTGTAACAGAAGTTGTAACCTTTCCCAAATGGTTGGGCTGATGGTGGGCTATCAAGGGAGTGTATGGTGATGTTTTATAGATCTCTTTATTTATAACGTTCAATAAAATAAGAATATAAAATATGTACTGCTGGAAGTAATTCTACTATGAAATACTCTAGTTATAAAACTCTACACAATACAATATTTTCTTATCTCCAGACTGGATATTTTTGACCCCTGTATTAGGGTTCCCATATTCGCTGGATATAGATGTATGCTGTGGTGCCATGCTTTCTGGGTAAGACACTATACAGTCTCAACATGACCAAATACACAGTTTTTCTTTCCATATTATATTGCAGTCATTTTTATTTCTCTTCCTTTTTATAGATATACTGTACCTACCTTCTTGCCTGCTCCCTAAAAAAAACTCCTGAAGAAGCTGATATTTCTGTGAAACATGTCAAGCATAACCTATATGTTATGTGATAGGTTTCAAAGTATTAGCCTTTTTTGACATCACTATATTACTGTCCAGTCAATAGGGAGCACTAGGGTGCCTTTACCTGGCAAAAAGTTATTATTATTTTATAGATATTTATGTCTTGTAGTCTTTAACAATGCCACGAAAGTCCAAAATAGCCTAAAAAAAAACAGTCTAAAATAGTTAAATAAAATAAACTACATTTTAAAAATGTTAATTAGTTGTATATGAAACATTGCATGCAAATTTCATGTTCAGCATTTGCTAATAAGCTGATTTCTTGACCTTTTTTTTTTACAGCTACTGTTTGTAAGAAAAAAAAAAGAAAAAACTAAAGGGCAGGAGAGATCATATTACACAGACTGCTAAATGGATCAGAAAGGGGTACCATCCCCCCTTCCCTATGGAAATAGGAATATCTGCTTTATCCTTTTTATTTAAAGGCTTCCAACAAGGATGACTGACATCTCCTCCCTTTGGGTTCCTGTAGAGCGCCCGTGCTTCTATATGACTCTCGTAGGGATGAAAATGAAAAACTTACCCACGTGCTTACTTATTTGGAATTTTAGTAGTTTAGTTGTTCTTCTAATAGCACTTAATCACATCAATAACATAATTTAATCACTAAAAGTAGCACTTAATCGCCAAACAACCATAGGGAGTCATGAGTTTCTTTTGTGTAACTGTCCATCACTATTCTTAGCAATTAATCGCTAATGATTTTAGTAGCACCGCTAAGCTGCTCAATTAAACTAAAATTGCTAGCAATATATTGGTAAGAATAGCAGTCATTCATTAGACAGAGAGAACAAATTGTCTCCTGTTGTGTAAACTACAAAAAGTATTTGGTTATCATTTCCTTATCACTTATTTTGCCAACTGTATGGGCTTCATGGACGCTACATGCTATTAGTGTAGCTTACACCGTAGGAAGCCATTAGCACCATCTTCTCAAGGCAATCAATTACTGCTCTTAGCAATTAATCACTACTAGCATTTTTTTTTGTCAGGGAGTAAGAAAGCCCAAAACTATTTAATAAGTAAGAAGCACAGATTTCATTACAATATTTGACTCGCTCCTGGGGCTGACCCTGAAGACTTACTATTCCCTGATCCATCAACGGTCCTCTTTCATGTTAAATGAAGGCCAGCACCATTCAACGCTCTTCCTGAGATCCCAGGGAAAGGGGGACCCTCCTGGGGGGGGGCTGAGGAGTGGAAGGTCGGGACTGGGGTTGGGATTTAAAGCATATGGAAAGGCAAACCTTTTTTTTTTTTTCTAGTTTGGAAAAGCGCAGAGAAGGGCCAGACCATTGATGGCCAACCTTGGCACCCCAGATGTTTTGGAACTACATTTTCCATCATGCTCAACTACACTGCAGAGTGCATGAGCATCATGGGAAGGGTAGATCCAAAACATCTGGGGTGCCAAGGTTCGCCATCACTGGGCTAGACCCTCTGTTTCATTTTTATTTGCTGTCTGTGTCCCCATTGGGAAGTTCACCCCTCTGTTTGTTTTTTTGTGCCCATTGCCACCAAGGCAGAACGTCAGGGGGAAATCAAAAGTTTAGCACTGACACCAGAAAAAGTGAGGGTATGTCTTGCAATGTGTGCACCTTTTTCTGGTGAAAACTGTATAAGGATTCAGGTAGACTTACAACGGCGTATCAGTAGATACGCCATTGTAAGTCCAAATGAGCGCCGTCGTATATTTAAGTGTATTCTGGAAACCAGATACGCTTAAATTTGGCCAAGATACGACCGACGTAAGTCTCCTATGCCGTCGTATCTTATGTGCATATTTACGCTGGCCGCTAGGGGCGTGTACATGGATTTACGCATCGAATATGTAAATGAGCAAGATACGCCGATTCACGAATGTACGTACGCCCGTCGCAGTAAGATACGCCGTTTACGTAAGACATACGCCGGCATAAAGATAAACCACCAACCCATGTAAGGTATGGACGACGGAACAGCCGTCGTATTTTACGTCGTTTGCGTAAGCGTACGTGAATGGGGCTGGGCGTAGGTTACGTTCACGTCGAAAGCATTGAGTATTTGTGACGTGATTCTGAGCATGCGCGCCCATGCGCCGTACCAACGGCCCTCATTTACATGGGGTCACGGTTACTTTACATGTAGCACGCCCACTACCTGCCTAATTTGAATTAGGCAGGGTTACGCCGGGCCATTTGCGCTACGCCGACGTAACTTAGGGAGAAAGTGTTTTGTGAATACTGTACTTGCCTCTCTAGGTTACGTCGGCGTATCGCATATGAGCTGCGCTACGCCGGCGCAAAGATGCGCCTATCTATCTGAATCTGGCTAAATAACTTTTCAAAGACACAGGTAATTTAGTAACAAATTCAAGGTACAGGGTAGTGCTGGTTTTCATCTATCTTAAAGGAAAGAAGTAAAGAAAAATCTCTCCAACAACAAAAAGTAACCTGGAAAGGTATGTTAACCCTTTCCTACTCTATGAAAAAAAAAATGTCTTTACAGATCCAACTTTAACAGACTGTGCTATAGCCGAATGAAGGCTACAGCGCGGCTGACTAGGTCTAGGATGCCATCATATGACAGCGTCCAGTGATCGCGCATGCTCTGTGATCACAGTGTTCGGAGGACATTGCTAATCACAGATTGAGGTAAAGAGCCAATTAGTGGCTCTTTACCATGTGATCAGCTGTGTCAAATCACAGCTAATCATGGATGAAAACAGAAGCCAGTTGACAGAATGAGGAGAGGAGAAGAGAGCCAATAAATGGCTTCTCTAAAAGGGTCATGTACGCTGATAATCAGGGCACTGATTATCAGTGCAGTCCCAACCGTGCCCACCAGTACTGCCAATCGGTGCCCATCAGTGCTGCCAATAAGTGCCCACCAGTGCTGCCAATATGTGCCCATCAGTGCTGCCAATCAGTTCCCATCAGTGCCACCCATCAGTGCCGCCCATCAGTGCCAGCTATCGATGCCCATAAGTGCTATCTAATAGTGCTCATTAGTGCCTCCTATCAGTGCATCTCATCAGTGCCCACCATTGCCTTCCCATCAGCCTATCAGTGCCCATCAATACCCATCAGTGCCACCTCATCAGTGCCCACGAGTGCAGCCTATCAGTGCCCACCAGTGAAGGAGAAAAATTACCTGCTTGTTTTTTTTTTTTAAATTTGGGACTTTTTTTGTTTATTTAGATAAAAAAAAAAAAAAAAACTGCGGTGATTGAATACCACCAAAAGAAATCTCTATTGTTGTGAAAATAGCTGTATGGAGAAAACATTCTCTGCATCATACCTTTATCTCACGTTCCTCCGAAACTCCTAGAATTTTTTTATATGTATCCGTAAATTCAATAATTTGCTCTCTTACATACCCACTCTTGTAATTAAGGTTTACTGGCCCTTTAATAATACATAATACAACAACCATTTTCTAATTTCGCTCAAAGCGTTTCAGGCCGTACATAAACCAGATCGTTTTTTTCTTTCTAAACCTACAGCAAATTAGAGCGTTTGGCTCCAAGTCCGCCAAAGTCGATTCAAGAGTACTATGTAAATCATACATTTAATGGCGTAGTAAGCAAACACATCTGTTTCTGTTTTCAAGAAGTTAATAATATAACTAGCATATTTAAACACTGCTTTCCTTAACTGGCAAGCCGAGGCAACTAGAGGCTGCTATAAGTCACACTGCGTTGGGAGCTTTTTTCGTATGGAGGGATCCAATTGATGAGCTGTTAGGCCGCGCAGTTAAGCGAGTTCTCCGAACGTTTTCTCTCCGGCCGTCTATAGCGTGACCCCGAGCTGCCTCTTTTTTAACTTGCAAGGTTTGCCTTAAACAAACAGGAGGGGATTACAATGGTGAGCTCACACCTGCATCCTTCACCATCTAATCGGGGGCTTTAGTCTTTAATGCTTTAAAAATCCAAGAGGAAGAAATGGTTGCAATCTCCCTAAATTGAATTCGAGTTCTTCCATTCGGGATGTTACATTTTTTCTTAAAGTAAGACTCCAACTCCAGACCTCAGGAAATAAAAACAAAATAAAATAAATATAAAATATATATATATACTGTATTTATTGGCGTATAAAAAATAAATAAATAAACAGCACCTGCCATGGGCTTGTGCAATTTATTTTTATATATATATACTGTATATATACACATAGGGGGGTGATTCACAGAGAGTTAGGCCGGCGTATCAGTAGATACGCCGACCTAACTCGGAATCTACGCCAACGCAAATTTAAGCGTATTCTGGAAACCAGATACGCTTAAATTAGGCTCAGATACGAGCGGCGTAAGTGTCTTACGCCGTCGTATCCTAAAGTGTAATTCTTAGGCTGACCGCTAGGTGGCGCTTTCATTGCGGTCGGCCTAGAATATGTAAATGAGTAGATACGCCGATTCAGGAATGTACGCTTGCCCGACGCAGTAAAGATACGCCGTTTACGTAACGCACTTTCAGGCCTAAAGTTATTCCATCAAATAGCTGGAATAATAATGTTAAGTATGGCCGTCGTTCCCGCGTCGAAATTTGAAAATGTAATGTTGTTTGCGTAAGTCGTCCGTGAATATGGATTTACGTCATTTACGTCCACGTCGAAACCAATAGGACCGTGCGGCGTACTTTGCCGCAATGCACACTGGGATATGTACACGGACGGCGCATGCGCCGTTCGTAAAATACATCAATCACGTCAGGTCACCCCCTATTGACATAAAACAGTCCCCCTCAGCCGTATTTGAATTAGGCGCCATTACGCCCGCCCGATTTACGCTACGCCGCCGTAACTTAGCAGGCAAGTACTTTGTGAATCATGTACTTGCCTCGCTAACTTAAACACGATACACTACGCCGCCGCAAAGCTACGCCTGCCTACCTGAATCTAGCTAATACACTGTATTTATTGGCGTATAACACTCACTTTTTTACCCTGAAAATAGAGGGTAAACTGTGACCGCGTGTTATACACAGGGGGCAGTGGAAAGTTTTTTTCCCGAAACTTATATATATATATATATATATATATATATATATATGTGTGTTGAACTTGATGGAATTGTGTCTTTTTCAACCTCACCTACTGTAACTATCTCACAAAAGTGAGTACACCCCTCACATTTTTGTAAATATTTTATTATATATTTTCATGTGACAACACTGAAGAAACGACACTTTGCTACAATATAAAGTAGTCAAATACCACCAAAAGAAAGCTCTATTTGTGTGAAAAAAAGGACGCCAATTTTGTTTGGGAGCCACGTCGCACGATCGCGCAATTGTCAGTTAAAGGGACGCAGTGCTGAATCGCAAAAACTGGCCAGGTCCTTTACCTTTGGTCTGGGTCTTAAGTGGTTAAAATTAGCACTTTTAAATTCGAACGTTCAAGTCCCGTAGACGTCAATGGGGTTCTAAATGTTTGCGCGAACGGTCGGTCCGTTCGAAGGTTCTGGTGCGAACTGAACAGGAGGGCATTCGGCTCATCCCTACTATTGACCTTAATGAGCAATGTTGACAGACAGTGTTGCCTGATGTGGGCAAGAAACCAGATCTACCCGAGGATGACTCCCTTGAAAAAAATCTTTCTGCAATAGTTCCCATCTTTATTCATACCCACCTTGGAGTTTTGGATGTTCAAGTCTATCTTACAGTATATATACCAATTCTGGACTCAGTCTAATCCTACACAAAGAAATCTGGACAGCCGTAGTCATACATATCTAAATACAAAATAACAATGGCCCGGATTCAAGAAGCAATTGCGCCTGTGTAACCATAGGTTACACAGCGCAATTGCTTACTTGCCCCGGCGTTACGAATGCTCCTGATTCAGGAACATCGTAACGCCGACTGCAGCCTAAAATCTGCGTGGCATAAGGCTCTTATGCCACGCATATCTTAGGCTGCATTCTTGCGATGGCCGCTAGGGGGCGCTCCCATTGTGCTCAGTGTATAGTATGAAGGAGGAAGCAATATCTAGCAGGTGGACATTGATGGTCAGACTTTCAGGCCAGGGAAGTATGTTTTTAAAAAAAATATATTTAATAGCATATAAATTAATAGACAATAATACAGTATAATATTACATAAAATGTTTACAGAAAATTGACCACTGTACGTTCCTCAGAAGTCGCCAACGCACGTTTCGCCATGGGGCTTCTTCAGGACGAAGACGAGGAATACATGTTTAGCAGTGAAACAGAAATTTATATGTCCAATGGTCCTTCAACGGATACATCCATGAGGCATATAAAGCACAGGTAGAAAAAATCAAAATCAGCAATGAGCTTAAATAAAAGTTCTCATAAGCCAGGGATCTTGGAATGGCCAATAAAGGTCAACGCAATGGTCCGTAGGTTCGGAAACTAAACGCCACAGAAAGATTGTATAACTCAGGTAGACTATCTTGTATGGTCCTGGGCTTACTGGGACAACAGGTGGCAGCAGGTTGGCAAAGCACATGGAACCCTATTAGGGGGGCCCTTAGTTAGCGGCGCCGCCAGTAGACAACAGTGTTGAGGTCTATATGGGAGCCAACAAGCTGAATATAGAATCGCATCTGTGTCCCAGGGTGTACACAGGACATGGTTCCAGTAAGCAATGTCCTTAGTCTGCTTGTCTTCAGCAAATTGTTTGCAGGTTTTTCTTGTGCATCATCTTTAGAAGAGGCTTCCTTCCGGGACGACAGATTTTTCTTTTTTTTCACAATCTAAATTAATTGAATGTTTTCATATATACATAGTAAAGAATAGAGACAATAATCCAAATAACAAATGTCAGGTCCCAACTAATGCCACAGAAAAAATGGTAAAAAAGGTAAAATGTAGTACCGTGAATAAATAAAAAAAATACAGAAGAAAAGGAAAAAGAAAAATAAATATATAAAAAATGCCTTGGACACAAAGGGACAGATCCATGTACCTTTGCGCCCGGCGCAGCGTATCCTAGATACACTACGCCGCCGTAACTTATTTATTTTATTTCGAATCCTGAAAGAATTTACAGCGGCGTAGTGTATCTCTGGCGGCGTAAGGGCACGGAATTCAAATGGATGTAATGGGGGCGTGTTTTATGTAAATACGTTGTGACCCGACGTAAACAATGTTTTTTTTTAACTGCGCATGCGCCGTCCGTGGGGGTATCCCAGTGCGCATGCTCGAAATTAAACCGGAACCAGCCAATGCTTACGACGGTGACGTCATTCTACGCAAATTCCTATTCGCGAACGACTTACGCAAACAACGTAAAAAATTCAAAATTGTACGTGGGAATGACGCCCATACTTAACATTGAGTACACCTCAGAATTGCAGCTTTAACTATACGCCGGAAAAAGCCAAACGCAAACGACGTAAAAAAATGCGCCGGCCGGACGTACGTTCGTGGATCGCCGTACTACCTAATTTGCATACTCGACGCGGAATTCGACGGGAACGCCACCTAGCGGCCGACGAAAAATTGCAGTTCAGATCCGACAGCGTACTAAGACGTACGCCTGCCGAGATGCCGTCGTATCTTGTTTTGTGGATACCAAAACAAAGATACGACATGCAAAATTTGAAATTACGCGGCGTATCAAGAGATACGCCGGCGTAATTTCTTTGAGGATCTGCCCCAAAGTGATCAAAGAAGTATGAAAGTGGATAAATAAAAAAATTAAATAATGAATAAATAAATAAGTAGAGACAATACAATAGATATGTTACCAGTTAAAGCTGAATTTGGGCACTAAGAGCAAGCTCTGTAAAATGTTCAGGTTGGACAACCAGGGAAAGTGCGAATAGGACGGAATAATCAGTCACACATGGCTGTAATGATGTGCATAAATCTGACGTAACATAAGGGACTGCAGAGACGCACAGTATTTCAGTGCTGTTATGCAGCGCCTGGGGCTCAGTGCCAAATATCCTGCATGTTGTTTGCCTTGAGCGAATGCAGCTACACACACGCACCGCTGTCCACTCTGAAGCAGCATGTGTTAGCTAATTACCGTAACATTTGGATGATGGTCGCTGCACATTTATAGAGGCGAGCAGGAAGAGTGAGCATTACTAAAGAGAAACATGCCTCATGATCACGGTTTAAAAAAATATACACTATATCTCATTAAGACATTCTATCAAATTGAAACCACAAATCAACTTTTTTAAATTAAATAAATAAATACAATTCCCAGCTGGAGTTAAAGCGTACCTAAACGCACCCTGCCAGTAACACATTTCCAGTCCCGAAAGACAACACTCAATTACCATACATTATCAGGACAACAGAAGTTAGATAGAACTTCCCCCTCTCCTAAAGGGGAACACAGGAGGTTGCTTGCTTGGCTTAGGGTTAGGGTAAGAAATAGGGTTAGGGTTTCCATCCAGGGTACACTTTGTTTTTTCTTGATAAGTGCAGGGTGTTCTCTGATTGGAAAAGGTAGAGATCGTGAGGCCATGGCCTGCCTCTCCACCTCGTCAAATCACAGAATTCATTGACAAATTGCAAAGTGTTCTTTGAATGGTGCCCATGCCAAACAAGTGGCCTCCTGTGTTCGAAATGCTGAACCTAGTGGAGATCATTGCAATAGCGGTGCCTACTACAGCAATTTCCAGCTTCCACGGGGATCCCACAGGCATGACACATACACTATATTACCAAAAGTATTGGGACACCTGCCTTTACACGCACATGAACTTTAATGCCATCCCAGTCTTAGTCCATAGGATTCAATATTGAGTTGGCCTACCCTTTGTAGCTATAGCAGCTTCCACTCTTCTGGGAAGGCTGTCCACAAGGTTTAGGGATGTTTGCCCATTCTTCCAGAAGCGCATTTGTGAGGTCAGGCACTGGTGTTGGACAAGAAGGCCTGACTCACAGTCTCCACTCTAATTCATGCCAAAGGTGTTCGATCGGGTTAAGATCAGGACTCTGGGCCATATCCGCCTGCTTCGCTTAGGGCACTTACACTCCGCTGTCCCAACTTACTGGAGCAGGTGTTGTATTCCCCAACCACTTGCTCCATAAGTTGGGACAGCGGAGTGTAAGTGTCCCGGCGTAGCCTGGCGGATCTCCAAGGGGGCGGCTTCTATTCAAATGAAGCGCGCCCCCGATACAAAAGAACTGGGCATGCGCCGGGCTGCAAAAAGCCCAGTGCGCATGCTCCAGTTCTCGGCGGAAAACATCAATGACGCCGACGTGTGCGTCATTGACGTAAAGTCGTATTCAAGAACGACTTACGTAAACGACGTATCCGACGAAAAAACACGACGGGGACCCGACGCCATCCGTAACATGGCCTACGCGAGACTTGCGGAAACTTACCCCTCATATAGCAGGGGTAAGTTTCCGCTTACGCAAACGACGTTAGCGACGGTTACGCGACGCGAACTCGTTCGTGAATCGGCGTAGAAGGATCATTTGCATACGCAAATGACTCCTTCACTTAAATGCCATCTAGCGGCGGCCGGCGTCATTGCATTTAAGATCCGCCAGTGTAAGTGACTTACAGATGGCGGATCTTAAGTGTATCTATGCAAAAATGATTCTGAGAATCAGGAGCATAGATACACGGGTCAAAAAAGGGAGATACGATGGAGTATCCTGAGTTACTCCATCGTAACTTTACTCAGAATATGGCCCTCTGTGCTGGTCAGTCAAGTTTCTCCACAAACTCGCTCATCTATGTCTTAATGGACTTGTTTGTGCACTGGTGCGCAGTCATTTTGGAACAGGAAGGGGCCATCCTCAAACTGTTCCCACAAAGTTGGGAGCAACGAAATTGTCCAAAATGTCTTGGTATGCTGATACCTTAAGAGTTCCCTTCACTGGAATGAAGGGGCCAAGCCCAACCTCTACAAAACAACCCCACACCATAATCCCCCCTCCACCAAATGATTTGGACCAGTGCACAAACAAGGTCCATAAAGACATGGATGAGCGAGTTTGGGGTGGAGGAACTTGACTGACCTGCAGTCCTGACCTCAACCCGATAGAACACCCTTGAGAGGAATTCGAGTGGAGACTACGAATCAGGCATTCTCTCCAACATCAGTGCCTGACCTCACAAATGTGCTTCTGGAAGAATAGTCAAACATTCTTATAGACACACTCCTAAACCTTGTGCACAGCCTTCCCAGAAGAGTTGAAGCTGCTATAGCTACATAGGGTGGGCCAACTCAATGATGAACACTACGGACTAAGACCATGTGATAGCATTAAAGTTTCTTGTGTGTGTAAAGGCAGGCATCCCAATACATTTGGTAATATAGTGTACATGGACCAATGTAACTATGTAAAAATTACCATGCCTAAACTTTAGCTTTAAGCATGCAGACAATTTTAGGACTGCTGTGATGAAGGTGTAAGCCGAAACGCGTCAGTATTTTGGATGATGTTACTGCTATAATAAAGTTTTCTATGGAGAAGCTTTCGAGTTGCCGGCTCGTACTTGTTATGGACTCACTGTGAAAATAATTAGCCAGAGCACCGACCACTCTGCACACTTAATTGCACTATACAGCAGTAGAGCTTGAGTGAGTTTTCTTTTGAGACATTTTAGGACTGCCTGACTAAATTAACCAGCAAGCTGAGAGTCAGACATGCACAGAGTCTAGTTTGGTGTGCATTTGTATGCAGATGTGTGTATATGACCTGCATAGGATTATGCACCCCAAAGCTCAAACCCACATGCCTTTCTCTGCAGGCTCAGCTGCACTGGACAGTGACTGAATGGGAAGTGTTCTGTGCTGAGCGACTTCCTTTTCTTCACAAACTGAAATGTAGTAAACACAGTTTACTATGCTTCAGTTATGATTGAACATAGTGAGTGAGTGTGTTCATTTAGAAAAGGTATAGGCCGGTAAATTACATATCGATAGCTCCTTCCCCCGCTCGCCATTCTGCAGCAGCCGGAGGTGAGGCAAGAAAGGAGGGAAGCCAGCAGCAGTGGCGGGCCCAACTCGGGGGAAAGCTTGTGCAGTAGAGGGAATCGGCACCACACACCCAGGCAAACCTGGCACACCCCCTGCACATGCCTATGATGTGCTGTTTGTGCCCATTCTCACAGATAAGCTAGGCAGAAGAATTGATCACTGGGTTCAGCAACATAAAAAGAAAAATGAAACAGAGTGAATACATGGCCATATTTTGTTTTTATTTTAACACTAACATTTATTTTATCTGTACTAACATTTACATGTGTATCAGCGTACAGTGCTAGCACAGACTAATGCACCGGCAGCAGTGCCTAGTAATTACACATTTGATTTTTACCTGTCAGCCCTAATTGACTGCTTGCATCCTAGAAACCAGGGATTTGGGGTGGCAATGGCCGCCTGCATCCTAGCAACCAAAGATGCTATGAGGCAGAAACCAGCTGCATCCTAGAAAACTAGGATGATAGGTATTAGGAGGTCCCCGTATATAGAAACCTAATTGGCTGCTTGCATCCTAAAAAACAGGGATTTTGGGTGGCAATGACCGCCTGCATCCTAGCAACCAAAGATGCTGTGAGGCAGAAACCAGCTGCATCCTAGAAAACTAGGATGATAGGTGTTAGGAGGTCCCCCGTATATAGAAACCTAATTGGCTGCTTGCATCCTAAAAAACAGGGATTTTGGGTGGCAATGACCGCCTGCATCCTAGCAACCAAAGATGCTAGGAGGCATGAACCAGCTGTGTCCTAGCAAACTAGGATGCCAGGTGTTAGGAGCCACCTGTGTATAGAAACCTAAACCAATAGGCAGCAGAAGCCACCTGTGTATAGAAATAGGTAGCAGAATCTGCTTGCTTTTTAGCAACTAAGAACATTAGGTGGCAATGTCTGCATCCTAGCAACAAAGGACATTGGGTGGTAATGGACACCTGCGTGATAGTAATCAAAGATGCTAGGAGGCAGGAGCCACCTGCATCCAAGCTACCAAGGATGTTAGGTGGCAATGATTGCCTGCAACCTAGCAACCAAGAACATTAGAGGGTAGGGGCCACCGGTATTCTAGCAATTAAGAATGCTATGTGGCAATGGCTGCCTGTGTGGTAGCAATAAAGGATGCTAGGCAGCAGGAGCCACCTGCATCCTAGAAACCTAGAATTCTAGGTGGCAGAGCCAGCCGTGTTTTGCAACCTAGGGCACTAGGTGGCAGAAGCACCTGTGTATAGCAAAAGGCAGCAGGAGCCATCTGCTTCCTAGCAACCTATGATGTTAATAGGTAGCAGGAGTCACTTGCTTTCTAGAAGCTAAGAACACTAGGTGGCAAAGGCTGCCTGCGTCCAAGCAATGAAGGACGTTAGGTGGAAATGGATACCTGCATGATAGTAATCAATAGTGATAGTGATAGTAATCAAAGGCGCTAGGTGGCAGGAGCCACAAGCATCCAAGGAAGCTAGGTGGCAATGATAGCCTGCAACCTAGCAACCAAGAATGCTAGATGGCAATGTCAATGCCTACATGTGTCCTAGCAATAAAGGATGCTAGGCAGCAGGAGCCACCTGCCTCCTGGCAATCTAGAATGCTAGGTGGCAGAATTATCTGCATTTCGGCAACCTAGGGCACAAAGCGGCAGAAGCTGCCTGTATCCTAGCAACCAAAGACGCTTGGCACTTCCAGCAAGATGCTGCAATTTACATTGTAAAACTCAGTATGCCTGTGTGCATGAGGCCCTAAAATTCATTTAAAAACAATGCAGCAGCTGCAAAAAAAAAAACGCTCCTCTGGATATGCTAAAAATTTGACTAGATACAATATTAAAAGGTGAATTTAATAAACATTCAATTTTCACAGCAGTCCATATGTCTACATTAACACAAAGAATGCAAGCCTACCTTAAAGTACTCCTTCCTCACTTCTCAAAGTATTATTGCTCCCATTACAGTAAATGTCTATGTTTTGTATTTCTGTCTCTCTGCGTGTATATAACTTGCATTTGCTCAGGAATCGGTAGGATAGAATCTTTCAAAATGTCAGCATAATTACCTGTCAAACACTTAAGCGACCCGCTAGTTCTCATGTTTTTTTTTGTTTTTCAGATTTTACACTTTAAATTTTCAGGGTTTATTTTTACAGTAAATAAGTATGTAACAAGCATATATGAATATGAAGCTAATTAAGCTACTTTCACACGGGGCGGTGCCGGCGTTGGCGGTAAAGCGCTGCTAGTTTTAGCGGCACTTTACCACTGTTATATCAGCACTTTTCGGCCTCTAGCGAGGGCTTTTAAGCCCCGCTAGCAGCCGAAAAATGGGTTGAAAGCGCAAGTGCTGCGGCGCTGCCGAAGAGCTTTACAGACGCTCTGGTAGTGCTGCCCATTCATTTCAATGGGCAGGGTGGTTTTGGAAGCTTTTTTTCCTGTCCTGCAAGCGCACTGCACCCGTGTGAAAGCACTCAGGCTTTCATACTGGGGAGGCATGAGAGGTGCTTTTCAAGCACTATTTTTAGTGCTAAAACACCTGAAAAGCACCCCAGTGTGAAAGGGGTCTTAGGGTGAATGTGGGTGGGAAAGAGGGCAAAGAGAGAGTAAAAAGCTGAACTAACATATAACAAGACCAGATTTATCAGTTGGCATGGTAGTTATGTGCCTAGGGACACACTAGGTGGAAAAAGCTGCCTGCGTCCTAGCAATGAAGGATGTTAAGTGGTAATGGATAGCTGCATGATAGTAATTAACCTCCCTGGCGGTATGATTATTTCAGAAAAAAGATGCTGAAAGCGGTACCATTATTTGCAAGGAAATTTGGCGTTTTATACTGTAGGCCTGTAATTTTTAGGAATAACTCACTTAAATCTGACCAAACAAGAGTCTAGTAGGCATCCCGGGTATGACATTTTTTTTAAAACAAAATTTTAAATGATAATATAATAAATAATTATAAATAATTATAACAAATAATAATATAATTCTAATAAAAATTATTCAATAATGTAATCAAATCAAAATCACTGAAATTTTCTCAGTTGCAGAATTGTTGCTGTCATTATTTTTTTTTTTATGACGAATTTCCCCACAAATCGCTATCGCACAATTCTGCAAGTGATTATAATTTATTATCGCTGTTTTCTAGCTGCTCTAAAACCACTTTTGACATAAAGGGACACTTTTGGTTGCTATGGACAATCTACAGTTTGCAGGGAGAAAGAAACGTCTTTACTATAAAAAAGAACATGTAGGGCACTGGGCAGACCACTAGGGACAAGGGGGGTGTGTATTTTTTACGTACAGTACTGTAATCTATAAGATTACAGTATACTGTATGTATAGTGTTTGTTTACCTTTTCGAATTTGGCGCCGATCTCCGCTCCTGTGCGTCGTAACGTTGCAGGGAACGGAGATCGGCGGCACAGGAGGACACTGTGTGAATCGAGCGAGGTCCCGCTCGCTCACACAGCGGGGTGGCATTGCTGGATCCAGGAACAAGGTAAGCCAGTGCGCGCTGCAGGCTCTGCATAGCTACCCCGAGCGTGACTCGGGGTTACGGATTTTGGCACAAAAAATCCACCCCGAGCCACGCTCGGGAAAACCGCCAGGAGGGTTAAAGGCATCCAAAGAAGCTAAGTGGCAATGAAAGTTTTAGCGGCGCTTTACCACTGTTATATCAGCGCTTTTCGGCCGCTAGCGAGGGCTTTAAAGCCCCGCTAGCAGCCGCAGGAAAGGGTTAAAAGCTGTGGCGCTGCCGAAGAGCTTTGCAGGCGCTCTGGTAGTGCTGCCCATTCATTTCAATGGTCAGGGTCGTTTTGTGGTGTATACATTCCTGATTACCGGTTCCTGATCTCGGCTTCCATTTGACCTTGCTTCTGCTTATGCCTTTGTACTTCGCTGCCCGCATGTTACCAAACCCGGCTATCCTTGTGACTCTGCTCCTGCTCTCCGCCTGGCTCAAACATTGCCTTAGAGTGCCCGTGCTGGCCGCCTGTCGTCTCAGTCCTTCTGGGTCCTGTATCCTCCTGTCCTCTGATTGCAGGAAGTTGCGGCATCCTTGATGCTTAAACAAAGGTTACCTCCAATGAAGACAGGGGTCCCAGAGTGCGAAATATGGATGGAAGGAGAACTCATCTGGTAAGGACAAGCACATATAGTAGTAGTTAGGGACAGGGACCTGTTAAAAGGGGACAGGCTTTGAAACAGGATAGACTTGATAACTAAGATCATGTGGAAGTCCATTTGGTTCTGCAAGCCTAGATTCCAGGTACACTAAGGAAAGTTTTATCTGAAGGGTGTTTGCTAGAAGAACTATTTAGTATCATAGAGGTTCTGTTAGGAAGGAAACCATTAATTATCAGAGCTTAAGGAAGGCATGTATCGTGTCGTCTCCTTAATGTAATCACTGGACTTTAAATTGGTGTCTGCTGTTATTTCTTCCCAACTGTTCAAAAGTACATTTGAAGACTGTTCGGTAATTTTGGAACTAATGAGGAGAAAATTTGTCAGGAGCAGAGTTTTCTATTAGGAAAAGTGTTTAAGGAAAAAAAAGGTGCGGTAGACCAGTGAATCTAATGCCGCGTACACACACGATTATTTTTCGGCATGAAAAAAAACGAAGTTTTTCGGCATGTAGAAAAAACAAAGTTTTTCCAACTTCATCATTAAAACGACATTGCCCACACACCATCGTTTTTTTTTTAAATGCTCTAGCAAAGCGCGGATGACGCCACCCTTGGGGCTGCTTTAGCTGATTCCTTGTTAGTAAAAGACGATTCGCGCTTTTCTGTCTGTTACAGCGTGATGAATGTGCTTACTCCATTATGAACGGTAGTTTTACCAGAACGAGCGCTCCCGTCTCATAACTTGCTTCTGAACGTCGTTTTAGCCCACACACGATCATTTTTTACAACCCGAAAAACGACATTGTTTAACCACTTAAGCCCCGGACCTTTAGGCAGCTAAATGCCCAGGCCAGGTTTTGCGATTCGCCACTGCGTCGCTTTAACAGACAATTGCGCGGTCGTGCGACGTGGCTCCCAAACAAAATTGGTGTCCTTTTTCCCCCACAAATAGAGCTTTCTTTTGGTGGTATTTGATCACCTCTGCGGTTTTTATTTTTTGCGCTATAAACAAAAATAGAGCGACAATTTTGAAAAAAATGCAATATCTTTTACTTTTTGCTGTAATAAATATCCCCCAAAAACATATATAAATTTTTTTTTTCCTCAGTTTAGGCCGATACGTATTCTTCTACCTATTTTTGGTAAAAAAAATCGCAATAAGCGTTTATCGATTGGTTTGTGCAAAATTTATAGCGTTTACAAATAGGGGATATTTTTATTGCATTTTTATTAATTATTATTTTTTTACTACTAATGGCGGCGATCAGCGATTTTTTTCATGACTGCGACATTATGGCGGACACGTCGGACAATTTTGACACATTTTTGGGACCATTGTCATTTTCACAGCAAAAAATGCATTTAAATTGCATTTCTTTATTGTGAAAATGACAGTTGCAGTTTGGGAGTTAACCACAGGGGGCGTTGAACGTGTTAGGCTTCACCTAGTGTGTGTTTACAACAGTAGGGGGGTGTGGCTGTAGGTCTGATGTCATCGATTGTGTCTCCCCTATAAAGGGGATGACACGATCGATGTGCCGCCACAGTGAAGCACGGGGAAGCCGTGTTTAGATACGGCTCTCCCCGTTCTTCAGCTCCGGGGAGCAATCGCGACGGAGCGGCTATCCGTTTATATAGCCGTCGTCCCGGATCGCTCCCCGAGGTAAGCCGCCCGCCGCACGCAGCGGGGGGGGTCCCGATCGGACCCCGACCCGCGTAAAGGCAAGGACGTATATATACGCCCATCTGCCTGTCCGTGCCATTTTGCGGACGTAAATAGTCGTGCGGCGGGCGTTAAGTGGTTATAACGTTGTTAAAAAATGCAGCATGTTCGGGAAAAAAAATTGTCGTTTTTCAGAAGCCGAAAAATGATGTGAAGCCCACACACAATCATTTTAAATGCCATTTTTTTAAAACAACGTTTTTTTCATGCCGAAAAATGATCGCGTGTACGCGGCATAAAGTTCTAAACCCTTAAAGCTATGCTCCTGGACTGTACTCTTTCTTTGTTACTTTAAATTCCCCGGATTCTCCAAATCCTCAGACATCCTGGGGCCCTTTTGTGGTGGCCAGACCTCTGGTCTCTCCTGTGAGCCATCATTCAGAGCCAGTGAATAAGAAGGAATTGCTGAGCATTGGAAGCTTACCAGGTAATGAAAGGATCTTTTAAGGATTATTTTTTAGGTTCAAGTGCTTAACGCAGGTGAGACAGAGCAGCCAGGGCGAGATCCATGGCGTTTGTTTGGCCCCCCTCTAATTGTTATCCTGCCAGTGTAACTTATCAGCAAATGAACTGAAAGTGTTTGTTTTGCATCATACAGTGTACACAGAGGAGACAATTCACTGCACATATAATGTGTTTATATGTTGCCGTTCTCTAAGCTGAGATAAAGGGAAGGCTTAGCATGTAGGCAAATCTCAGCGGCTCCTTCACTCTCATTTTTCAACTCTTCTGCTTGGCCTGATGAAACCTCCCTGTCATCTCTAACAATGGTGCTATTTAAACACACACTGGACTCGTTCACACCAGGCGTGTTGTCATTAGGGATGAGTCTATAATGGAAAAGCCACTTCACTGATGGTTCGGTGAAGCAGACCCCGTTTGTTGTACCACTGGGCGAATATTAGCTTCATACTGCTTAAAGGGGTTGTAATGGTTCGTGTTTTTTCACCTTAATGCATCCTATGCATTAAGGTGAAAAAACACCTTGCTGTCATGGGCCCACCAGCCCCCCGTTTTACTTACCTGAGCCCGTTGCCCTGCTGTGCACGTCCCCCGGTGTCCTCTTCTCCACTGTGTGGAGTGGTTTACAACCACTTTAATAGTGAACTAGTAAATCCTAATCTAAAGGAACACCTACCAGTGCAAAGTGGCAGCAGTCCCGCCAACAAGGAGTCTGTGCTCCCTTGGCGTTCTCCTTGTGACATCACTTTACTAATATGGAAGTATCAGGAACAGATATTACATTTTTACAGACTGTACAGCTGCAACAGGGCCCTCTGGTGCTTAGGCCCAATTGACACTTGAGTTGAGTAGCTTTGGTCATTTTCCTGACCTTTTGTAGTGTTTATACAGATTTTTTGTGCATTTTTTGCACGCTTCAGCATTTATTTTGTTTGTTTTTTATTTTTAGTTCATGAAAAATTAGTTGCTAGGCAAAAAAATTTGTTTTTCTAATTTTTTTCAGACATCTCCATTAAAGTCTATTGAGATAAAACATGCAACTCTGCCCAAAAGAAGCTCAGATGCAGATTCAGATTCAAAACTTAAAAAATCCTAAGGAAAATTACCGGTATTACTTTTTTGAGCGTTGAGCTTCAAGCTTTAAGCAACACTGCTTTCGTGTGTAAAGGGGCACCATTGAATAATATTAAAGTTCTAATGTCAAGAATTGAAGTGCCTTCTGTAGAAATTCAGAATGCTCAGGTATGAACTGGGCCTTAGGTTCCCATTTATACTACCTGTACATAGTGAGTAAATGTTTGTGCTTGGGCAGCAGTTAAATGGAAGAGAGCAAAAAATGTTCTCACCAAGTACATCAACCACTGGGAAGTACTGTATTTCTTTACTGGGATAGCACACCAGAACTTAAGTATGCTGCATCTGTTTTAGGCCACATGTAACACAAATGTTGGGGTTGCATCCCGTAAGTCTCAGTCACCTTATAAGTAGCATCCTCCAGGACCCAAATAGGCAACCTCAGGTCAACCAGGGGGTGTAATTTCTCTGATTCCTATGAGGGTAGAGATCTTGGTGGTGAGCAGTGGGGAAAGAAAAAAAATGCTTGTACATAGTACATTTCTATAGACACTTTGGGCCAGATCCACGAAGAAGTTACGACGGCCTATTGATACGCCGCGTAACTTCTAGGTTGCTCCGGCGTATCTTTGTTTTGTATCCACAAAACAAGATACGCCTGAAGCTGGGATAGATCCGACTGGCGTACGTCTTAGTACGCCGTCGGATCTAAGGTGCATATTTACGCTGGCCGCTAGGTGTCGCTTCCGTCGATTTCCGCGTTGAGTATGAAAATTAGCTGGATACGCCAATCCACAAACGTACGTTCGGCCGGCGCATTTTTTTACGTCGTTTCCGTAAGGCTTTTTTCGGCGTAACGTTACCCCTGCTCTATGAGGCGTACTCAATGTTAAGTATGGACGTCGGGCTAGCGTCGAATTTTACATCGTTTACGTTGTTTGCGTGAAACTTTCGCGAATAGGGCTTTGCGTAGAATTACGTTCACGTCTAAAGCATTGGCTTGTTGCGGGTTAATTTGGAGCATGTGCACTGGGATACCCCCACGGACTGCGCATTTACGTCGGGTCAAGACGTATTAACATAAAACACGCCCCCATCTCATCCATTTGAATTGCGTGCCCTTACGCCGACACAGTTACACTACGCCGCCGCAACTTACATTCTTTCAGGATACGGAAAATACGCTGAAAGTTACGGCGACGTAGTGTATCTGAGATATGCTACGCCGGACGGAAAAATGCGCGGAGGTACGTGGATCTGGCCCATGATCTACCATGCCTGCCAAAAGGTGGAAACCCCAGATGCCACACAGCCCCCTCATCTATGGAGGAAATGCCAAGGTAAAACTGAGGAGGTCTAACGCAGATTTGTGCCTCCCATGTAAACGCCAAGTCAGAGCGTGAGTTGCTTAGCAACCAAAAACCTTTGCCCCCGGTAGTTCCCCTTTCCCATTCATGTTTACGACAACTAAACATAGATACACCAACACATATGTTCACAGTAATTAGCAACTTCAGTAAATCCCTGTTATAGTCTTTCCATTTCAGCTAATGACAGATTGATTTGTCAGTCAGCACTTAGCAAATACTCTTGTTTTTACTTGGTGTGTTCACAGAGCTACTTTGGTGGTAATGGTGGCAATGAATCGCTCAGTCATTACTGGATCCCATCCCTCACAAGCCTAAGTCACGTTTTATTTATGCTAAAACAATACATGGGGTTTTTCATAAAGGGTCCAAAATCAATTGGTGAACTTTTGTTCCTATACAGCATTTATTTTTATTTTATTTTTTATACAAAGGCATGGTGGTTTTGTTCAACAGTGCAGAAAGAGAAAATTCCCCTAGGTGGACTTTTAAGGCACCAATAGTATTAATATCCAGTATACCGAGTAGAAAAATAATTTATTAATAATTAAACATAGTTAAAAGTACACATATAAGAATGAAATATTGTTGACGGCGTTTCAAGCGGGCACGCTAGTGGTTGGTGGCGACCTCAATGTCCCACTCGCCCCGTCTATGGACACGTCAAATAATACTTCCTATATGACATATAGGGCCCTGCGTGCGATAAAAACACAACTAGAAACACTTACTTTACATGACACATGGCGCACGTTATACCCGAACGTCAAAGATTTCACTTATTTCTCCCCTATACACAAGAAGTACTCTCGGCTGGACTACTTTTTTCTATCTCAAAATGCTCTCACCTCACTGGCGGCTGCTACCATTGAGCCCATGACACTATCGGACCACCATCCGATATCCGTGACTCTGACGATCCCTACACAGCGCACCAGATCGATGATCTGGCGTCTGGACGACTCCCTGCTACTTGACCCGGAAAACTCCAGGCAAGTATCCGAGGCCTTATCCCACTACTTCCTTGAGAACACTGTGGCCGACTCCCCACCCACCACGATCTGGGCAGCACACAAGTGTGTAATACGGGGGGTGTTTATCTCGCTTCTAGCCAAGCGTAATAAGGCCAGGAAAGCACGCATGAAGGAGCTCTCGGATCGAGTGAAAACGCTCGAACGAGTGCACAAGCTCACGCTGGCAAACAAAACGCACAAGGAACTACTAGTGGCAAGAGAGGAACTCCTGGAGGAACTCCAGAAGTCTGTGAAACGCAAATTCGCCCTCACTAACAAGATATTTTATGAATTTGGGAATAAGGCCGGGAAACTCCTAGCGAGGGCTCTTCAGAAAAAAAAAGCATCCCACACGATAAACACGATTACCTCCCAGTCGGGGGAATCAGCCACGAAAACGGAGGATATTGCAAAAAGATTTGTGCAATTTTACTCTACGTTGTACAACTTGCCAGAACATGGGGCACCGTCGGCAGCATCGAATAGGTCAACGCGTATCCGCGAGTTTCTGTCGAACTATGGCCCGATCATAGGTCCCCAAGTGGACGTCTCGAGCCTGGACTCCCCCATCTCGTCAGATGAAGCACTCCATGCTCTTAAACAAATGAAGGCCGGGAAAAGTCCAGGCCCGGACGGTCTTCCGACGGGCTACTACAAAGCCTTTACGGAGGTGTTGATCCCGAATTTTTTAAACGCTTTTAATGCACTCCCGAGCACCGTCCCACACAAAAAAGACCTCCTGGAGGCACATATAACACTTCTCCCTAAGCCGGGCAAGGACGCCACGTTGGTTTCGAATTATCGCCCGATATCCTTACTGAACGTCGACGTGAAACTATACGCGAAAATTTTAGCGAACCGTCTGTTACCTCTGCTCCCCGACATAGTTTCAGTTGACCAGGTTGGTTTTGTCCCTGGGAGGGAGGCCAGGGACAACACTACCAAGGCTCTTAATGTACATCACTGGCTGACTTCCTCGCGAAACCGGGGTTTCTTTCTGTCTCTGGACGCTGAGAAGGCGTTTGACAGAGTGGCTTGGGACTACATGGAAGCAGTGCTGGTACAGCTGGGGCTTCCACCAGGAGCTATCCAGATGATTATGGCTCTGTACTCGGTCCCCACTGCTAGAGTTCGGGTAAACGGCCAACTGTCAAACGCCTTCTCAGTATCAAACGGAACCCGGCAGGGTTGCCCCCTATCCCCCATTGTTTTTGTGCTCACAATGGAGCCCTTGCTCCGCAGACTGAGAGACAATCAGAATATCAAGGGTATTGAGGTACAGGAGAAGCGGTGCAAAGTTGCGGCCTATGCGGACGACGTCCTCTTATTCCTCTCAGACCCCATCACCACGATCCCTAATCTGCTTCAGGACTTCGAAATGTTTAAATCTCTTTCGAACCTCCAAATAAATTTTGACAAATCATTGGCACTGAATGTCTCCCTTCCAGAATCGCTGGTCTCCCTCTGTAAACAGAACTTCCCGTTCCGGTGGGAAACCCACAGTGTCACGTACTTGGGCATTAAGATCCCCCATGATCTAAAAGACCTTTATGCTCTCAACTTTCTCCCAACCCTCCAGGCCATTCAGGAGGACCTAAGACGGTGGAATAGGGGGCACTTTTCATGGTTCGGTCGAGCGGCAGTGCTTAAAATGAATGCTCTCCCCAGATTGTTATATCTCATGCAGGCTATACCAATTAAAATCCCGCAGTCATTTTTCAACGCATTCAAGAGATGCTGCAGGGAATTCCTGTGGTCCGGCCACCCTCCTAGACTGAGATGGGAAAACCTGATCCTCCCAAAATTGAAGGGGGGATTGGGAATACCTGACCTTGCGCTCTATCATAAGGCCTGCCAGCTCACAAGGATTGTGGACTGGCACCTTCACAAGAAGGGCAAAGACTGGGTGGCGATAGAAAACACGTTCCTTCAATTCCCCATTTCTCACCTACCCTGGATCGCTCCGCACTCAATTCCTAAACCCTGCCTAGAACACCCTTTTATTGGACCCTCCATCCTGACCTTTCGGGCAGTGGCCCGCTCTCACAAGTGGAATCCCCCCCCTGGACCTATGACCCCACTCCATCGCAACCCCGACTTTCCACCGGATATTACGGTACGTGACCCGACGGTGGACTTCGACTTAACGCAAATGAGGGCTAGCCAGCTCTTTCGGGATGGCACCCTTCTCGACCCTTCAGAAATGTCCGCTGCCTTCCCACACGTCCATATTCCGTTTTTTAAGTTCCTGCAAATCCGTCACTTCCTAGGTAAGACCCCGACGCCAGAACTCTGGTCCAGAAATCTGAACCCGTTTGAACAACTATGTAGCTCTCAGGAGCCCCAACGCCATTTGATATCCGCCCTGTACTCCATGCTGCTGTCCAAAACGACATCCGGACCTACGTACCGATCCGTTTGGAATACGGATCTGTCCTTAGACCTCTCGGATGATGACTGGGCCAATATATGGGAACACACACACAAGGGATCGATTAACGTATCCGCGCAGGAAAATAGGTTTAAAATCTGTTCCCGCTGGTACCGAACACCCGACAAACTACACAAAATTTTCCCGACGGTACCCCCTGAATGCTGGCGGTGTGGCTCGGCCAAGGGCTCACTACTCCACATTTGGTGGGACTGTCCCGTATTACAGCCATTTTGGAAAGAAGTGCACAGCCTCATTGCCAAGATTACATCATATCCCTTAGACTTCGCCCCAGCGCAATTCTTGTTGCACCACACGTCCTTGCCGAAGTCTGGTTACCGCAAATCGATCATGATTCACCTCGTCAACGCAGCCACCCAGTGTATCCCCTGGAGGTGGAAATCTACTTCACCCCCCACGGTGTCGGACTGGCACCTCAGAGTGCAGAAACTGGAGGAAATGGAACAGCTCATCCACCGTGCTAATGATACACATGCTAAGTTTATGGACACTTGGACATGTTGGATTCAGTACAGAGATTCATTGAACCCATCAGAGCCACCTGTTCCACCTGACGTTCCCCACTGATTTCCCAAGTAGTCCCTGACAAGACGGTCTAACTTACGACCACACCTCTCCCCCTCAACGTGCCCCTCCTTCCCCCCCCATGGCCCCCATTGCCCCCCCCCCTTTTTTTTTTTTTTTTTTTTTTTTTTTTTTCCTCTCTTTCTCTCGCTCTCATGGCCAGTGGGGTCAGTCACCGCCCCCTTGACGAAGTTAATAGAGACTCGTTGCCTCCTGATAGTGGCGAGATACCGCTTGTTCTCTTTCTCTTTCATAGATTTCATACTTAGAGACATTTTGATTGATTAAGTCTAATATTTTACTGTATTGCTTCCCGTTTGCAACGGTGTAAGTTCTGATTGTAAAAACTTTGGGACCATCCCACACAGGCCACTGGTTGCACCCAGGTCTGACATGCTTTGTTGCTGTATGTTTGGTGAAAAACCAATAAAATTGTTTTAAAAAAAAAAAAAAAAAAACAAATCTAAAAAAAAAAAAAAAAGAATGAAATATTGATTTTAATTGAACAATTTCAGCGAGTATCACCATGCTGGGGGATATATGAAGAACCCTCCTTAGGCAAAAGTCATAATGAGCTAGTATGCACTAGACATGTGCAATTTGTTTAGTTTCTAATTAGTTTTTTAACGAAAATTCGGAAATTCGTTAATTCCGAATTTTCGTATTAACAATTTTTTTTATTTCCGAATTTTCGGGCTTCCGAATTTTTCAATTTTCGGACTTCCGAAATTTAGAATTTCCGAATTTTTTAATCTCCGAATTTACGAATTTTTCATTTCTGAATTTTCAAAATTCCGAATTTTCGAACTTTTAATTTTCGATTTTTGTTTTTAGAATTTTCAAATTTCAAATTTTCAAATTTTGTAATTTCGAATTTTCGATTTTTTTATTTTTCGAATTTACGAATTTTTAATTTCCGAAATTTCGAATTTTCTAATTCTTCATTTTCGAATTTTTCATTTTTGAATGTTCGAATTTTTCATTTTCGAAATTTAGAATTTTCGAATTTTTAATTTTTAATTTTTTAATTTTCGAAATTGTCGGTTAAAGTAGAGCAGGGCCGAATCGCAAAAACTGCTCTGGTGTTTGTCCAGCCTAATGGTCCCGGGCTTAAGTGGTTAACCAGCAGAGAAAAAAACAGTGTTGGCGGTTTGGAGGTGAGGAGCTGCACAAGGTGACTACTTTTCTCACTTTTCAAACTGGACTGTGCTATACAGAAGGGCTGTTTAAATTGTAGGGCTGGATGGATAGAAATACAAATTTGGTAGGTAAACTGAGTCCCTTAAAGTGGAAATTGAAATCAATGGGAAATCAATGGGAAACCGCAATAATACCGCCCGCAATGCGCCTCTGCAGAGGTGCATTGCGGGCGGTATTAACCCATTTTCGTCCACTATCGGTAAATACGCTGGTATAGCGTTGCTAAAAATAGCGCTGCTATACTGTCACCTCACCTCCACTGCCCAATGTGAAAGGGGCCCTAGTGTAAGGAATACAAAGGAAAAAATTCTTGTTGACAAGGGGAGTGTAGAGGAGGGCGGGGAGTCTACTGACATCAAGACTCCACCCACCGAGCTCCAGACAACAGATCCACCCACAGAATCTGCAGTTTTTCAGTTCTCATAACAGACAGAGGGGAGACATTTGACAGGTAAGGATACATGCAGGAGGCAAGTATATCCTTATAGATCAGCACTATGGCAGTAGTTTAGAACTACAGTATGTATGCCCCATCGGAAATTCCGATGAATTCCATTTATTTAAGGATGAATTACATTTATTTAGGGATGAACTCCATTGGAACATGTTCTCTTTCCCTCCGATGGAATTCCGATGTGATTTTGGACAAAGGTCCGATCGTTTTTACGGGGCTTTATATGCGTTTCATTGAAAATGTACTCATAGGTGAAGTTACATTTCGAAAAGCCTCGAGACCCCTCAGGGCTGTTGGTCACGTAGGACCTTGTACCTCTGCTGCCCCTGTTCCTTCACCGCTGCCTGCAGACACCATCAGGGATGGACTGGCCATTGGGACTACAGGGAGTTTCCCGGTGGCAGGGCTGTCTTAATGAGAGGGCACACCTGGGCACTGCCCAGGGGCCCCAGCTGCATGAGGGGGCTCTGCACTTTCCCAAAAGCAGCTGGTCTTTGAGCCCAAGCTGCCCTAAAATTGGGGGGCCCATGATGGCACCGAGAGTGATAGATACACAGGGGAGGCAATCTGCCTCCTACCTACTTGATGTCTGTTTACCTGCACTGTCATCATTGTAGGGGCCCCAGAACATTACTTTGCCCAGAGGCACATGATGCTATTAAGATGGCTCTGCCCGGTGGGCCGATGGCTCAGTGGGCCAGCTTCAGTGACAGCGGACCGCCACCCCCCTCCGCTTCTCTGTGTCTCCATTCCTGAAGCGCTCACCTCCTCTCCCTCCCCGCAGCACTCACCTGGGGGAAACAAAGAAGCAGAGGGAGGACCAGAGGAGCAGAGGGGACGACAGAGGAGCATGGGGGAGGGGACGGACAGCTGACTCAACAGCTATGGCCTGGGAGTTTCTCACTTCTGCCTAAACTAATCCCATAATGGGGGGGCACCGAACTGATTCTTTGCCCCGGGTGAAATAATGTCTAGCTTCCCCACTGGTACTGCCTATAAGAGTACCAGTACCAACCGTTCTACTCTAAAAAAGTAGAACAGCTAGTGGCTAGTGAAGGGGGAGAGGGGGCTTGGGTGGCCGGGGGGGGTGCGGGAGTTGCCTGGCCGCCATGGGAGAGACCTGTCAAAGTGGTCCAGTCTGGATGAAGTCCGGGGCCAACTTTTTGTCCCAGTCCATCCCTGGACACCATCTGGGTTCAGGAGAAGAGTAAAATACAGACATATTTTTGCCATAACTAAACCATATCGACAGACGGCTAACATAATATTTTTTTTTACCATGTTGCTTGGCTACACAAGAATTAATAAAGGCTTTCAAAGGACACTTCAATGATCTCTTCCATGCCGCAATACTGAACTATTGTTGGATTCATTGTACAAGGTTCCGGAAAAAAAAAAAAGAGAAGTTTTATATTTCAAATACATCTTAAAAGTCTTAATAATCCAGCTGATGACCTTTCAGAAAAATCAATGCGTTGTAGAACAATTAATATTCAGTCTTTCTAATTACCTTCTGTATTTTCATAGGAAGATTATGGGTTTCAAATTGATGTACAAAAGGTTATTCTCTGATGTACAATGATTAAAATGTTCTGCTACATCATAATGAATATTAGAATTATTTCTTTGTGAAATCATTTTAGATTTTTTTTTTTTTTTTTTCTTTTTACTTGATTGTTCCCTTGTGGGCTGCTTTACAAATATATGACGGGAAAGGCATTTGTTTTCATTTGAAGAAAAATTAGAGTAGGCGCCTCCAGACTTGAGACTTGTCTATATTCACCAGCAGACTCCCGTCATTCATTCGCATTTAGCCCGCACGTTCGAGGAAGTTAAATAGTACCCCGTTGGAGAGGGTGAACGCATAGAGGATCTGCAGGATGTTGAATATGTGGTTAGTTTGATGATGGGAGTCAATGGTTTGCTGTCTCCAGAAGGGTCAAAATCTAATCGGGTCCCGCAGTTTAAACATTTACTTTAATATTAATATAAATATTACAAAGGGTTTAGGCACACAGACTAAAACAGGCACTTTATATTCCTAACGTAAATTTCCCGGTGCTTTCCTTCATGATCAAGGGGAGCCGCATGTGCTGTGTACAGCCTGCCATGATTTAACAAATGGATTATGAGGTCCAGTGGCGGCTGGCGCAAATAAACGAAAAAAAAAACAATTGCAGCCTCACTGTGCCCATCAAATGCAGCCACAGTGCCCATGAAATGCAGCCACTGTGCCCATGAAATGCAGCCACTGTGCCCATGAAATGCAGCCACTGTGCCCATGAAATTCAGCCACTGGGCCCATCAAACGCAGCCACTGTGCCATGCCATTAAACGCAGCCACTGTGCCATGCCATCAAACGCAGCCACTGTGCCATGCCAACAAACGCAGCCACTGTACCATCAATTGTCACCACTGTGCCCATCAATTGTCACCACTGTGCCATGCCATCAAACGCAGCCACTGTGCCATCAATTGTCACCACTGTGCCCATCAATTGTCACCACTGTGCCATGCCATCAAACGCAGCCACTGTGCCATCAATTGTCACCACTGTGCCATGCCATCAAACGCAGCCACTGTGCCATCAATTGTCACCACTGTGCCCATCAATTGTCACCACTGTGCCATGCCATCAAACGCAGCCACTGTGCCATGCCATCAAACGCAGCCACTGTGCCTTGGATAAGTATTTGGAAGCCGATTACAGCCTGAGGGCTGGCTCTGATAGGCACTTCCACAGCCAACCAGCTGCCTTTATTCAGATGGCCGGCGCTCACCAGGGGGGCAGCCATCTGAAGAGTCGGCGGCAGTGGCACCACCACTGATGAGGTCATACCACTGGTACTTCATTGCATCAGCATTTACCCACACATGTGCATACTCCAAAGTAAATGTGATATTGGTAGCTTAGCTACAATTTAGATTTCCATGACACTGAAATTATGAGACTGTATTTCTTCATAGATGCTCTTGGTTGACCCCTCCTGAAGAAGCGGCATTGACAGCAAAACTTGTTGAGGACTACGTCTATACCTACATCATTGCGCCTCTACACACCTGTGGAGGCTTCCAATTGCTTTTAATTGTCAATCTCATGTAAATAGACCCTCCAGGAACAAGCAACATTAGACTCCACCCTCAACAGTAGATCCCTCCCAGCAACGATTTACCCTCTGCAGCATACAATATATTGCCAAAAGTATTGGGACACCTGCCGTTACACGCACATGAACTTTAATGGCATCCCAGTCTTAGTCCGTAGAGTTCAATATTGGGTTGGCCCACCCTTTGCAGCTATAACAGCTTCAACTCTTCTGGGAAGGCTGTCCACAAGGTTTAGGAGTGTGTCTATGGGAATGTTTGACCATTCTTCCAGAAGTGCATTTGTGAGGTCAGGCACTGATGTTGAATAAGATGGCCTGGCCTGCACTCTCCGAGCTAATTCATCCCAAAGGTGTTCTATCGTGTTAATGTTAGGACTCTGTGCTGGCCAGGGAATTTAAACTGGGATAGTTGGTGAGTATGAGGCAGCTGCTTTGGGCCCCACAATAATGACAGGGCCCAGGGCAGCTTTCCCTTTTGCACTGCCTTAAATACAGCCCTGAGTAGATCCCCCACGAGCAACAGAAGACCTCTTTAGCAGCCAGCATCAATAGACCCTCCAGCACACCCCAGCACCCCTTGTCATTACATGAATTCAGTGCTGGAGGTGCCGGAACGGCCTTCCCCCGCTTTCCCACTGAAAAGAAGCCCTGTACTTTCACAAATGAAAATAAAGTTTGGGAAGTTATTATTCAGAAACACAAAAGAAATCCCACTCCTAAATCAGGTTTGTAAATGCTCCCATTAATCCAAGCATCTAGCAAAGTAATAATTTTGCCGCTACAACGCTTGCACTTGAAATACTTATTGCCGCGTCGGAATGCATGCCCTTGTTCCCTGATTAAAAATCTTATTTCAGCATTAAGGGCTTATCACATCTGCGTCAAGTTCAAGTATTTTGGTAATTATCCTAAAGGCTTCTATGACACAAATTTCCTTCAAGCCTGACAACTTCGTCCCGTAAAAACCCATCTCCAGCATCGGTTTAAACCATTCCATTTTCTGGAGAAAAAAATTATTTACGAGACTGACATTTTATGCCGCTATGTCGCCTCGCACTTTTATGCAGAAGGAACTTTTTTTACTGGCCCATTTGTCCAAATTATAATAGGAAAATGTTGTTTGGTTTGCAAAGAGAATGACATCTGCATAGAGGATTTGTATTCATTGCGCTTTTATAACCGGAATAACGGAAAGATTCAGGAGCTTGCCATGACTTTAATGTCTCCAGCGACACTTTACCCCAACAACTGCAACGTGATTGATGAACTGGCCGCAATTTAAGGAGTAATTGCACCTTTTGGGCTCAAACACACATACTTATAGCTAGATTCACGTAGGGTTACGCCGGCGTATCAGTAGATACGCCGTCGTAACTCTGAATCTACGCGGTCGTAAATTTACGCGTATTCTGGAAACTAGATACACTTAAATTAGGCTAAGATACGAGTGGCGTAAGTCTCCTACGCCGTCGTATCTTAGGGTGCATATTTACGCTGGCTGCTAGGTGGCGCTTCCGTTGAGTTCGGCGTAGAATATGCAAATGACTAGATACGCCGATTCATGAACGTACGTGCGCCCGTCGCAGTAAAGATACTCCGTTTCCGTAAGAGGTACGCCGGCGTAAAGATAAAGCTGCCCCCTAGGTGGCCTAGCCAATGTTAAGTATGGCCGTCGTTCCCGCGTCAAAATTTGAAAACTTTACTTCGTTTGCGTAAGTCGTCTGTGAATGGGGCTGGACGTCATTCACGTCGAAACCAATACGTCTTTGCGGCGTACTTTGGAGCAATGCACACTGGGATATGTCCACGGACGGCGCATGCGCCGTTCCTTAAAAACATCAATCACGTCGGGTCACCAGTTATTAACATAAAACACGCCCCCCTGTTCCACATTTGAATTAGGCGCGCTTAGGCCAGCCCATTTACGTTACGCCGCAGTAACTTAGGAGGCAAGGGCTTTGTGAATACAGCACTTGCCTCTCTGACTTACGGCGGCGTAGCGTAAATACGATACGCTACGCCGCCTCAAAGATGCGGCCAGCTACCTGAATCTAGCTATTAGGCCCCGTACACACGACCGAACATGTCCGCTGAAACTGGTCCGCGGACCAGTTTCAGCGGACATGTTCTGTCGTGTGTACGGCCGAACAGACAATTGTCCGGTGGATCGGACAGGTTTCCAGCGGACAAATGTTTCTTAGCATGCTGTTCGGTCGTCTGTACAGACTCACCGGACATGTCCGCTCGGCCGAAAGCCCTCGCATGCGTCGAAGTGATTTGACGCATGCATGGAAGCATTGACCTTCCAGGGCCGCGCACGTCGCCGCGTAATCGGCGCGGCGTCGGCGCGGCCACGTCACCGCGTATCGTGTCCGCGCGGATTTCTGTTTGATGGTGTGTACAACAATCAGACAGAAATCCGGCAGCGGACAGTCCGTCCGTGTGTACGAGGTCTGGCATTTAAATAAATCATGGTATACCTATTCACCTTTTCTGGAAATTTTAACTCAAAAGTTTTGTCGGTTCTATAGCAGCTTTTTCCTGAAGTTATCTCTGAATTAGAAGCTGTCAAGCTGAGAAAATTCCTTGGAGACCCAATTCAGACTTCTTCTCCCCTGTCAGAACCATTTAGGTCAAGGAGAGCGCCAAATAAAAAATCCATAAGAGTCCAAAGTCTTTATTGTTCAGCTGGTTACAGCAAGCAGGGCAAAGGGCAACCAACGCATTTCAGGAGTCATCAGGGAGTTCCCTTGCCACTTCTACTGTGAATACCCACACTAAAAACTTCCTCTATCAGCAGAACAATCTGCTTAGGCTGGCTATACACGGAGCAAATTTCTGTCCTGCAACCACAGGTTGCACTGTCTGTGTTGATGGGGTTGCGGGTAATGCTGTATCCTGGCCTAGGCCAACAAGGCCCAGGCCTAGGGCAGCACTTTGTAGGGGGGCAGCACAAAAAGAGTCCCCGCCGGCTTGCACTACACTGTTAGGCAAATTAGTCTAGCGCCCCCATAAAGCGGCCGCTCTGCTTCCGCCCGGCATTCCACAACTGTGTGTGTGTGTAGGGGGGGGGGGGGGGGGCGCTTCTCATTTTGATTGTCCTATTATGCTGGACCACAAACCTTCCTGCTATGTTTCTGTTGCACCACTGGCATGGTTATATTTTCTTAGTCCTCTCAATAAAATTATCAGAAATTTGTGCTTAACCACTTAACCACTTAAGACCCGGACCAAAATGCAGCTAAAGAACCCGGCCAGGTTTTGCGATTCGGCACTGCGTCGTTTTAACAGAAAATTGCGCGGTCGTGCGACGTGGCTCCCGAACAAAATTGGCGTCCTTTTTTACCCACAAATAGAGCTTTATTTTGGTGGTAATTGATCACCTCCGCGGTTTTTATTTTTTGCGCTATAAACAAAAATAGAGCGACAATTTTGAAAAAAATCAATATTTTTTACTTTTTGCTATAATAAATATCCCCCAAAAATATATATAACATGTTTTTTTTTCCTCAATTTAGGCCGATACGTATTCTTCTACCTATTTTTGGTAAAAAAAAATCGCAATAAGCGTTTATCGATTGGTTTGCGCAAAGTTTATAGCGTTTACAAAATAGGGGATAGTTTTATTGCATTTTTATTATTTTTTTTTTACTACTACACGCCCCCTCAGCTAAATTTGAATTAGCTGCCCTTACGCCCGCCCACTTTAGGCTACGCCGCCGTAACTTAGCAGGCAAGTACTATGTGATTCATGTACTTGCCTCGCTAACTTACGGCGGCATAGCCTAAATGCCATAAGCTACGCCGCCGCAAGTATGCGCTCGCCATCCTGAATCTAGCTATGTTTTTCTCGCCGTGATTCTTGTCGAGCCTGCCTTGCATACACACGATCGTGAAAAAAAATGCTCGAGCAAAGCGCGGTGACGTACAACACGTACGACGGCACTATAAAGGCGAGATTCTATTAGAATGGCGCCACCATTTGGGCTGATTATGCAAATATCCCTTCTCAAAACTTGCTTCTGAGCATGCACGTTTTTTTCCCGTCGTTAAAGCCTACACACGACCGTTTTTCGCCACGATTAAAACGACAACGTGAAAAACAACGAGGAAAAATAAAGCAGGTTCTAAATTTTTAATGCCTATTTTTCTCGCCGAGAAAAATGCTCTCTGACCAATTAAAAAAATTGCATTTTTCTCGTCATGAAAAACGGTCGTATGTACGCAGCATAAAATTGAAGCTCCCCACTGGAATTCATCATCCCGACACAAATTTATTCCAAAATAGGATAAAAGGTTTTATTACAGGACCAATGAAATTGGGGGCCAGAACATGTCCCCTTCACCAGGGCTGATGTATACTGCACTGAGCAAGGACTATGCAGTTTTTGAACCTGGCTGATATCAAAGCACCACATCTGTCAGTGGATGGTTTAACCACTTGCCCTCTGGGCACTTATACCCCCTTCCTAACCAGGCCAATTGTCAGCTTACAGCACTCTCACTTTTGAATGACAATTACTCAGTCATGCAACACTGTTCCCATATGAAATATTTAGTGCTTTTTGCAGATTTGCTCTACAGAACGTGTTCCATAGGAAACCATGTTAAATGGACTGTAGCGCAAATCTGAAAAAAGCACTAAAAATGCATAGCCTAATGCCACGTACACACGGTCGGAATTTCTTACAGGTAAAAGTTTGATGTGAGCTTTTGGTCGGAAATTTGAGAGCTGCTTCTCAAATTTTCAGACAGGAAAAGTTCTTGTCGGAAATTCCGATCATCTGTATGCAATTCCGATGCCATAACAGCGGGGCGGGACCTTCCTCCATCGCCACCCGTTGTTATGTCAACTTTAGAAACAATCGGTAATACGGCTGCCGGTGAATCGTGCATGCACGAGATCGAGAGGTGCATGCTGGTTACCCAGCATGCACCTCTCAAGCTTATCCAGGAAGAGTTATCGATTGGGCTTCACTTGCCCACAATCATGATGGCAACAGTCACAACAGGAGACATTTTTATTTTAGCAACATCTATTATTAAAATGATATAATTGTTTTTTTATTTAATAATTAATTATGCTTGGATCAATAAAAGAAACAAAAAAATGTGTACGGAACTCCGCTTTGAGGCGTCAGCATACCAAGACATTTTGGACAATTTCATGCTTCCAACTTTGTGGGAACACAAAACACAAATCAAGGTCCATAAAGACATGGATGAACGAGTTTGGGGTGGAGGAACTGACTGGCCATTGAGATAAAAAAAAAACTTCTGACTTTACAACCACTTAAAGAGGAGGAAACACTTTTATTTTTTGTTTAAATACACCTGCAAAAGAAAATACTAGCTCATTATGTGGCACTTACTTGAGATTGAAGCACCCGAAGTCTGCCTCAGTCCCGTCCACCGCTGCAGCCATGTCCCCTGGAGCTTATTCCTGTTTTCGCCCCTCCGGCACTATGATTGGCCATCACTCCCGTACACGCGCGTGGGACCGGCAGATCCCCACGCATGCGCGAAAACGCGGCATTAACCCGTTAATGCGATTCACAAAGACGGCGCACTCAGTGTGCCTGCGCCATTGTCTACGGCGCGCATGCGCCGTAGACAGCAGTGCTTGTTTTTGTGTCCGGAACTCCGCTTTGAGGCGTCAGCATACCAAGACATTTTGGACAATTTCATGCTTCCAACTTTGTGGGAACACAAAGCACAAATCAAGGTCCATAAAGACATGGATGAACGAGTTTGGGGTGGAGGAACTGACTGGCCATTGAGATAAAAAAAAACTTCTGACTTTACAACCACTTAAAGAGGAGGAAACACTTTTTTTTTAAATACACCTGCAAAAGAAAGGCATAATGAGCTAGTATGCACAGCATACTAGCTCATTATGTGGCACTTACCTGAGATTGAAGCCCCCGAAGTCCGCCTCGGTCCCGTCCACCGCTGCAGCCATGTCCCCTGGAGCTTATTCATGTTTTCGCCGCTCCGGCACTGTGATTGGCCATCACTCCCGCACACGCACCACGCATGCGCGAAAACGCGGCATTAACCCGTTAATGCGATTCACAAAGACGGCGCGCTCGGTGTGCCTGCGCCGTTGTCTACAGCGCGCATGCGCCGTAGAGAGCAGTGCTTGTTTTTGTGAAAATATCTCCTTAACCGTGTAGGTTAAGGAGATATTTCTTGCACCTACTGGCTTACCAGTAGGTGCAAGTTGTAACAGTGGGTTTACAACCACTTTAAATAGAACAAGCTGAAGTTAGAAGCTGATTGGTTGATTGGCACAGCTGCACCAGGTTCTGTGTGCTCCAGTTTTAGTAAATCCCCCTTATTTGTACTTTTGACACAATGCTATGCAATGAACTTATGAAAAATAAAATGTTTTATAATATTTGCGCCCCTTGTATATTCATCCGCGGTTTTTAATTTTCCACCAACAGCCAAGCCTTTCGATTTTTCCTAGTATGGCTGTGAACAGTGGATCGTTACAGAGGCGTAACTGGAGCTTCATGTCAGACAATAGGGTATCTGTCATACACATCTCGCTTTGTCGGAAATAAATTCACAGCCTGCCTGGGAGAAGATGGTCAAACATATATGATCTGTATACTTTATCATTTTATAATCCTCTTGTACTTCAGACATTTGCAGCGAGTAAGAGAGCATGCAAGCTATCCAAACAGATTCCGAGGCTGATGTAACTGATATTACACTATTGTCGATAACATAGCGGGTCAGCAATACTGCATAAAATCAGACTGTCTTGTTAACAAAAAGGCGACCCAACAGAGAGAGCCGTACAATATGTAGTTATCGGCCACGAGGATAACTCCACGCTGCAACTCAGAGGAGAAAGGGGAATATAAAGGGGCACTCCAGCTGAACATGACGATTTAAAGAAAAAAATATACCGTATTTTCAGTTATTTTATTATTATGTTTTCTTTTTCTTTTTTTTTAGATATTGTATTTATTTATATATTTTTTTTCAGATATTTTATTATTTTATTACTATCATATTATATATATATATATATATATATATATATATATATATATATATATATATATATATATATATATATATATATATATATATATATACATAAATATATATATATATATATATATATATATATATATATATATATATATATATATATATTATAATATGATAGTAATAAAATAATATATATATATACACTGTATGTATATGTATATTTATATGTATATTTATATATATATATATATATATATATATATATATATATATATACTGTATATATATATATATATATATATATATATATATATATATATACTGTATATATATATATATATATATATATATATACATATATATATATAAAACTATAACAATATTATATATTTTGGTGTTTGCCATAAAGTGATATTAAAGTGATATATTGACCTCGGAAGATTTACTTCCTTAATGACCAGGCCATTTTTTGCGATGCAGCACTACGTTACTAACTGACAATTGGGCGGTCCTGCAACACTGTACCCAAATAAAAGATAAATGTCCTTTTTTTCCCCACAAATAGAGCTTCTTTTGGTGGCATTTGATCAGCAGTGGATTATTATATATATATATATATATATATATATATATATATATATATATATATAAAACGGCAATTTTGAAAATATATATATATATATATATATATATATATATATATATTTTGTTTTTATTTATTTTTTATTTTTGCTATAAAACATATTAAATAAAAAATTTAAAAATCGAATTCCTTCATCAATTTAGGTCAATATGCATTCTGCTACATTTTTTGGTAAAAAAAATAAAATAAATCTCAATAACCGTATATTGATTGCTTTGCACAAAAGTTATAGTATCTACAAACTGAATTATTTTTTTTTTTTTATACTAGTAATGGCGGCAATCAGCGACTTATAGCGGGACTGTGATATTGTGGTGGACATTCTGACACTATCCGACACTTTTGACACATTGTGGGAACCAGTGACACTAATAAAGTGATCAGCGCTAATACATCATGTCGCAGTCATGATAAAAATCGCATATCGCCGCCATTACTAATAAAAAATAAAAATAAAAAAATGCCATAAAGCTATCCCATTTTGTAGACGCTATAACTTTTGCGCAAACCAATCAATGTACGCTCATTGCGATTTTTATTACCAAAAAGAAAATGTATCGGCCTAAACTGAGAAAAAAATTGCTTTTTTAAAGCAAAATTGGGATATTTATTATAGCAAAAAAGTACAAAATATTGTGTTTTTTTTAAAAAATTTACGCTCTTTTTTTGTTTATAGCGCAAAAAATAAAAATTGCAGAGATTCTCAAATACCACCAAAAGAAAGCTCTATTTGTGGGGAAAAAAGGACGTCAATTTTGTTTGGGTATAATGTCGCACGGCCGCGCAATTGTCAGTTAAAGCGACGCTGTGCCGAATCGCAAAAATGGCCCTTACATTCAGCAGCCAATTGTTCCGGGGCTGAAGTGGTTTAAAAAACATTGAAATGCACAGGTCCGACGCCCTGCATGTAGATAAGGGGCACGGTGCATAGATTGGGGGGGGGGGCGGCGCCATAGCGCCCTGTATGAGCGGCCGCCACTGGTAAAATATCTATACCTGAAATTCTTTAACTCAGCATTGTCTGAAAAAGAACTTTTAATACATACATATTTAATAAATGAGTGGCATGCAGGAGATGCAAAAGATCACCTACAGATAGGGGTTTCGTAAAGAGTCTGGTTCTATGGAATAAAAAAAAAGCTTCCGCCATCAGAATAGAATAACAAACTAAAAAATGGATGAATGGCTTATATCTGATCACATTGGTAACAGCTGAGCTGATTTCCACCCAGGAAAAAGGAATATATAGGAATACGGAGAATGTGTTTAATTTGTCTGCGCAGCACTGATAGGAAAACATGTCTGTTTACAATGTTGTGCCCATATAGTGCCAAGGATGGTCCAGATTGTGGATTCTGCTTCTCCGCTATGATAGCATCTTAATTATGGAGATCTCATTGTAAATGTTGGTGGATTAGGGATTAGAGTGATAGGGGAAAAAAAGTCACCACGTAGGTCAGACTTCGGTCTGTATAAAGCTGATGCCCCCCCCTGATTGATTTTTTTGCACACATCTGCCATCTGCCTTCTTCCAAACCCAGATCGATCGCCTCCTCGCAGACAATGCTCGCCCTCCTTCCAGAGCAAAACTAAGAGAAGGTTCCTCCAAGAGGAAAACTGAATAATGTTGTATATGGGCAGCCCTACATGAATAACCCTATAACAGTGGTTGTCAATATATGAGCTAAAGGGGGTCTCAAATGCGGCCCCTGACATCACCAAAGGGCCACACATAATGTTCAATATATGTAATGCTTGAGGGGACAATCCGGCTCCATTCATGCCATGGCGTTCCGTTTTGCGAGGCAGAATCGCTGCGATTCAAAACTGCCGCAAATAGCTGGACGCCCTTGCGATCCCCACTATTTTGAATGGCAGTCAGTAGGGCAGTGGACAGTAGCAGGGCAGTGCCCTAGTGCCCGAATGGTCCACCTCTGCTGGGCCTATATTAAGGTCGGAGCCTGGAGCTGCAGTTCTAATAGCCTCTACGTTAATCCAACCGTGCCCGCACCACCCCAAAGATGCTGCTTGCAGGACTTTTTTTCTCGTCCTTCAAGCGCATCGCCCCAGTGTGAAAGCACTCGGGGGTCTTACCCTGGCATTGGGGTAGAGGGGATCTTATGACCAGGGCAAGGTTTTTTGTCATTCCTGGAACTAGGCTTCAAAATCAGACAATGAGCCCAATAAAAACTTTTAAGAAGTGAAAACATCATCATGAATTCTACGACTCGGAGAGCGATGCAGCCCCCCCCCCCCCCCCCCCCCCAACAAACAGCGCAATCAGCACGCTCTAATCTGACAACTTCAATTAAGTTAAAAGGCACACATAGCTCCCGGTATATTATTACCAGACTTTGATGTGTCTCATTGTCTTAATTATTGGTGTCACAGTTAGGAAACTGCCCCTGTGCATGTCAATGAAGCCTTTACAACCCTCTGCAATGCTGCTGGTGATACACCCAGTCCTGAATTCAGCCAACTATGTATTAAAGACAAGCAAATAACCGGGAACAAATGAAAGCATTCAGTGATCTATTAATACAATGATGTTCTTCAGCAAAGAGAGGAACTTTGCTAAGGTCTGTAAGAAAATAATTTTATGCCCCGTACACACGGTCGCTTTATGTGATGTAAAAAAACAACGCTTTTAAAAACGTCATTTTAAATGACCGTGTGTGGGGAAAACGTTGTTTTATGTCTTCTGAAAAACGACAAAAAAAAAAAATTGAAGCATGCTTCAATTTTTTGTGTTGTTTTTCCCAAACGTTGTTTTTTGTGTCATAAAAAATTATAGTGTGTAGGCTAAAACGACGTTTAAAACGACGTTTTTATACCCGCGCATGCTCAGAAGCAAGTTAGGACGCGAGTTTGAATGGAACAGAGTGCCGTCGTATGTGCTGAACGTAACCGCGCTTTGCTAGAGCTTTTGGAAAAAACAATGGTGTGTATGCTACATCGTTTTTGAAAATGAAGTTTGAAAAACGTAGTTTTTTTCATCACATAAAACGTCGTTTTTTTCTATCACAAAAATGACCGTCTGTACGCGGCATAATATGAACCTTTAAAGTAATAAAAAAATAAATAAAAAATAAATTCCCCCCCAAAAAAATGTTCTGCTAAAATAAAAACAGTTGTTTGCATGAAGGTTAAAAAAAAATGCATGAAGGTAACAAAACTTTGATCCTTTACTACCACATTAAAGTGGAGTTGGAGTCTGGCAAAACAAATAAAATCAACAGGTACAAATACTGTAGCTGAACTAGTAAAAAAGGCACAAAACACAGGTACCTCAAGTAGTACCCAATAGTCCAAGGGCAAAGGTAAGAAAGTGTGTATATACACATATATATGCACACATAGAACTATATGGCAGGGTAAATACTGTAGCTGGTAACTTTTAATATAAGGTCACTAGTGTCGCGTACACACAACCGTTTTTCATGACGAGAAAAATGCCATTTTTTAAATTGGTCATTAAAAACGACCATGTGTGGGCTCCAGAGCATTTTTCTCGACTTGAAAAATGGCCATTAAAAATGGCTTTAAAGACGGGAAAAAACGTGCATGCTTAGAAGCAAGTTATGAGATGGGAGTGCTCGTTCTGGTAAAACTAGCGTTTGTAATGGAGATAGCACATTCGTCACGCTGTAACAGACTGAAAAGCACGAAGACTGAAAAGCGCGAATCGTCTCTCACCAAACTTTTACTAACACGAAGTCAGCAAAAGCAGCCCCAAGGGTGGCGCCATCCGAATGGAACTTTGTCTTTATAGTGCCGTTGTACGTGTTGTATGTCACCGCGCTTTGCTCAAGCATTTTTTTTTCACGATCGTGTGTATGCAAGGCAGGCTTGACAAGAATCACGTAGAGAAAAACTTTTTTTTCCATTATATTAAAAACGGTTGTGTGTACGCAGCATTACCTGTTTAGGGTCCCACGATGTCAGCACGCCAAGCCAATTCGTCTATCGGCTTCAGGTGCAGGCGCCAACATTGCAAGTAAGGGGAACCGGCTTCACAGCCGGTTTCCTACTTCATGCTGCACTTTCCGAATGGTTCCATCGTCTTCTGGGACACACACAGGTCCCAGAAGGCAATGAGGTGGAAAAAGGAGGGGCCGATGCAAACGCAGAAATGATGTACCTCGCTGCGGCAAGGTAGGACAAAAGTTGAGCTGGAAAAGAACATAAAAGCCCCAAAAACGAGGGGGTGGTCTTTTGTTGTCAGTAGCGGCCCATCCATTAGGGGCGCCCAGGTGCTGACCTCTCTCTCCTCGCCACCCCATATTTGAAGTGGATAGATTCATGCATAGCATGAATCTATCTGCGGCCACCCCCTATTCGTGTGTGCAGCCCCTTTTAGGGTGCATGAATTACAGGGGCCAGGGTTTTTTTTAAGCACCTGATTAGAGAATCTACTAGGCTTTAATAGGCTTCAAAATAGGGTGGGCTCCGGTCGCAGAGGATGCAACTGGAGCACACCTGGGTGTGTTGCAACAGTGAATAAATACTCGCTGTTGCAACACTGATCCTCCTCCCGCCAATGGGGAAGCAGGTATAAAACCCGTTTACCGATTGGCCAAAACGTCAGGCGATCCTACTGGATGTCTAGGGCCGGGAGGAGCAGAGGGAGGCGCACCGTGGAAGTTTCTCCAGGAGAGGAAGCCGAGCCAGCTTTCCCCCCCGAGCCCGTTACACTGAAGGACAGGGTCAACCGCGCTGGAAGATGGCCGCATCAGCTCCAACCGCTGCTTTCACCGCCCGCATCCAGAGTATGGACAGCGGGTGGTGGTGGGGTTTCTGGGGGTGTTAGGCCCCATACACACGGTCGGACAAAACCGATGAGAATGGTCCGACGGACCGATTTCATCTGTTCACCGTTGAAGTGGCTTGATGTGTGTACACACCATCGTTCCAAAAACCGATCGGGTCAGAACGCGGTTACGTCAAACACACGACGTGCTGAATAAAACGAATTTCAATGCTTCCAAGCATGTGTCGACTTGATTCTGAGCATGCGTGGGTTTTGAACCAATGCTTTTCTGTACTAACCATCGGTTTGGACCGATCGGGCAGCGGTACATCGGTTCAGTTTTGAAGCATGTTTTAAAATTTTGGACCGAAGGAAAACAGACCGATGGGCTATACACACCGTCGGTTTGGACCAATGAAACTGAACCTCGGTCCATTCTCATCGGTTTTGTCCGGCCGTGTGTACGGGGCCTAAGTGTCGTGCCACGTCGCGTCACTGGGGTAGGGGCAGTTGTGCTAGTGCTGCTTCACCGGCAGCCCGGGGGGTTGTTTGCCGCCCCCCAAAAAATCTCACCAGGAGCCACTGATTGTTGTATACTTAGTTTCATTTTAGCCTGGAACTCCGCTTTAAGGTAAAGAAATGTCTCAACTTTAGAACCACTTTAAATAATTTGTTTCCTTTTATTTATGATGAACGCAGTTCTCACTGACAAAATATTTCTTTAAACAGAATTCAGATAAAACGACAACAACGCAGTCTACGCCCGAGTCTTCAGAAGACGCTCGCCTGCGTGTTTTGATGTTTAATAAAGACGTTTCTGCTATTGCTGTGATTCAAGTCAAGTGACTGTTCAGCATATAATTAAGATTTAATTGTAACTGTTTGCTTATACAATTTACACAGGCTTCCTCCTACTAACATATAATTTAGCAAACAGATGAATTCAATTCATTGTACTTGCCGAAGTGTTAAGGAAAAAGTTTGCCGGCTCTGGCGACTGCGGACCCCCGGGTCGTTTCCGTGCCGTTCAGCAAAGACCCCCAAATAAAGGACGAAGAGGCGATGTAGCCAGGGTGTATACTGTCCAATCACAGCCTCCTTCACCAGGCACCTGCATGACTAAAGCCTCCATTGTCTGATTGCGTATCTGCGATCGGATTGTGCCCTCCGGGTGTTTCTGGGGCAAGTGACGGCGTTCTCCACCGATAAACAGAACACAAACTGCAGACATTGCACATATAAGCCGCAACATGACTTTTTAATTGGGCTGTTTAGGATTTGCAGCTAGGAGGGCAACACAAAATACAATTCAGTCTTCCTTCCCCCGGGGACGCGGCTCCGGCATTGTTAATTTTTCTGGTAGGCGTTCGCCAACTTTTACAGAAGCTCAGCGAGCAGCTTGCGCCGATATCCAGAAACGACGTAAAAAAAGGAAAACGTTAAGGTCACTTTTAATGAAGGTCCTATATTTCCAAGTCAAGGGGAAAAAAAACTGAGGAAGAAGATGAGGATCGGCGCAGTTCCTGCGGTTTATTCGAGAGCACAGGTGGCACCGCGTCATGTGCGATTCCAAATTATTCTATGATGAAAACAAAAGGCTAAGTTCACATTACTGCATGTCGGGAATGCGCACAAAATGACGTGTTTTTCCAACATGCAGGGAAATGCACTGTCATTCAGATGCATGGCACCCCTATGCATCTGCAAATGCGCACTTTTTTGTACGTGCCGCCACAGCGCCATGCGTTTCAGTGCAAAATGTTTTGAGAAACGTGTCAAGGACTTATTTTCCATGTTTCTCAGACATAGTGCAGCCTACTAAAAGGAACTGGCTTCTACATGCAGCGTGAGGGATTGCGTGAAAAATACGTGGATTGCACCCACACTTTGACACACCGATAGGCATGAACTAAGCTTAATGCCCCGTATACGCGATCGGAAATTCCGACAAGAAAACCGTGGATTTTTTCTAAAGGAATGTTGGCTCAAACTTGTGTTGCATACACACGGTCACACAAATCTTGACGGAAATTCCAACCGTCAAGAACGCGGTGACGTACAAGACGTACGACAAGCCGAGATCAATGAAGTTCAATAGGCAGTTCGGCTCTTATGCTTGATTCTGAGCATGCATGTTTGTTTTTTTTGGCGCGTTGGAATTGCATACAGACGAGCAGAATTTCAGACAAGAACTTTTTCCGTCGAAAAAATAGAGAACCCGCTCCCAATCTTTTGCTGGCGGAAATTCTGCCAGAAAATGTTGGATGGAGCATACACACGGTCAGAATATCCAACCAAAAGCTCACATCCAACTTTTTTTGTTGGAAAATCCGATAGTGTGTACAGGGCATTAGGGCCCATTTATAACTATCCTTCCTTCCCTTCCATTCTCCCTTCTTTCATTTCCTCCCTCCTTCGAACCTTCCTTCCTTCTCCTTCCATCCTTCCTCCCTCCCTCCCTTCTGTTATTCCTGCCTCTTTATTTCTAGAAATAAGTACATCTATATATCATGTATCTTAATTAGGGCTGTGAAAATAACTATTAATTCCTTGATTAATCTTTAATTTTTTTGATCGATCAAAATTATTTAGATTGGTACTCACCTCTCCGCTTCCGGGCCTTCAGCGAGTTCCGTCGGAGATCCAGTGACGTCACGGACACCGGCGGGGCTTGCCGTGTCCATCTGAAGGGCTCCTTTGCTGTGCCTTCATATCTGCATGCCGGCGGGACCTTACTATCTGCCACACACAAGGGCTGTCACACTTCCCTCTATCACTTCCCTCTATCAACCTGGGATTCTACAACCATCCACTGGGAGTTGTGATAGTTCCCTTCACGGGACATCTACATGTCGACGGACTGATGTTAACCTCTCCTCATCTGGATTCAGCAGTGGTATCGTTGTACACATTTTTATACCAGTATCATACTTAGCTACATGTTTTTATGACTGCTTTTTCTACCGTTTTGTATTACTCGCACCAATTTAACAGTTTATGTAGCTACATCGATTTTATCTCCAGTGCAATATTTATTTTGTTACCTACTTGAAGACTATAAAAGTTTTAATGCTATTCCCATTGAGCGCTGCCTTTTTAGTGTTTGTTGTATCCTGCTATCCATTTTTGCAGTGGTTGGTAGTAGCACCGGGAATCAGCCTTCAAGGAGATCAGCTAAAAGTAGTTGGATCTGTATGTGCGTTATAATTAATCAAAATTAGTCGATTAATCGATTTAAAAAAAAAAAAACGATTAAATTTTTAATCAGTAACAGCCCTAAACTTAATACATTCATGCGTGTTCCAGGTTAGTGACTCATCAACTCATTCCTTGCTTCCTTCCTTCTCCTTCCTTCCTTTCTCTCTCCCTTCCTTACTCGCTATCTCTCCCTTCCTTCCTCTCTCTCTCCCTCCCTCTCTCCCTTCCTTCCTCTCTCCCTTCCTTCCTCTCTCCCTCCCTTCCTTCCCTTTTCCCTTTCTTTTCTCTCTTTCTACCTTCCTTCCTTTTTCCCTTCCTTCCCTTCCTCCCTTCCTTCCTCTCTTCCTTCCACTCTTCCTTCCTCCCTTCTCCTTCCTTTCTTCCTCCTTTCCTTTATTCCTACCTCTTAATTTCCAGAAACCAGTAGACGTATATATTATGTATCTTAATATGTTCATGCTTGTTCCAGGTTAGTGACTCGTTGAGTAGTCCTTCCTACCTTCTCCTTCCTTTCTCCCTCCCTTCCTTCCTCTATTTCTTCCTCCCTTCTTCTGCTTCCTTCCTCTCTCTCCCTTCCTTCCTCTTTCTTCCTCCCTTCTCCTTGTGCTTCCTTCCTTTCTCTCCCTTCCTTTCTCGCCTCCTTCCTTCCTCTCTCTCTCTCTCCCTTCCTTCCTCGCTTCCTTCCTTCCTTCCTCTCTTCCTTCTTCCCTTCTCCTTCTCCTTCCTTCCTCTCTTCCTTCATTCCTTCCTCTTTACTTCCAGAAACAAGTAGACGTATATATCATGAATCTTAATATGTTCATGCTTGTTCCAGGTTAGTGACTTGTCGGGTAGTCCTTTCCTTCCCTCCTTCCTTCCTACCTTCCTTCTTTCCTCCCTTCCTTTCCTCCCTTCTTTCCTCTATTCCTTCCTCCCTTCCTTCCTTCCTCTCTTCCTTCCTCCCTTCTCCCTTCCTTTTCCTCCCTTCCTTCCTTCTCCTCCCTTGCTTCCTACCTCCCTCTCTTCCTTCATACCTTCCTCTTTACTTCCAGAAACAAGTAGACATATATATCATGTATCTTAATATGTTCATGCTTGTTCCAGGTTAGTGACTTGTCGAGTAGTCCTTTCCTTCCTTCCTTCCTTCCTTCCTTCCTTCCTTCCTTCCTTCCTTCCTTCCTTCCTTCCCTACTTCCTTCCTCCCTTCTTTCCTCTATTCCATCCTCCCTGCCTTCCTTCCTTCTCCTCCCTTCCTTCCTTCCTACCTCCCTACCTCCCTCTCTTCAATCATACCTTCCTCTTTATTTCCAGAAAAAGTAGACATATATATCATGTATCTTAATATGTTCATGCTTGTTCCAGGTTAGTGACTCCTTGATTAGTCCTCTCTTCCTCCCTTCCCTCCTTCTCTACCTTCTTTCTTTCTTTCTTTCCTTTATTCCTATGTATATATATATATATGTGTGTGTGTGTGTGTGTGTGCGTGTGTGTGTGCGTGTGTGTGTGTGTGTGTTATGGCTATTGCAGAATATATTTAAATTGAATTTTTTAGTGTTACTAAACCCAGGAGCCTGCATTCAATATTTCTGGTCTCCCACAGTACACAGAACATGGACATGCAACAGTTTTAGTAAATATAAACTGCTAAATACCTTTTCTCATCAGCAGTATTTAGTAGTCTTGTGACTTCCATCAGTGTCTGCTTAAAGCTTGTAGGAAGGAGGAGTTTTCATTCTGTTCTGACTGCTCTATAAGGATGCAGGATCACCAACCCTCTGTCTACCCTGTGCTGATCACATACACTCTCACGAGAAAAACATTTTGCTAGCAATGCACACCAAACTGAGCATGTGCAGAGTGCCCCCAAGGCTCAGTACTTTCAGATGGATTGGGGACAGTAGAAGAAGGGGAGGATCAGAGAAGACAGGATCAAACAGCCTTTTTACACAATGTGGAGGATTAACCCATTAGGTTCCACAGTGAGTATTACAAGCATGCTTTACTAAATATACAGACATATTTTACTGTTGTGGGCTTAGTAACACTTTAACCACTTGCTTACTGGGCACATAAACCCCCTTCATGCCCAGGTGAAATTTCAGCTTTCGGCACTGCGTCGCTTTAACTGACATTTGCGCGGTCGTGCGACGTGGCTCCCAAACAAAATTGACGTCCTTTTTTCCCCATAAATAAAGCTTTCTTTTAGTGGTATTTGATCACCTTTGCGGTTTTTATTTTTTGCGCTTTAAACAAAAAAAGAGCGACAATTTAAAAATATATATTTTTTTTTTACTTGTTGCTATAATAAATATCCCAATTTAAAAAAAAAAAAAAAAAAAAAATTTCTCAGTTAAGGCCGATACGTATTTGTCGACGTATTTTTGTAAAAAAAAAAAAAAACGCAATAAGCGACTGGTTTGCGCAAAAGTTATAGCGCCTACAAAATAGGGGACAGAATTACGATTTTTTTTTAATTATTTTTTTTTTACTAGTAATGGCGGCGATCTGTGATTTTTATTGGGACTGCGATATTGCGACGGACGTATTGGACACTTTTGACACAAATTTGGGACCATTCACATTTATACAGCGATCAGTGCTATAAAAATGCACTAATTACTGTATAAATGTGACTGGCAGGGAAGGGGTTAATACTAGGGGGCGAGGAAGGGGTTAAATGTGTATCCTGGGTGTGTTCTAATTGTGTGGGGGGAGGGGGGTGACTGGGGGAGGGGACCGATGCTGTGTCTCTATGTACAAGGGACACAGATCGGCCTCCTCTCCTCTGATAGCACGTGCAGCTCTGTGTTTACACACAGAGCTCCACGTCCCTGCTGTGTTACCGACGATCGCGTGTACCCGGCGGACATCGCGGCCGCCAGGTACACGCATCGGCTTCCCAGCGATGCGCCGGGACAGTGTTTAACCGCTTCGCGCCCTCCAGAGGCACGCACGGGTAATGCACTTTTAGAGCCCATTCACACCTAGGCAGACAAATTCGCGGCGTTTTGTCGCCGCAAATCGCGGTATTGTCCGCCTAGATGTGCCCCAAGATTACACCCTCTATGGAGATGGTTCCCATTTTCTAGCCGAACGCCGAAAGCCGCCTGAAAAAAAGGTCCGGGACCTTTTTTCAGGCGGCAGGCGTCCGGCGTTCAGCGTTCGGCGTGGAGATGTGAACCATCTCCATAGAGGGAAATGTGTTTTCATTCCTCTGGCGGCAGCGGCGTCACACTACAGGCGACAAAACGCCTAGGTGTGAATGGGGGCTTAATGACGTCCAAAGACGTCCAGTTGGCACCTGAGAGCCTCGCTGTTGACGTCTTTTGTCTATAGCGCGGGTCTCAAGTGGTTAAGGTCATAGCAAAGAACAAACACAAGGGCTGCACTTGGATCTTGAAAAAAAAGAAGAAGTTTGAGGTCCAGCTGTGAAAATGTGCGATAATCTTCTTGTAGCGCATACAGCAGACCCTTCAAAATGGAGTTGGATGTTTTCCTAGAAATAAACGTTAAAGTGTTGTTGTCAAAAATTACATGGTAGCGTGTTGGTCCAGCGTTAAGGCAAATTGGACCAATTGGTTTAATGGTTTGTTTACTCTCTTCTGGTCGGAGAGAGATATTTGAAAAGTGGACATATATACGTTTTTGTTTTTTTAACCTAAAGTAGATGTGAAACGCAATTGTATGACATTTACTTTTCTAAAGCACTGTGCTACTTTTAAATAAAAATACGTTCACCTGTTTTCATCCATTTTATTGCATCTCAGTACTGCTGATCCACTGCAGCCTGTTTGCAGCCACTTCATACCTGCGTTCACTCCAGTGATGGCTGCACAGCGTTTCTTTCAACAGGTTTCCTAACGGTGACAACAGAGATCTGTGCCGGTGGAATGTGTGGACAGTACGCAGGAAAGAAGTGGAGTCTGGACCCCGTCTGCAGCAAAGATCAGTAAATAAAATCTAAACTGAAGTTTACTCTCAAAGTATAAGCAAATCTAAGAACAAAAATGTAATATTTTGCAGTGTACCAGTCCTTAGATGTGGTGGCTGCATTCGTTTTCTTTTTTTCAGGCTAAGAACATTTTCTACAAGCTCCTGTAAAAACGATATTTTCGAGAAAAAATATATATTTGCATTGATACATGTCCCCCAGGGCAGCACCCGGACCCCCCTATACTTTTTATGGCCAATAATGTGCATAAAAGCCTTCAAAATGGGGACTTTTCTAATTCGGGTCCCATAGACTTCAATAGGGGTTGGGTCCAAACGTTTGCGATGTTTGAGAGTTCTGGCGCAAACCGAACCGGGAAGGGGGGGTGTTCAGCCCAACTCTATTGTGAACCTTGCCTTGGATTTACTTACTCACTTTGGGCCAGATCCACATACATGTAGAACGGCGCAGCGTATCAGAGATACACTACGCCGCCGTACCTTACCTGGCGCATTTTCGAATCCTCAGCGATTTCGCGCGGTAAGTTACGGCGGCGTAGTGTATTTCTGGCGGCGGATTTCAAATTGGGCGGGTTGGGGGCGGGTTTCATTTAAATGAAGCGCGTCCCCGCGCCGAATGAAATGCGCATGCGTCGTCCAGAAATTTCCCGCCGTGCTTTGCGCGAAATGACCGCGCAACGACGGCATTTTTTGAACTTAGACGTGAGTTACGTCCATCCCTATTCACGGACGACTTACGCTAAAAATTTTTTTTTCAAATTTAGACGCGGGAACGACGGCCATACTTAACATGGCAATTCTATCTATACGCCACAAAATACCAGCTTTAAATATACGCCGGAAAAAGCCGACTACAAACAACGTTAGAAAATGCGACGGCCGCGCGTACGTTCGTGGATCGTCGTAAATCGCTAATTTGCATACCCGACATGGAAAACGCCACCCAGCGGACGGCGAAGTATTGCATCTAAGATCCGAATGCGTACGAAGACGTACACCTGTCGGATCTAACCCAGAAGCCGTTGCATCTTGTTTTGAGGATTCAAAACAAAGATACGACGCAGGAATTTTGAAATTACGCGGCGTATCAATAGATACGCCGGCGTAATTTCTTTGTGAATCCGGCCCTTTGAGTTGTTTGTGAGTAATATAAAAATCATGAAATAAGTTATGACTGTGCTTTTTATTTTTTGAACTTTTACTGTTTTTGTTCCTCTTCTTCTTGTTATAGTCATGGGCAGGGCTTTTTTTCAGGGGGAACTTGGGGGAACTCAGTTCCACCACCTTTGGCTCAGACCCTTTGGTGCCTGCTCACCACAATCACTTGTAAACACAGAAGTCTGGTTTCTGTGTTTACAAGTGACAGCTTTGTAACCCCCTGAACTCTGCACTCTGTGTGTAATGCAATTCTGGTATTTAATGCCCCTTTAAGACCCTTCTACTGTTTGTGAAATGTGAACGGGTCGTGGTTGAGTTCCTGCACCTATTTTCTGCGAAAAAAAGCTCTGGTCATGGGTTTTGTTCTCATTGTTTCTTTGGTTCTTCTTTCAATATCATCATTTCTGTTACTGCAAGTGTAGCTATTGTTTGTTTCAATATCATATCTGGCGTCACAGAAATGTTATGGTGTTCTTTGAAGCTGAATTCCAGAAAATAAATAACAAGATAAAATGAACAACTCAATAAATGATAAAAATAAGAAAACCAACTTTTAGGGCCGGTTCACACTGCTGCAATGTGGGAACCCTGCAAATCCACTGTGGGTTCTCGCATCGCATGTTTTCCGGCGTCAATTCATACGGCCCTATGCAAACTGCTGGGAGTGTCAGTTAAAAGTTAAAGGGGTTGTAAAGGTACAATTTTTTTTTTCATAAATAGCTTCCTTTACCTTAGTGCAGTCCTCCTTCACTTACCTCATCCTTCCATTTTGCTTTTAAATGTCCTTATTTCTTCTGAGAAATCCTCACTTCCTGTTCTTCTGTCTGTAACTCCACAACGTAATGCAAGGCTTTCTCCCTGGTGTGGAGTGTCGTGCTCGACCCCTCCCCTCGAATACAGGAGAGTCAGGATGCCCACTAACACACAGCTACTTTCTCTATCTACAACGTAGAGAACATCCTGACTCTCCAGTAGTCCAAGGGAGGGGGCGAGCACGACACTCCACACCAGGGAGAAAGCCTTGTATTACTGTGTGCATTACCACATGACAAGGCCTGGTGGGCCAGATTCGGCCCGCGGGCCTTGTGTTTGCCACCTCTATTATACACAATTTATATAGCGCCAACAGTTTACGCAGCGATTTACAATGTAGAGGGGGGGGCAGCACAATTACAGTACAGTTCAATACAGAAGGTACAGGAGAGCCCTGCTCGTAGAGCTTACATTCTAAAGGGAGGGGGTGGTGGTACAAAAGGTAATAGCATTGATGGGCAGCACTGATAGCCACCACTCACTGGCATCACTAATGGTCACTGATTGCTGGCACTTGTGGAAACTGATTGCTGGCACTTGTGGGCACTGATTGCTGGCACTGGTGGGCACTTAATTGTAATCAGGGCACTGATGATCAGTGCCCTGATTACATACCTAGATGTCCTCTGTGAGGAGATGCCACCAGCTGGCTCTCCTCTACTCACACTCTGTCAGCATGAATCTATCAATGGCTGACGCGGCCACCACCCATTTAGGTGCCCAGCCCCTTTCAGGACAGCGGGCGCCTGAATTACATAGCTTCAAAATAGGGTGGCTCGTGGTGCAGAGCATTGTGCCATGAACCCACCCAGGTGTCGCTATTGTAACACTGATCCTCAATCCGGCCAATCAGAAGCGGGTGGGAGACCTGTTTTCTGATTGACCAAAAAGAGAAGACTCCCGATTGGCTGCCGAGAAGGAGGGAAGAAACGGAAGCCACCGTAGCCGCCGTGGAGACCCATGGAGAGCAGGGGAACGGGAGGCTGTTGCCGAGCATGGGAAGCCGCGATGCGGTAAGTGCGACTGACCATCACACCAATGGCGGCTTTCGGTTTTGCCATCCCCCTTAAAAAACAAAAATTACACCAGCCGCTACTAAGTGAGCCAATCACACAAGCAGGAAATTATGTTTCTGGGGGGCGTTCTGTACACATTCTGTAGACAGAACACCTTCAGGTCGCCATATTGCATTTTTGCTAAAAAATTACAGAGCTGCAGATTAAAAAGGAAAAGTAATTTTTAATAACATTCAATTACAAAATGACTTGTTTCCCAATTGTATACGCTATGGCCCAGATTCGTAAAGGAGATACGACGGAGTATCTCAGATACTCCGTCGTATCTCTCAGAGTATCTATGCGTAACTGATTCATAGAACCAGTTACGCATAGATAGCCCTTAGATCCGACAGGTGTAATTGTTTTACACTGTTGGATCCTAGGATGCAATACCACGGCCGCCGCTGGGGGGAGTTTGCGTCGTAAACCAGCGTCGGGTATGCAAATTAGGAGTTACGGCGATCCACTACGGTTTTTCGCGTTCGCTACATTGCCGCTAGTCTAGTTTCCCGTCGCAAAGTTAGTCGTCGTTTTGGGTGCCTTAACTTTAGACAGCAAACGTATTGCTGTCTAAAGTATGGCCGTCGTTCCCGCGTCGAAATTTTAAATTTCACGTCGTTTGCGTAACACGTCCGGGAATATGGAAGTACGCTACGCACGTCGCCGATCACAAAAATGACGTCAGTTCGCGCAAAGCACGGCGGAAATTTCGAAATGGAGCATGCGCAGTAGGTCCGGCGTGGGAGCGCGCCTAATTTAAATTGTACCCGCCCATTCGATTTGGACCGCCTTGCGCCGGACGTATTTACGATACACCGCCGCAAGTTTCCAGGTAAGTGCTTTGTGGATCGGGCACTAAAACTGAAAACTTGCGGCGGGTAACGTAAACAGCTTACGTTACACGGGCGCAATTGTACCTGAATCTGGCCATATATTATTATTTATTTTTTTGCATTTTTTTTCCCCACGAAAGTGGAGTTACCCTTTAAAGCGCAGTTCCGGCCACAATTTCACTTTTTAAATATAAATACCCCTGTAATACACAAGCTTAATGTATTCTAGTAAAGTTAGTCTGTAAACTAAGGTCTGTTTTGTTAGGTTGTTACAGTATTTAGACACTTTATAAAATAGAAATTGACTGGGGCCATCTTAAGTGTGGGCATCATGAAGCCAGACTGTATGACTTCTTGGATTTCAGCCTTGCAGATCTCGCACATGCTCAGTGCTGCACAAGCAGTGTAATATGTTTCAGATCAGGTTTCAGCACCTGTACTGTAAAAGTCACATGATTCTTCGAGACTGGGGAGTGCACAGACTCCTGGAAAGTTACACCCACTACATTCCCAGGAGTCTGTGCGGTGTAGGTTAGGAAGCATTAAGCACCTGGGTGCAGGAAGTGGGAAGATTAACTATTCTGCCTAGCAACAACACTTTGAAGGCATCTAAAAAAAAAATGTTTTTTCTTAAAGGACTAATGACATTTTTTTTAAACTACTGATGTAATGTTATATTTATGGGTGGAACTCCACTTTAATGATGTATTAATAATTTCAGAGCTGCACTAACTTGTTTTCTTTATATCCGCCTGAACTTCATTTTAAAAAACTAAAGCAAAGTGCGATAGAATCACACAAAAGACTTCTCTCCCCCTCTTTACTTTTTCATGTGGATTTTCTGGTGGAAAAAAAAAAAGTAGAAAGGATCCATTTGTGATTTATGGCTATAAGCCACCCCAGTTCCATCATGATTTATTTATACATACATGTGGTTTCAACCCCACCGTGATTTATATTTATTAAAAACCCATTTGGAAGTTAATACTGGTCTGGTTTCCAACATTACCTAAGGGTTACTAGAACATTTCACCTCTAGGTCGTTTGGTTGAAAATTAGACAGTGGCTGTTATTGACTGGAATGGCGTTAATATTTGATAGCTGTCGAAGGTCTTTACAAGGAAAGTTAATGGTCTTGGTGCAGCTCTCTATGGATCTTGAGGTTAGCAGGACATTGGCACCTCTTGTCGTAGTTAACGGCAATGCCTTGATTAGTATAAATACACTCACCTAGTCCCTGGAAGGACTGTATGTAGTCAAATACCTCTGCTCACAATGGGTTGCCAAAAAAAGCATATAAAAAGCTGATTTTGGTCATGTGTATTTCACAATCGCTCCACTTCACTTTACAAATTCCCTTTAAATCGGAAGTATGCTTACCTCCCCGCGAGCTATGCAACATCCACAAGTTCCCCCAGCCAGCCGCCAACATCTTCAACCTATTTCATTAGGGTGTGCACCCCAAAGCTCAAACACATATGCATGTGTGTGTGTATATATACTGACGGGGTTAGCAGAGCAGTGGATGGTGTCAGTAGAGCAGTGGACGGAGTTAGTAGAGCAGTGGATGGTGTTAGTAGAGCAGTAGACGGCATCAGTAGAGCAGTGGACAGGGTTAGTAGAGCAGTGGATGGTGTTAGTAGAGCAGTGGATGGTGTTAGTAGAGCAGTGGACGGGGTTAGTAGAGCAGTGGACGGTGTTAGAAGAGCAGTGGACGGTGTTAGTACAGCAGTGGACGGTGTTTGGAGAGCAGTGGACGGTGTTAGGAGAGCAGTGGACGGTGTTAGTAGAGCAGTGGACGGTGTTAGAAGAGCAGTGGACAGTGTTAGAAGAGCAGTGGACGGTGTTAGAAGAGCAGTGGACGGTGTTAGAAGTGCAGTGGACGGTGTTAGTAGAGCAGTGGACGGTGTTAGAACAGCAGTGGACGGTGTTAGTAGAGCAGTGGACAGTGTTAGAAGAGCAGTGGACAGTGTTAGAAGAGCAGTGGACGGTGTTAGTAGAGCAGTGGACGGTGTTAGAAGAGCAGTGGACAGTGTTAGAAGAGCAGTGGACAGTGTTAGAAGAGCAGTGGACGGTGTTAGTAGAGCAGTGGACGGTGTTAGAAGAGCAGTGGACAGTCTTAGAAGAGCAGTGAACGGTGTTAGAAGAGCAGTGGACGCTGTTAGTAGAGCAGTGGACGGTGTTAGAAGAGCAGTGGACAGTCTTAGAAGAGCAGTGGACGGTGTTAGTAGAGCAGTGGACGGTGTTAGAAGAGCAGTGGACGGTGTTAGAAGTGCAGTGGACGGTGTTAGTAGAGCAGTGGACGGTGTTAGAACAGCAGTGGACGGTGTTAGTAGAGCAGTGGACAGTGTTAGAAGAGCAGTGGACAGTGTTAGAAGAGCAGTGGACGGTGTTAGTAGAGCAGTGGACGGTGTTAGAAGAGCAGTGGACAGTGTTAGAAGAGCAGTGGACAGTGTTAGAAGAGCAGTGGACGGTGTTAGTAGAGCAGTGGACGGTGTTAGAAGAGCAGTGGACAGTGTTAGAAGAGCAGTGGACAGTGTTAGAAGAGCAGTGGACGGTGTTAGTAGAGCAGTGGACGGTGTTAGAAGAGCAGTGGACAGTCTTAGAAGAGCAGTGAACGGTGTTAGAAGAGCAGTGGACGCTGTTAGTAGAGCAGTGGACGGTGTTAGAAGAGCAGTGGACAGTCTTAGAAGAGCAGTGGACGGTGTTAGTAGAGCAGTGGACGGTGTTAGAAGAGCAGTGGACGGTGTTAGAAGAGCAGTGGACGGTGTTAGAAGAGCAATGGACGGTGTTAGTAGAGCAATGGACGGTGTTAGAAAAGCAATGGACGGTGTTAGTAGAGCAATGGACGGTGTTAGAAAAGCAGTGGACGCTGTTAGAAGAGCAGTGGACGCTGTTAGTAGAGCAGTGGATGGTGTTAGAAGAGCAGTGGATGGTGTTAGAAGAGCAGTGGACGGTGTTGGAAAAGCAGTGGACGGTGTTAGAAGAGCAGTGGACCGTGTTAAGAGAGTAGTGAACGGTGTTAGTAGAGCAGTGGACGGGGTTAGTAGAGCAGTGGACCATCACATAGTACCTGGTTACCTCAGACGAGCGATTCATTGGCCTCGGCTGCCTACATTTCGGGGGCGCGCTGGACAGGTAAGTGTCCATTTATTAAAAGTCAGCAGCTGCAGTATTTCTGGCTGCTGGCTTTTAAAAAATATAATTCGGGTTGACCTCCGCTTTAAGTTTAGGAGCTTTTTTTAAATTGTTAAAAATGAAATACGCCTGTAAACGAAACGCGGCTAAACGCGTTGACCTCTTAATTGGAAGACTTTTAGGTTGGGTTCACACCATTGCGAATTGGATGTGGGGATCACAATAGCAGGAGATTTTGACCGGCTCTCTATGGAGCTGGTTCACATATCTCTGCGGCGGGTCCGCAGTGCGTCTTCTTGGTACGTTTCAGGTACTGCTGTGAGACGCATGGGGCTCATATGTGAACCGAGCCTTAACCCGAACCTGCTGTCAAATTTATCTTACTCTTCAGGACTATAAACTACTGAAAAGGAAGAGTTGCGTTGCTTTCTTTTCTTTTTGTACCTCTGCTACCCAGTTGCTACCAAAACCCGCTACATACATACAATCCTCAGGCAGTCTGACCTTTCTGGCCGTTGCCTTTAATGTAGTTTATGATAAAATATCATTTCTAAAATGCGTAGGTGCACAGTAAAATCGAACGTTCACCACCGGAATACAATGGACACACGCAGACGTCAGTTTGGTAAGAATTAAGCCAGCAAGGGCTTACAAGTGATATATAGACATGTCTTAGCTTCTACTACTGGGGCCTTAATCTAATTTATAAAGCATGCTTCTAATGACAGGGATAATATTTTTAAACCATTTTAAAGCGTTTGATGTCCTAAGAGGAAATCTACAGTAAGACAAAGGGTATGTTTTATATATAGTTCAGCCTTGTTTAAAAAAAAATCTACTGTTAATATTACCTAATTCTGTTCTTTTGTTCTTTCGTGCCCTGTACACACGATCGGTTCATCTGATGAAAACGGACCGATGGATCGTTTTCATCAGACGAACCGATCGTGTGTGGGCCACATCAGTTTTTTTCCCATCGGTGAAAAAAAAAAAATAGAACATGTTTTAAATTCTTCATATGGTTAAAAAACCGATAGAAAAAAACGATCGTCTGTGGGGAAATCCATTGGTCAAAAACCCACGCATGCTCAGAATCATTGAACTTAATTTTTCTCAGCACGTCATTGTGTTTTACGTCACCGCGTTGAACACGATCAGATTTTTGACCGATGGTGTGTAGGCAAGACTGATGAAAGTCAGCTTCATCGGATATCTGATGAAAAAATCCATCGGTTCGTTTTCATCAGACGAACCGATCATGTGTACAGGGTATCAGTATTCCCTTGTTTTTTTATTGTTTTATGTTCAATATATTAACATAAATTAAATTGATATTTCATTTCTTTCTAGATGCTTTCATATAAAACTGCTTAATTGTCTTACTTCTTTTTATATCCTCTGTGTTGTGAGGGACACAAGACTCTGGGCTGGAACAATGGATGTTTATTCAGTACATGCTGTACACTGCAACATGCATCTCAGGACATTACAGGTTATCTCTTCCTACATGTGGTCTCTCTAAGATGGCTACTATACCCCTTGACCCTTGTCATCACTGCTGGGTGGAGCCAGCCTTAAAGTGCCAGTACATGTGGAACCCTTCAGGTATAACACCTTCCATCCATCCCTAAAAAAAAACAAAAACAAAAAAAAAAAAAAACACAACAAAACAATAACAGGCACAAAACATTAACTGATAGCTGTCCAATAACAGTCCTCCAAACACAGGAGAATTATGGGACTTCAAGCTTCCAGGAACCGTTGCGGGGTTAATATGTCATCGGATCACTTCCGTCGGCCCCGTCGAAAGTCTCGTAACCGCTCTTGCAACTGAAACCGGTCAGGAGGGCGACAGTGTCGTTGAGGCCGGGCATCCAGCGATTCGGGACCGGAGGAAGCAGGGCTGGCCGGAATGGGTATCGGCGGGGCCAAGAAGGGATCCCCCAGCTCAGAGGGTAAACAGACCTCCGGACCAGAGCTGGAGGGCTCTGTTGGAGACGAGTTCAAAAGTTCAGAGTCCCCGCAATCATCAGTCTCTGTGCATCCTGATTCGCTGGGAGCAGATCCTTGAGACACTGGTGGTTCAGCCGGCATCAGGGATTCGGGCAGTTGAGAACGAGGACGCAGTTGGTCCGCATGACGTCTGCAAATGGAACCATCTTCCAGGCGGACCTTGTACATCTTGGGTCCTAAGGTCTCTGTAATGACAGCAGGAAGCCAACGGGTGTTGGAAGCCCCATAAGATCGGGCCCATACCTTTTGTTGGGCTGTGAATCGGGGGAGCTCGTTGTGTTTGACCATTTTGTCTTGGGACTGTAGTACATGTTCCTGGACTGTTTGAGGGCGGAGCATATCCAAAACAGTCCATGGCTGCCGCCCCAGAAGGAGTTCTGCTGGAGTTTTCCCAGTGGTTGCATGTGGTGTGTTTCTGTAAGCAGAAAGGAAGGAGTCCAGCTGCTGGGGTGACAGGGACTGTTGTTTACTTGCAGCCACTGTAGCTTTGAAGTAGCGTTTAAAAGTCTGCACAAACCGCTCTGCTTGACCATTTGTAGCCGGGTGGTAAGGTGCGGTCAACTTGTGCTTGATGTTGTGGGCAGTCAGGAAATGCTGAAACTCCTGACTGGTGAATTGTGCACCGTTGTCTGTGACGATTTCTCTGGGGTATCCAAACGTAGCAGCGAGATGTAACAGTATGGAAACTGTTGCCTTAGTCGTTGGCTGAGTAACAGGAATGACCTCAGGCCACTTTGAATGGGCGTCCACTATGATCAAGAAGGTGTGTCCTCTGATCGGGCCTGCAAAGTCCAAGTGTAGGCGAAACCAAGGAACGGTGGGCCAAGTCCAGGGCTGGACGCACCCTCGAGGAGGGTCTCTTGCCGTTTGTGCACATCCAGCACAAGCATTCACATATGTTGTGATATCTGAGTCTAGGTTTGGCCACCACACATAGCCTCTGGCCTTTTGTTTCATACGTGTGCTCCCGGGATGACCAGTATGTAGCAAGTCCAGAATGTGTCTCCGGAGGGTCTGTGGAATGATCACTCGGTCTCCCCATAAAACACAGTTGCCAGCCACAGTTAATTCCATACGCCTACGGAAATAAGGTTCATACTCCTGTGTGACAGTTGCAGGCCAACCGGAACGTACCCAGGAGAGTATGGTTTTCAGAAAGGTATCCTTGGTTGTATGGGCTGCTATCTCCCCAGAAGACAAGAAGGACAGGCTGGTGTAACGACAACTCTTGACCGGTGGAGAAGAGTCCATGGACCTCCCTGTCAGTCGGGACATAGCGTCCGCATTAGCATTGGCATCATGACCACGATACTGAATTTTGTAGCTGTATGCCCCCAAGAATAGGGCATAGCGTTGGAGGCGGGCCGCAGTAGTCTGGGAGATGCCTTTGTCAGGGCTAAAGATCTGAAGGAGTGGTTTATGGTCCGTCAGTATGGTGAATTCCCTACCATACAGGTAAAGATGAAACTTCTTAATTGCCCATATCAGCGCAAGAGCCTCTTTGTCAATGTGTGAGTAATTGCTTTCTGCTTTTGTCAAAGACCTGGAGGCAAATGCCACTGGTTTTTCTGACCCATCTGGTAAGATGTGAGATAGTACCGCCCCCAGACCATAGGGTGAGGCATCACAAGCCAAGGTGAGAGGCTTCTGGAGGTCATAGTGCACGAGCATGCGTGACGCCAACAGCTTCCGCTTAGAAACTTCAAAAGCACGTTGGCATGCAGCCGACCAGTCCCATCTGGAGTGTTTCTCCAAAAGCTTGTTCAACGGAAACAAGGTGTGTGCCAGATCTGGCAGGAATTTGTGGTAATAGTTCAGCAAGCCAAGGTATGATCGCAGCTGCTGGACGTTGGTTGGGGCTGGAGCTTTGACTAAAGCATCAACCTTGGCTTGCGTGGTGTGTATACCTTCTGCATCCACAAGGTGGCCACAAAACTCCAATTTAGGCACCATGAATTGGCATTTTGCTAAGTTCACTTTCAGACCCTGTTCTTGGAGTCTCGCCAACACAAGCTCCACATTCTGCTTGTGTTCCTGGTCGGTCCGACCTGTAATGAGCATGTCATCTAGCAGGCACTGAGTGAAAGGAATGTCCACCAAAATCTCGTCCATTTTTCGTTGCCAAATGGCTGGGGCAGAGGCTACCCCAAACACCATCCGATTATATTCATACAGTCCCTTGTGGGTGTTGATGGTCAGAAACTTGCGGGAAGAAGGATGGACCTCAAACTGTAAATATGCTTGTTTGAGATCAAGCTTGGTGAACTTTTGACCTCCTGCAAGAGAGGCAAAAATGTCATCTACTCTGGGTAGGGGATACTGGTCTATTTCCAGTTGAGAGTTCAGTGCCATGCGGAAATCGCCACAAATGCGCAAGTCCCCATTCGATTTCTTTACCGGTACAACTGGTGATGCCCACTCGCTGTGCTCTACCTTTGAGATGACACCTTGTTCCTCCAGCCGACTTAGTTCTGCTTCCACACCTGCTCGGAGTGCGAAAGGTACTGTCCGAGCTTTGAAGAACTTAGGCTGAGCGTTGGGTTTCAGCTTGAGTCTCACACAGTCATGCTTTATTTTTCCCAACTGGTCATCAAAAATCTTTGGGAACCGCTGCTTCAGGGACACCACCCATCTCTCATTATCTCCTAATGGAATGGTAACGGTGTTACAGGGACTTATGGCGATGTCTGGCATACCAAAGTGAGCAATCCAGTCTCTCCCGAATAGAGGGGGTCCCCCATTTTCTAGGATATATAATGGCAGTCTCTTTGTCTGACCCTTGTACAATACTTTTACTTTTGCGTAACCCAGTGGGTGGAGTATCTGCTTTGAGTATGTCTGCAGTTTGATTGGTGTTGGGCGGACAGTTTTTCGGGTCTGAAGTCGTCTCCATTGTTTCTGGGTGATAACTGAAACTGCTGCTCCTGTGTCTACATCCATCCTGAGTTTCTTTCCCTCAATGGTTACATCTATAGTCATTGCGGAGGGTGCTGAATGCATATGATGTATGTCTAACCTGTGGAGCACAGCCTCATCCTCTGACTCAGATGATGATGTATATCTTCCCACCATATATGACTTTGTCTTGGGGTTCAGAGGTTGTTTATCTTGCACCTTCTTGCTACGGCAAACTCGTTTCAGATGGCCGGTCCTACCGCAATTATGACAGGTCTGATCCTTAAACCGGCAGACTTTGTAATCATGGTCTGTATTCCCACAACGGTGGCAAGCTGACTCCCGGCTTGGTGGGGGTCTGTATTTCCAGTTTGCAGCAGTTGGTTTGACTGCTGTCCTGAAAACTTCCTGCTTCACCTCTTCCCTTCTGCTCTGGGGGTTCAATTCCTCTGTATCTTTCACAGCCATTTCCATCACTGAAGCTATCTCAATTGCCTTTGTAAGGGTAAGGTCTTTCTCTGTTAACAGTCTCTTTTGTGTTGACTCACAATTCAGTCCCATGACAAACTTATCTCTCAGTGCAGTAGGTAGGTAGTCCCCAAAAGAACAGGTCGAGGCTAGTCTGCGAAGGGCGAGCACATAAACTTTAATCTCTTCACCTGTCTGTTGCTGCCTCTGATAGAAGCAAAATCTTTCTGCAATCTCTAGTGGTTTAGGCTGGAAGTGATCCTCTAGCAGTGTCAGCAGCTCTGCCAATGTCTTAGCTGCAGGTTTTACAGGGGAAAGCAGATCCCTCAGAGTGTCATATGTCTTGGCCCCAACCACTGTCAGAAACACTGCTACTTGCCTGTTGTCTGGGATGGCATTTGCACTGAAATACTGTTCCAGTCTCTCAACCCAGGAACTCCAGGATGTCTGTTCTCCAAACTCACTTAATGTCCCGATTAATGCCATTTTCCTGCTGGGATCTGTGATTGCTTTTATCCAGGTGACAATCCACAATGTCTTTGTCTCTCTCTCAGACTGATAGACACTTTGTAAATCCCATCCTCGTCGCCACTGTTATATCCTCTGTGTTGTGAGGGACACAAGACTCTGGGCTGGAACAATGGATGTTTATTCAGTACATGTACGCTGTACACTGCAACATGCATCTCAGGACATTACAGGTTATCTCTTCCTACATGTGGTCTCTCTAAGATGGCTACTATACCCCTTGACCCTTGTCATCACTGCTGGGTGGAGCCAGCCTTAAAGTGCCAGTACATGTGGAACCCTTCAGGTATAACACTTCTATTAGAGACTTTGAAGAACAGATCTCTGCACTCCACCTCCCAATCTAATTGCAACTCTACCTGTTGGATTTTTAATTTATTTTTTTATTCAATTCCATCTCCTGGCTTCCAGCCATTCACATTACAAAAAAAAACCTTCTTAAAGCGGAGTTCCACCCTAAAGTGGAACTTCTGCTCATCGGATTCCTCCCCTCCGTGCCACAATTGGCACCTTTCGGGGGGGAAGGGGGGACAGGATACCTGTCAAAGACAGGTATCCTTTCCCACTTCCTGGAGTCCAGCCGCGGCCATGACGTCACCGCGGGGCTCCCTCCTCCTCCTCCCCTGGCCACCGGGCTAATAGGAGAGAGGAGCGGGGCCACGTGCATGCACAGTAGGCTTCCTGGCTGCCGGGTTCCCTTACGCGCAATGGCGACGGCAGCACCCGACAGCTGATGTGAAACATCAGCTGCGGTGCCGACATTGAGGGACACCAGGACAGGTAAGTCTCTATTTATTAAAAGCCAGCAGCTGCTGTATGTTTCGCTGCTGGCTTTTAAAAAAAAAAATTGCCCGGGGTTGCCTGGAACACCCCTTTAAGCTTTTCCTACTGATTCTGCCATCATGTGACCCTTGCAATGCCTCACAATTAAAGACCAGTGATCCACCACTGGAGTCCTTGCCAACCACCATCAGATATTGTTACCATGGTTGTGGTATCATCACTCCACTGCTTGAGTCTTGAGGGTCCCACCAATGAACAGCCAATATTAAAGTGTTACTAAGCCCAGGACCCTACATTAATTATATCTGGTCTCCCACAGTACACAGAGCATGCAAATGCAATTATTTTAGTAAATATAAACTGCTAAATACCTTTTCTCATCAGCAGTATATAGCAGTCTTGTGACTTCTATCAGTGTCTGGTTAAAATTTGTAGCGGGTGTTTTCATACTGCACTGGCTGTCCTTTGAGCATGCAGGACCCCTGACTGTCAGGTCACCTGAGGCACACCGTTGGGGTCAGGAGTACACCACTAAGGTAGTGGACCCTACGGCTGACTGCTGCGGATGGAACTCTGGGTGGTTCAGGAAGGCCGGTCCACTGGAGCACCAACACAAATACCACAGGGAGCTAGAGCATAGGATTCCCCAGGGCGTGGAGTCTTAGAGCCAGTAGGTGTTCACCAGAGCCTCTAGTGGTGAGGATGGACTGTGCTGCAACTGGCTCCAGGTCGCGGCCCAAAGGGTCTCCCAGCTCACGCTCACGGTAGGCTACAGGAGGATAAAGCATAAACAGCAGCCTAGGACAACTAGGGATAGTAAGGAGATAAGCCAAAGGTCGGGGCAACTAGCAGACAAGGATAAATAGAGAGCATGCCAAAGGTCAGAGTCACAAGCAGGCAGGGATAGTCGAGAACAAGCCAAGATCGGTAACAGAGACGGACGTAGCGCACATGGCAAGCAGGAAACAGGAAACCAAACACACAATATTGCACGGCAAGGCAGGCTTGGAGAACACCGTTTTAAATAGTGGTTCCTGTTGAGGCTAGGGTGGAGCCACGATGAGGAAAGATTACTTAACCATGCAAGTGTGAGACTGCAAGCCCTAAGGCTGATACACAGACCAGGTAAGAGACAGACAGGGCATGAAAGTATTACTGCAAAAATCATGACACTGACCCTCTGTCTGGACAGTGCTCATTGATCATGTGCTGATCACATGCATCCTCCCAAGAAAAAAAATCTCTCTAGCAATACACACCAAACAAGCATGTGCAAAGTGACTCCACTAACTCTGTCATATCTGGCTATGTTTTGGAGTCAGTGGAAGAAGAGGAGGGTCTGTGCATACAGGATCAAACAGACATTTTACACAATGCGGAGGATTAACCCCTTTGGATATACAGTGAGTATAACAAGCATGCTTTACTGCATATACAGATTGATTTTACTGTTGTGGGTTTAGTAACACTTTAACCACTTAAGGACCGCCTCCTGCACATATACGTCGGCAGAATGGCACGGCTGGGCACATGTACGTACAGGTACGTCCTGTACTAGTACCCAGCCGTGGGTCGCGGGCGCAAGCCCATGGCGCGCGCCCTGGTCCGAAGCTCCGTGACCGGGACCGCGGGACCCGCGGACCCGATCACCGCTGGAGTCCCGCGATCGGTCCCCGGAGCTGAAGAACAGGGAGAGCCGTGTGTAAACACGGCTTCCCCGTTCCTTCACTGTGGCGGCTGCATCGATCGTGTCATCCCTTTTATAGCTGGTTACAAGCTTTCAGCTGGTTACAAGCTTCGATACGCCATATTGCCGTTGGAGATGCTGCAGATCTGGGCTTATTTTCCGTTTGGTATTCTGATTGGCCTCCCCACAGTCTAGGTGTCCGCAACGCTTTTTTCTCATTATCTTTGGATGTTTTGGTAAGTAATTGTGTCTCTTTTCCTCTCCCCTTCTGATTTGTTTTCTGTGCCTGTTCCCCTCACTGATGGGATAGGTTTATTACCATTATTCCATGATGTTAAATATATTTTTGGACATTTTGATTGTATGATTATGATCGAACATCTATGCAGCTATTTAATGTATTTATACTTTACTATTTATTTAATAGATGAAATATATTGTTACCCGGCCTTCTGTCAAATTAAGAATTTTGAAGTCCTGAAGAAGCAGTGGAAGCTACGAAACACGTTGACGGTTTAAAATATGATATTTTCCATTGTACCGTTTTATTTTCATATTGAAATTTTAAGTTTTTTAATAATTGTTTGTAATAAAAATCATGTTTTTTATGAATGTCTAATCTGGGTTTTGAGTACTATACTGGTGGGTCATTCGCAAACGCCCAATTTTTCTCCTTATCTAATTTGACCCTTCCATTCTTCAGTGCAGAAAAAAGGAAGTCACATGTGTCACACGGCAGGGTGTAGGAATGCTTAGACTATTTACTATTGTTTTGGTTTTATTAAATCTAATTGGAGGATTCGGTTGAGGAGGGAGGGGTGGGTTAGGAGAAGACAGCAGATGACTCACCACCAGACTCCACCTATAACCCAAGTATCCTATTTCTATAAATAAAATAATGCAAAAATACTTATAGTCCTTTTTTCATTCCATGTATAACTAAACAAAGTGCAGTTCAAGCAGAATCCTCAAAGATATTATTTTTTTTGGTTGGCCTAGTTAAATTAAAAGCATGAGAGTGTAGACTTGAGAAGGAATATCCCGGCTTAAAAATGTTTGAAGCCCATCAATCTCCCCAACCACAGGGCTAATATGTTCCTTGTGTTTTCTCTGAATGAAATCACTCTAAGTGGTTATGTGTTGATCTAACATAAAACAAATGGAAATGGGTGTTTTCCGCAGCCGTGCCTACATCTTAGTCTGAAAAAACAATAAAATCGTGGTAAAACTTAGTAGGTTCTAAGCTAATGTAACTGGATTTTAAAATTAAAAAAGAACATGCGAACAAATAAGCATTTGTTCTTAGATTTAAAAAAAAAAAAAAAATTAAAGGAGCATTATTTTAAAAAGATTACATTGAATTGTGTTAAGCATAAAGGAGTAGAAGGTATAGTAAAAAAAAATCCTAGAGGAATTCTGGTGTCTAATAAAAACCAATCAGGTGCTTGCTTTTATTCTCTAGCCAGCACTGGAGTCAAGGGAGCTAAAATCTGATCCAGGAGAAGACAGTGATTATTGCTGGCAGCTATAAAAGCATTGCTCCCAACTGTCCCAGATTTCGAGGGACTGTCCCTGATTTGAAACAATGTCCCTCTGTCCCTCATTATATAAAATGCACTTTTTATCTATCAAAAAGTGTTTTCCAGCGCTAAACCTTTCATCCAAATTCTAAATTGCTGCATTTGTAAATTTCAAAAGCCAATATAAAAGAATAGTAGTGGTAAAAAAAAAGCACTTGTAGGTTTAAACAATCTTGTTTTTTTTGTGAAATTCTCCTTTAAGGGGCGTGGCAAGGGGTGTGTCCTATGCCTGCATACTTTTGCTGATCGGTGTCCCTCATTCCCATCTCAAAAAGTTGGGAGGTATGTAACAGCCACCAACGAAACTCACATGTAAAATCCAGCGGGCTGGTTGTACCCAAGTTGATCAATTGATCAACTTGGGTACATTCAGCCTGCCCACACATGGTTCGAATCTTGGCCAGTTCCCTTTGAACTAGCCGAGTTTTGAACCATCTATGGCAATTTTAACCACAAGAATTGTCCCCCTTAATGACCAGAGCATTTTTTGCTATAAGGCACTGTGTCACTTTAACTGACAATTTTTTTACCACAAATAGAGATTTCTTTTGGGGGTATTTGATCACCTCTGCGTTTTTTTATTTTTTGCGCTATAAAGAAAAAATATATAAAAAAACACAGGGCCAGATTCACAGAGATCTGTGGCGGCGTAATGTATCGTCTTTACGTTACACCGCCGCAAGTTTTCAGCGCAAGTGCCTGATTCACCAAGCACTTGCGTGTAAACTTACGGCGGTGTAACTTAAAGCCGTCCGGCGCAAGCCCGCCTAATTCAAATGGGGCGTGTACCATTTAAATTAGGCACGCTCCTGCGCCAAACGTTCTGTGCATGCTCCGTGTGAAAATTTCCCGACGTATTTTTTGAACGGCGACGTGCGTTATGTTGTTTCGTATTCCTGGACATCTTACGCAAAAAAAAAAATTGGAAATTCGACGCGGGAACGACGGCCATATTTTAACATGGCTGTTCTAAATGTAAGCCATGAAAAAGCAGGCTTATGTTTGCGACGGGAAAAACTGACTAGTGACGACGTAAGAGAATGCGACGAACGCGCGTACCTTTGTGGATCGCCGTAAACAGCTAATTTGCATACCCGACGCTGGAAAACGACGCAAACTCCACCCAGCGGCCGCCGGAAAATTACACCTAAGATCTGAAGGCGTACGAAGCCGTACGCCTGTCGGATCTTAGCCAAAAGCCGTCGTATCTTTGTTTGTGAATGACAAATAAAGATACGACGCGGCAAATTTGAAAAGTACCCTGGAGTATCAGCAGATACTCCGGCGTACTTTTTCTGTGAATCTGGCCCACATTTCTTCCTCAGTTTAGGCCAATATGTATTCTTCTATATATTTTGGGTAAAAAAAAATCACAATAGTATACGCTCTGGGGAAAAAATTGCAACCCCAACTTTCAAAGTGCACAGTCTAATTGCCTTTAGTAAATCAACCCCATAATGCCTTAGATCACGGGTCTCAAACTGGTGGCCCTCCAGCTATTACAAAACTACAAGTCCCATCATGCCTGTGGGAGTCATGCTTGTAACTGCAGTGCCTCATGGAACTTGTAGTTTTGAAACAGCTGGATGCCCACCAGTTTGAGACCCCTGTCTTAGATGATTCCACACTCTAAATATACAGCAATGAAGCTCATGGAACAGAGGTGCCTAGGCACAGGAAGTGAAGCACAATTTTTCGAGAAGCATTCAAGGCAAAAAGTAAATCTTTAGGGCATTTTTTCTGTCGCAATTATCACATCTAGATGTTTCCTATAAGATACTAAATCTTCCTTTCATAAATTCAGGTCTATTTTAATAGCCACTAGACATGTACACAAATGTTTCGGGATTTTGTTTTCCCGAAATTAGTTTTTATTAATTTTGTTTCGTTAAAAAATGCATTAGTCAGAAAATCTGAATTAAGGTTGAATATGTCAATTGAAGGCTTATGGTGTCTGTCGAAGGTTCTAAGAAGATTCGACGAAGCAGCTAAACTGTACGACACCGCAATCATTTCCGAATGCTTTGCCCACAAGCTATAGTAGAATTCTAATGTTGTATGACACTAGTAATCATTATATTTATTAATTATTATTACTAGTCAACCAACATTAGAATTCTTCTATAGCCTATGGGCGGAGCATTTGACCGGAAATGTACAATTGCAGCGACTGCTTCATCGAATCTTCATGTTGAATCTTTTCTCTCTATGTCGAATAATCTTGGACTAATAGAGTTAGGTTAGGCACATTCAACCTCAGGTTCGATACACACAGATCGATGTTGTCAAGCCTTTTACACACGCTCAGTTTTCTCGACAAGAACCAGCAAGAAAACTGATGGCAGAGCTTTCTTGGCGAGTAAACCGAGCGTGTGTACGTGCCTGCTCTCTATTTTCTCATCGAGATTCTTGTCGGCCTGTTTCCGAAGAGAAACCCGAGAGTGTGTATACTTACCTGTCGCCATGGAAACCCGCGCATGCTCGAAATGACTTTGACGCATGCGCGGTAGCTTCCACGGCATAGGTAGTGTTAAGACCTGCAGTAGTTAAGGTACTGCGACCTTCTTTCCATCCCTCAATCGCCAAGCGTCGCTACCATAGAAGGTAGAGGGATAGTGGAGATGAATGCAGTTTCCAAGATGATTCTTCAGAATAGTTAGAATATTCCCCCCCCCCCCCAAACATGAGCCAAGACTTCATGAAGGGTGGTCAGGTTGGTGAGGGGTTTCCCTAGGGTGCTATACTCCGGTACAAGCTTCCTATAATACCCGGCGGTGCCTAGGGACGCCAATACCTGCGTCTTGGTGCAGGGCTGGGGCCAATTGGCTATGGCCTCTACTTTTGCGGGTTCGGGGCGCTGTTTCCCAGACCCTACTCTAGGCCCTAGGTATTGAACCTCTGCCATGCCCCTATGGCAGTTCTCGGGTTTCAGGGTGAAATTTAGTTTCTCCCCCAACCCAAAAGTTGGAACACCCCTTTCCACACAAGGTATCCATACAAGGTATCCATACAATTACAATTACATATCCCCTGATAGCCCCGATCTGGGGGACCAACATATCCAAATTTCACCCAGATCGGTCCAGGGGTTCTTAAAAAAACAAACCTATGAGAAAATACAGAATAATGTCTATTTTCTTCACAGGTAGGGTGAAGCAAGATGGTGGTGATGTGGTTCTTTTGAAAGGACTGTTTGTACACTCGGGTGGCAAGAGATTCTTGCCAAGAATCTCGACAGGAAAAACAAAAAAAATTTCCTGACGAGATTCTGGCTCGTGTGTATGAGGCCTCGCCGTCATGTCTAATCTTCTATCTATATCGAACTGTTGTCGCAACGAAACGAAAATAAAGCATCTTTTATGTCGGATCTTTCGGATTTCGGATTCTGCGCAATCGTTATCATCTGTTAAAACGAATGCAAAAATCCCCGAAATAATCCCCGAATTTTCTGAGAAAATGCATTCGGACGAAAACGAATGCACATGTCTAATAGCCACCAAGTATAGAACCCCTTTGAGCCAGAAAGCCAAGATATTTTAACACAGAGGTCTACCTTCTCCTGATTTCTTTGTATAGCATACAGTGATTTTTTTAGTTGAGACACTTGACCCGCCGACTGAGTGAATGTTTATATTTTGCAAGAAATTTAGCTTTAGGAAAATTACTGGAACTGGGGGAAAGGTTTTGCCAATTTTTTTTTTTTTTTCCTGTCTGCATACCAAATTCCCATGGAGATGTGTTCATCCGCAAACCCGGATCTGCAGTACATTACAGCGTACACAAATTGTTTTGTTTCCTTGTGGATTTGTTTACATCTTATATCAAGAAGCGTTTTATCCTGTTTATGCAATTTCTTCTCCCTGAGTTTTTGATCTAAGAGAGATGGAAATAAAAAAAAAGGAAGAACACGTAGGAGATCGTCTCATTTCTTCTCCTTGCATTTTTGATCTAAGAGAGATGGAAATAAAATAAAAAAGGAAGAACGCGTAGGAGATCGTCTTTAAGGACAGCAAATGACATGAACCTTGGGTTGTAGCCAGCGATGACAGAGTTTGTTGATCTTTATCAAGGCGTCATGTATAGGAAATGTCTGAAAAATAAATCTGTATTGCAGAAAGCAGTCGGATTCCAATTGTTACGGAAAGTTATGACAGATATCTGCTTAGTTCCTGCAGCAACTTAGACACTTTCAGGCAATTTTCATAAGTGGCAAGTACTTGATAGATACATTTTTCATATAGGCGTTTGCTAAGCATGTTGGAAATGGTCACTGCCAGGGGCAATTCTTAACCCTGACCCCAAGGTCTTGTTACCGGAGTCTCATGCTGGGTGACACAGGTATGCTTTGCAGTAACTATTCTAGGAGAAGGAAGATGAAGAGATGACATACAGGAAAAAAAACAAAAACAAGCTCACTAACCCTGTTGCTTTTTTGTACACTCACAGGGCCAGATCCACAAACGAATTACGCCGGCGTATCTATTGATACGCCGTGTAATTTCAAAGTTCCTGCATTGTATCTTTGTTTTGTATCCACAAAACAAGATACGACTGAATGAGGGATCGATCCGACAGGCGTACGTCTTAGTACGCCTTCGGATCGTAGGTGCATATTTACGCTGGCTGCTAGGTGGCGTTTCCGTCGAATTCTGCGTCGAGTATGCAAATTAGCTAGATACGGCGATCCACGAACGTATGTCTGGCCGGCACATTTTTTTTACGTAGTTTGCCTTTCGGCTTTTTCCGCCGTATAGTTATCCCTGCTATATGAGGCGTATCCTATGTTAAGTATGGCCGTCGTTCCCGCGTCGAATTTTGAAAATGTTACGTCGTTTGCGTAAGTCGTTCACGAATAGGGCTTTGCATAGAATGACGTCACCGTCGTAAACATTGGCTTGTTCCGGTTTAATTTCGAGAATGCGCACTGGGATACCCCCACGGACGGCGCATGTGCAGTTGAAAAAAAACGGCATTTACGTCGGGTCACGACGTATTAACATAAAACACGCCCCCATCACATCCATTTGAATTGTGCGCCCTTACGCTGCCAAAGTTACACTACGCCGCCGTAACTTACAGCGCACATTCTTTGAGGATACAAAAAAAAATTAAGTTACGGCAGCGTAGTGTAACAGAGATACGCTACGCCCGACGGAAACATGCGCCAGGGTACGTGGATCTGGCCCACAGTCCACTTTATTAGGTCCACTTGTTTAATTGCTTGTTAACACAAATTGCTGATCAGCCCATAACATGGCAGCAACGCAATGTTAAGATGACTTGCTGAAGTTCAAACCGAGCATCAGAAGAGGGAAGACAGGGGAGCTGTGAGGGCAGAAGGTTTCTTAGCTTAATGTATTTAATGCATTAAGCTAAAAAAACCTTCTATGTGTAGCAGCCCCCCCCCCCGGCATCCCCTAATTACCTACCTGAGCGCCTTCTTTCTCCAGCGATGTTCACGATCCCCTCAGCCATCAAGTACACTCCCCCTGGTTGGCTGAGACAGAGCAGCGGCGCCATTGGCTCCCACGGTTCTCAATCAAACTCAGTCAGACAATTAGAGAAGAGAGGGGGTGGGGCCAGGTCGGGGTTCCGTGTCTAAATCGATACATGGAGCTCTCATGCCCCATACACACGAACAGGTTTTCCGACAGGAAAACCTGTGAGGAAAGCTTTTGGCCGGGAATCCCAGCCGTGTGTATGCTCCCTCGCAGTTTTTCCGTCGGGAAAACTGCCAAACCCGCCAGCAAAGAAAAAGAGAACCAGCTCTCTTTTTTTCCGTCGGGATACCCGACTGACTTTTTCCCGTCGGAAATCCTGAGCGTGTGTACGGGGCATGACTTGGCTTGGGTGACCCCTGTAGCAAGCTGCTGGCTGAGGGGCACTCAAAGGAAGGAGGGGCTAGGGGCAGCAAAGAGGGACCTGAGAAGAGGAGGCTCCGGGCTGCTCTGTGCAAAACCAACTGTACGGAGGAGGTAAGTATAACATGTTTGTTATTTATTTAATATTTTAAAAAAAGTCTTTATATTCACTTTAAGTGACTTTGAATGTGGCGTGGTTGTTGGTGCCAGACAGCTGGTCTGAGTATTTCAAAAACTGCTGATCTACTAGGATTTTCTTGCACAACCATCTATAGGCTTTACAGAGAATAGTACAAAAAATATAAAATATCCAGTGAGCTGTGTGGAAGAAAATGTCTCGTTGATGTCAGAGGAGAATGGGCAGACTGTACTACAATGACCTCCACAGTCACCAGATCTCAATCCAATAGAGCACCCTTGGGACCAGGAGCCAGATCTTTCAGAAATGTATCGATGACTCTGGTTGCTGCCAAATACAATACCTGAAGGGCTTCACATTGCAGACCCTGTACCCAGGTGGGCCCGCCCCTTACCTATATAAGAACACAGTTTTTTTATTTTTTGATAAAGGAATTGTCAAAATCTGTGTGTGTGTTTTTATTACTTTTTGACACTTTGTGATAAATGGGTAGGGATATTATATAGTTGAGGTAGGATAGGTATACAGGGTGGCGGCGCTGCTTGGGTGTATATTTTATACCCTATACTCAATACCATTGTCACCTAAGACAGAAAATAAGACAGGCTGTTGATGGTGCGATTTTCTTTTCTGTGGTTGCAGGAAAGAAAATCACTTGATTTCTCCATCAACAGAGTCAGTGTTGGAAATGGAATACTCCCAGATGAGGTATTGTCTTCTCCCGGTAGAAGGGGGCACGGGCTGCCGTCCCTGCCTGCTAGTGGCTATCGCATGCCGAAAACTTGACAAGCTGGTTGTACCCAAGTCAATCAATGGATCAACTTGGGTACATTCAGCCCTCCCATAGATTGTTTGATTTTTGGCCAGTTGCTGCTGGTGCAAATCATCTATACCTAGGGGCAGATCCACAGAGCGAGTACGCCGGCGTATCTACTGATACGCCGGCGTACTTTCAAATTTCCCGCGTCGTATCTTTGGTTTGAATCCTCAAACAAGGATACGACGGCATCTGGGTTAGATCCGACAGGCGTATGGCTTCGTACGCCTTCGGATCTTAGATGCAATACTTCGGCGTCCGCTGGGTGGAGTTCTCGTAGTTTTCCGCGTCGAGTATGCAAATTAGCTATTTCCGACGATCCACAAAAGTACGCACGGCCGTCGCATTCTCTTACGTCGTCTCTAGTCGGCTTTTTCCGCCGTATAGTTAAAGCTGGTGTTTTGCGGCGTATAGTTAGACTTGGCATGTTAAGTATGGCCGTCGTTCCTGCGTTTCATTTGAAATTTTTAATTTTTTTGCGTAAGTCGTCCGTGAATCGGGATGGACGTAATTCACGTCTATGTTAAAAAAAATGACGTCCTTGCGTCCCAAAAGTTACCATACATAGGAAGAATAGAACATTTTAGCTAAATGTACCTTTATTTACAAAATATTCATTACAAAATTTTACAAAACATTCTCTACGTGTTTGTGACCTTTTTCTACACAAACGCGACGTCTTCTCCCCCACTCTTGCCAAACACATTACAAGATATCTATTGTTATAAAAGTAATTGCATTTGAATGCATTCCTTCAACTGATCCTAGTTTATAAACTTTTCCTTGTACACCAGGGTTTTTAAGTGGCCCCACAATCAAAAGATGAGTGGGGAAAGATCAGGGGATCTCGCAGTTCATTCCAAAGGGCCGTGGCAACCAATCCACGAACGTAGAAACTGTTGATCCAGCCATTGCCGTACACTGATACTATAATGAGGTGATGTCCCGTCATGTCGAACATGAGATGGAAACTCTCCGTCTCCGTTTAAGAGAGACGGCACTATGTCATCCAATAGCAAGTTTAAATCTAAAAAATATACATAAATATATAAATATAAAAAATATTAAATATAATATAGAATGTAATATGAGTTTGTTGATTTCTCGTATGTATGGAGACTTTCTGGACACAATAGCCCGGATTCACGTAGAATGGCGTATCTTTGTGCGGGCGTAACGTATCCTATTTACGTTACGCCTCCACAACTTTTACAGGCAAGTGCCGTATTCTCAAACGAAAGTTGCGGCGGCGTAGCGTAAATAGGCCGGCGTAAGCCCGCCTAATTTAAATGTGGTAGATGTGGGCGTGTGTTATGTAAATTTTATGTGACCCCACGTAAATGACGATTTTTACGAACGACGCATGCGCCGTCCGTGAAAGTATCCCAGTGCGCATGCCCCAAATTAACCCGCAAGAAGCCAATGCTTTCGACGTGAATGTAAATGACGCCCAGCCCTATTCGCGAATGACTTATGCAAACAAAGTAAAATTTTCAAAATTTGACGCGAGAACGACGTCCATACTTAACATTGGTACGCCGCATCTGTGCCTCATATAGCAGGGGTAACTTTACGCCGGGAAAAGCCTAACGTAAACGGCGTATCTGTACTGCGTCGGCCGGGCGTACCTTCGTGAATTCGCGCATCTAGCTGATTTACATATTTGTAGGCGTAAATCAGCATATACGCCCCTAGCGGCCAGCGTAAATATGCAGTTAAGATACGATGGTGTAAGAGACTTATGCCGGTCGGATCTAATACAAATCTAAGAATCAGGGGCCAGATCCTCAAAAGGGATACGCCGGCGTATCTGCTGTTCCGCCTGCGTATCCCTGTTTCTATCTTTGGAACTGATCCACAGAATCAGTTTCCAAGAGATATACAGAAGATCCGACATGTGTAAGAGACTTACACTGCCGGATCTTAGGATGCAGTACCGCATCCGCCGCTGGGGGCATTTCGTGTCGAAATGCCGCTTCGGGTATGCAAATTAGCACTTACGGAGATCCACAAAGCTTTTACGCTTCGTTTTTTCTCCGTAAGTATTAAGTTGCATGTGTAAAATTAGGGCTGCTTTTACAAAGTGTAAACTGTTTACACCTTGTAAAAGTAGACCCTTCTGTCCAGCGTCGCGTTTTTTTTTTTGTTTTAAATTTTTTTTTTTTCGCCGTATCTTTTTTTTTCCCGACGCAACTTTATTGACCCGACGCGATCCACAAAGCTCGGCGTAATGTAATTTTGCGCTATGCACGCCGGGAAAATGACGCCACGAGCATGCGCAGTATGGCCGGCGCAGGAGCGCGCCTAATTTAAATGGGAATCGCCCCCATTTGAAGAGGAACGCCTTGCGCCGGCGGAATTTAAGTTACACAGCCGAAAATTTCTAGGTAAGTGCTTTGTGGATCGGGCACTTAGGTAGAAATTTTAAGGCAGTGTAACTTAAATGGGAAATTTTTACGTTACGCCGGCTCTTTGTGGATAACCCCCCAGGTGCATAGATACGCCGTCGTAACTCTGAGTCCGAGCCATCGTATCTGGAGATACGCCGGCGTAACTCGTTTGAGAATCCGGGCCCTTATATATATTTTTTTTTTACTTTTTTAAAGAAAATGCTTAAATAGCATAAACAGTCAAAACATTATTTGCCTTGAGACACTTCATCAACCCTACCCAACTTGTTACAACAGATAAACGCAGCAACACACACTGAAAGAAAACACAGCTTCCTTAATCCGTAATAGGCCTCTTGAAAATGTTTAAGGTTTCTGTTTGTTTTTTATTAGAAAAATGGAATGTGACATACACACCAAAAACTTTCTAAACTACTTCCAGTGGGATTAAGCCGTAACAAGTTGGTGACATAACTCAACTTAAGCAGAGCACGCTCTTACACACAAACAGAAGTATTTTGCTACAGAAAAAGTCTTTCTTCCAGATGATCTTTTTTTTTTTTTTTTTTCAGGGATGAATAAAGTTTTTTATTTCTGCGCGTTAAACCCCCGAACCACTTTGTACTTTCAGGAAAATAATAAGCGGCCATGTGTTATTTTTGCAATTCACAAAACAAACAGCAGTTTTTAGTTTTAGAACAAAGACATCTCTATTTTGCAGATCTCTGCCCTCCCCCCGCCCCCCCCCCCCCCCCCCCCCCTCACGCTCTCGCTCTCTCCCCTTTCTCTCTTTTGGAATGTACACTTGCTGGAAACACAATGAAGAGTGAGGAGGTTGAGCTGAAAAAAAAAAAAAAAAAAAGATTTAATGAATGTGTGACCAGTGAATCACGCTGAATATGGCCTGGGTACTGGCATTATCCCTAAAGACAGGACAATAATGGACACCACTACTTAGTGACTTCTAAAGAATCTAAGCTGAACTGTAACAATTGTCTGATAACGTGTGGTATTATGTCAGAGTAAATGGTGAGTTGGTTTTGTTACTCCTCGCTGTTAGGTGCACACAAATGGTTTCTGGGTTCTATGTTCTCAGTTAGATCTGCAATTCACACGAAGCTGTCTATAGAGAGAATTCTATTCTAGACACAAATGGGTGATGATGATGATGACACCCTTATAGGCCACCTCCTCTCTCTTGTGTTGGCTATATTGAGAGCACACACAACTGATATTTCAATTTTGTTTTTTGTTTAAAATTTTAAACCAGCTGGTTAGGTGGGCCATTCGCACAGAGCTGTATATAGAAATAATTATGCTCTAGAAACAGTTGCTAGAAAGTTAAACCAAAGGTTGGGTGGGCAAATCAAACAAAGCTGTTATATAGAGATAATTCTGTTCTAGACACACATGGATGATGATGGTGATGATGAAAGCCTTATAGGGTGCTTCCTCTCACTTGTGTTGTCTTCATTAAGTTCATCCAAAACAAATATTTTTGATTTGGTTAGTTGCTGGAAAGTTAAACCAACGGTTAGGTGGCCCAATCAAACAAAGCTGTAAATAGAGATAATTTTATTCTAGACACACGATCATGATGACACCCTTATAAGACACCTCCACTCTCTTTTGTTGCCTTCATTACTATTTCTCATGTTTCTGTTTTGGTTAGATGCTATAAAATTTAGGCTAACTGGTTGGGTATGCCAGTCACATGGAGCTGTATACAGAGATAATTTTCTTCTAGACACACAATGGGTGTACCCTTGTCGACTACACCCATTGTCTTTATAAAGTTTACCCAAAACAGATATTTCTGTTTTGGTTAGAAGCTGGAATTTTAAACCAACTGTTGGGTGAGTCGTTTAAAAAGATCTGTATATAGAGATAATGCTGTCCTAGACACACATGATGATGATAGGTCATTTCCACTCTCCACTCTTATTTACTGCCTTCATTAAGATCACACAAAATTTATAGTTATGTTTTAGTTAGCTTTCTAAAATGTTAAACCAAAATGATTAGGTGGGCCATTCTCAAAGAGCTGCATATCGAGATATATATGTTCTGGACACACATGAATAATGACGATTACAACTTTTTAGGCCACTTCCACTCTTTTTTCTTGCCTTCATTAAGTTCACCCAAAACAAATATTTCTGTTTTGGGTAGATGCTGAAAATTTGAAACCAACTGATTAGATGGGACATTCACACAGAATTGTATATAGAGATACATATGTTATGGACACACATGGAGGATGATGATGACAACATCCTTGTAGGCTGCCTCCACCCTCTTTCATTGTTTTCTTCGGGTTCACCCAAAGCAGATATTTCTGTTTTGGTTATATGCTGGAAATTTAAACCGACTGTTAGGTGAGCGTCTATAGAGATAATGTTGCTATGGGTGTCTATAGAAATAATGTTGCTATGGGTACAGATGGATGATGATGTTGTCACCCTTATAGACTGTCTCCACTCTCTTTTGTTACCTTCATTATGTTTACCCAAAACAGATATTTCTGTTTTGGTTAAATGCTAAAAATTTACAACCTACTAATTAGGTGGTCTATTCACACAGACCTTTATTTAGAGATAATTCTGTTCAGGACACACGTGGATGATGATGATGATGATGGTGATGATGACACCCGTATCGGCTACTTTGAAACCAACTGGTTAGGTTGGCCATTCACACACAGCTGTAGAGAATATTCTGTTTGGGATACACATGGATGATGATGATGATGATGATGACATCCTTGCATGCCAATACCACTCTCTTTCATTGCTTTAATTAATTCTGTTTATCAAAAACAGAAATTTAAACCAACTGTTAGGTGAGCCATTCAAGCAGAGCTGTCTATAGAGATAATTCTGTTCTGGACATAGATAAATGATGATGGTGATACCACCTCCCTTGTAGGCCACTTTCACTCCCTTTTGTTGTCTTCATTAAGTTCACCCAAAACACATATTTATGTTTTGCTTAGTTGCTGGAAAGTTAAACCAATGGTTAGGTGGGCCAATCAAACAGTGCTGTATATACAGTAAATCTGTTCTAGACACACACGTAATATGATGATGATGATGACACCCTTATAGGCTGCCTCCTATAAGTTTAAAGTAAATAAATACATAAATAAATAAATAAATAAAAAGATTTAAGAACCAGGAAAGCATTTCACCAGTAATCAGTTGATAGATGATGTCATGCATGTCTCCTGCAGACTGTCAATGTAAACTGGCAGCCTGTACATCATATAAGTAGGCACTTTCGCACTGCCAGGAAGAAGCAATGAACTGCCACAGTGCTCAACACTTTGAATGAATGACGTGGGCGGGTGTGCAGAGTCCCGCACGGCCACGTTTTCTTTAAAATTGTGACAGCGAGCGGGGGGAGAAAATCCCCCACTCGCTGCCAAACGGGGGATCGGGGGGTGCGGAGGCGGGTGCATTTGTTACATGTTACATATTACGCCCTTAATGTGGGTGTAACATGTTACAAAAGGTGAACTTATCCTTTAAAGGGGTTGTAAAGATTCATGTTTTTTCACCTTAATGCATTCTATGCATTAAGGTGAAAAAACATCTGATGTTTTCCGGTCCCCCTGCCCCCCGGTTTACCTACCTGAGCCCTCTAAAAAAGTCCCACGTCGTGAACGAGCAGGCTTCTCGACCGGGCTTTTCTCGGCTCATTCATTTGATGATTGATAGCAGCGCAGGAATTGGCTCCCGCTGCTGTCAATCAAACCAATGATGTATTGCACCGGGGGGCGGGGCCGAGTGATATAGTAATACAGTCAGCGGCTATAACGCTAGAGCACGCCCGCAAGCTAACCCCCTTGAAAGAGCTTTCCATGAAGGAGGTTAGCTGATGCGGGGAGGAGCCGAGACAGCCGCTGAAGGACCCCAGAAGACCAGGATCCAGCTGCACAGTGGACAGTTTTTTTATATTTGAACCTTTACACCCCCTTTAAGTTTACTCAAAACAGATCATTTTGATTTGGTTGGATGCTGAAAATTTTAAACCAACTAATTAGGTGGCTTAATCACACACAGAACTCTATATATACTGTAGGGATAATTGTGTTCTGCACACACATGGGTGATGATGATGAAGATGACACTCTTATAGTTTGCCTTCATTCTCTTTCATTCCTTTCAAACAGATATTTCTGTTTTAGGTAGATGCTGAAAAATGTAATCCAACTGCCAATCCTTATATCTTTTGGGGACTCTCTTGGGAAGTTCTTGTATCTAAACAACTGTGGCCAATATGAGAGGTTCCAGTGTTTTTCTTGTTGGATTATTTACTTACTTTATATATTATGGAGGATGTTGCCGGAGGAGCTGGAACACACACAGATTGCAGGAACACCCAAAATTCCCAGGTGGATTGAGTCAGGAATTGTTGCAGGTAGATCTCAATATGAGACATATAACAAGCCAGGGGCAGATTCAGCCCACCAGACTCCATTGGGAACCAAGACCTCCTTTTGGGGTAAACAGACCTTTTAAAGAATAAATCTGCTAAGCTCTAATGGTATGTGAACTGAATTCAGCAAAACAACATTCCTTTCCGTGGTGGGAAAATCAAACTTTTTCTATATGGGTCTCATAACCCCATATAGTGACATCACAGGAGGAGCTGGAACACATAAATGTAAGCAAGAACATATAACACTCCCAAGTCGACAAGAACATAAATTATGTCAGGGAGATCTCACTGTTGGAATCTCCCAGACATTTAGGACTCAGGCCAATAGGCTCCCTCTATATCCAAAATATAATTCTTGGGTAAACTGACCCTTTAACCCTAATCTTGATATCATCAAAACTCTCTGCAGCTTTAGTGATATACAACCATCACATCTTCCACCGATTGAAATATTGCGCAGTAGAGAGGAAGCTCTGCAAATAATGGCCTGGATTCAAGAAGCAATTGCGCCTGTGTAACCATAAGTTACACAGCGCAATTGCTTACTTGCCCCGGCGTAACGAATGCTCCTGATTCAGGAACCTCGTTATGCCGACTGCAGCCTAAGATATGCGCGGCATAAGGCTCTTATGCCCGCATATCTTAGGCTGCATTCTTGCGATGGGCGCTAGGTGGCGTTCCCGTTGTGCTCAGCGTATAGTATGCAAATTGCATACTAACGGCGATTCACAACGTTGCGCGAACCCTGCGTACGCAATTTACGTCGGGGCAGGGGGGGCAGCCAATGTTACGTATACCCGTCGTTCCCGCGCCGCGAAATTTGAAATTTACGTAGTTTGCGTAAGTGAATCGTGAATGGCGCTGGACGCCATTCACGTTCACTTTGAAGCAAATGACGTCCTTGCGACGTCATTTGCCGCAATGCACGTCGGGAAAGTTTCCCGACGGAGCATGCGCTCTACGCTCGGCGCGGGAACGCGCCTAATTTAAATTCCCGCCCCCTACGGGATCATTTAAATTGTGCGCGCAATTTACGGAGCTACCCTACGGGATCATTTAAATTGCGCACGCAATTTACGGAGCTACTGCTCCGTGAATCAAGGGCAGCGCAGTTAATTTGCGGGGGCGCAGGGCAAAAACGTTGCCCTGCGCCTCCGTAAAAAATGCGCAAATCTACTTGAATCCGGGCCAATGTATATAGGATACATTTCTCAAATAATATAATCTGGTATAACAATGAACAACATGCGAGCTACCTTTGCTGACCTCTCCCTCCAAAAAATACCAGTTGCTTGGCTGCACAGTCTACTACTTTATTTGTATTCTTTTAGATTCCAACGTGTTTATTGGGTTTTATCAGACATGACATAACAACAGTACATTACAATACAGTGTTTAAATTAACAGCGGACCCAGTGGCGTAGCGTGGGGGGTGCGAGGGGGGCCACCACCCTGGGCGTAAAATTTAGAGGGGCGCTGTCACGAGTGTGAAGAGGAGGGAGCGCCAACAACAGGTGGGACATAGGAACATATGCATGACGTCACCACTCCAGGCTTTACCAGTCATTATCAAGCACACTCTTCTCTTCCCTACAGCCACCGCTGTCTCACATGGTGGATCATGTGACCAGACTGGAGATAGCTGAAAATAGGTAAGTCCATGGGTCAGGGGGGGCGCAAATTACTTGTCTCGCCCCAGGCGCTGACAACCCACGCTATGCCACTGAGCGGACCATACTGTCTCGTAACAGAAGTAGTGAAGCAGTGACAATTAATACAGTTTTGTATTAGGAAGTAATCAGTAACCGTCACTAGCGGTGAAGTCTAGGCAACCCGACAACCCTAATTCAAGTGATTAAGATAGGTAGGGTCCTATCCGCCCAGTGGATCTGGAGCGCGAGTCCTGACGATATACGACCAGACTCCAGTATATGATGAATCCTTGGACAAACCAGGGGGGGTCAGCCACTCACCTCAGAAGGTTCCCAGCACCCCACCTCTTTGGGGACTCTATGTGGAGGTGCCCGGACCCTCCCCAGACACTGAGCCCATCCCACCGCCCGTCCAGTCCACCGGGTGGTGTAGCTGTTGTGTCAGGGTCCTAAACTCAGTATAAATCGGACCCACCGGGACCCCAGGTTCCTAGCAGCTGGGGTAACTCCGCCCAGCTAGAATTTTCGGGTCTATCTCAGCTTCAGTCTCATGGGTTGAAGTGTGCCTTGCTTAGGGAGAAAATTCAATGGGATCAGAGTGTTACAGACAGAGAAGAGAAGGGAAAGTGTGAGGGGGCTATATTCGTATTCTTAATTTACATCTGTTACTGGGATTAAAACTAGTTTTGTAAATGTTTTAAATAAACTTTTAATAAAAATGGCTTCTATTGTTTTTAAGATGATCTGAACTTTGGAAGCTATGCCTATACTGTATATGTATATATATAAAAAAAAAAAAGAGTACAAAGGACTAGTCATCGCCAGTATTCCCTCTGGTCTCCCTGAAGCCGATCTTTTTCTCATCACTGATTCCCATGCCTGGTTCTGCTCTGTGTCTTTGTGTGGAGGTGGCAATCTTGGTAGTGTCAGGGCTTTGCGTCAGATCTGCCCCCCTGATGACTGGTGGGGGAATATTCAAACCGCAGCTGAAGAGGTGGAGGAAGGATGGTGTGCAGCAAGGAACATTCAAGCAGCAGGAGGGTGAATGAAGCAAATTAAGGAAAATCCTTGCATTGCAGATTTTTCTCCAGCAAGGAAGACCCAGAGACCAAATATTTAAAATTAGTTCACCTTTACAAAAAAGCTGTAAGGCCTTGTACACACGGTCGGTCAAAACCGATGGAAACGGACTGAAGGTCCGTTTTTTATCGGTCCAAACCGATGGTGTGTGGGCCCCATCGGTGCGTTATCCTTCGGTCGAAAAATTTAGAACTTGCTTTAAAATTCAACAGATGGACGCCTAACCGATCGGTCAAAACCTACGGTTAGTATGCAAAAGCATCGGTTAAAAACCTGCGCATGCTCAGAATCAAGTCGACGCATGCTTGGAAGCATTGAACTTCATTTTTCTCAGCACGTCGTTGTGTTTTACTGCGTTGGACTCGATCGGTTTTTTAACTGATGGTGTGTAGGCACATCAGACCATCAGTCAGCTTCGGACCGTTCTCATCGGATGGACTGATCGTGTGTACAGGGCTCAAGGCTGGGTTCACACTATGTGCAGTGAGGGGCACAGCAGGGGGTCCGCTGCGTTCCCATTCACCGTTTCAGGTAAATAAAATTAAATGTAATTAAAAAAAAAAAGTTTAAAAATAAATGTTGCTTTAAGAGCATTGGGCAGAAGTGATGTTTTCCACCCTGCAGTGGTATGGAGACAGGTGGGTGCCATTTTTCCCTCCTTTTGCAAACATGGAGTTCTTCTTTAATTCAGTCTTCAGGTGAGACTTTAGACTCCCCTTCACATTCTTTTTCTGTCTCCTTATCATATGTAGTATAAAAAAAACTTCAATTACAGAGCTCAGTAGCACAAGGTGAAATGTATGCACTGTTATTGAGTCAGAGGAGTAAAGCCTCGTACACACGGCCAGTTTTCCCGACGGGAAAACTGCGAGGAGAGCTTTTGGCTGGGAATCCCGACCGTGTGTATGCTCCTTGCAGTTTTTCCGACGGGAAAACTGCCCAAAAACCACCGGACAAAAAAAGAGAACCAGCTCTCTTTTTTCCCGCCGTGAAAACCGGCGGACTTTTGCCCGGTGTTTTTTATCAGTTTTCCTATGGGAAAAACTGCGATGGAGCATACACACGGTCGGGATTCCCAACCAAAGCTTCATCGCAGTATTCATGTTGGGAAAACCTCTCATGTGTAGGGGAAAAGACTGACCGAGCAGGTTCTCGGCTTTCCCCTCTTGATTTCCGACGGAAACTTTTCCCGTCGGAAATCCTGCACGTTTGTACGGGGCATTATTCCTCCCCTATCAAAAATACAGAGGTCCTTCCTAAAAGTGAGCTATTTTTGCTGTGCTGTCTCTATCCATTGCACAGTGCTCTGGGAATCCTTTGTCTTGTATTAAATGTTTTTTTTTAAACAAATTTGCATGTAGATAGAAAAAAAAAAACATTCAAGAAATAAATAATCATAAAAAAATTAAATAATCATGAAAAAAATAAATACAGCTGACCAAAAAAAATATTATTTTCTTTAAAAAGAGGAAACTGTGTCAGCTTGTAAGAGAACCCCAATGGAATCAGTCTGTAATATTTTGTAAAAAGAGAGCTTTCTATTTGCATACATTTGCAAAAATATGATTTGCCTCCTGGTAAGCTTGCTCTCAGTTTATTCATTACTTTATTTATCCCAAAGTGGGTGCTCCTGCAGATTGGAGTGGGGACCACGCTGTGCAGAGGCGCCTTGGCTTTCCCATTTATCTGCAAATGCATACAAACACATCTTGTTTAATAATAAAATATTAGAGACAGAATCTAAGTGCCAGGAAATGTTTGAATGTAGTTAAAGCGGCATTAAACCCGAAACCAAAAATGTAAAAAAAAAAAAGCTTTCCAATCATTAGATTTTTTGGCTGCATTCGTTTTCTTTTTTATGGCTTTTTCCCACATACTAGCACATTATGGCTTAAACCTGCATATGGGTGCAGCACGTTGCAGCAGCAATAACGCGCACAGTCCAAGTGCAATTAAAGAACTTGTATTGAGATAATGCATAGACAGTTCACAATTAACCTGGTGTGAAGGCAGCCCAGACGGGGACACTCACAGTTCCAACAGCATGTAGAAGCAGGTTTCAGCCGAACTGACAGCATCTGCAGAGAGAGGATGAATGAAGCCCGGTCATCTTGTGCCCAAGCAGGAAGATGTCCAGGAAAGTTGCAAGCCCTACGCTTTCCCTCCTCATCAGGAACATTTCCCTGCCACTAGTTCTGTCCCCATCAGGCGAGGTACCTATCCCTACTCTACCAACTTGCAAAATGCGTGCCAACTTGGGAACCAGTGCCTTAAAGAGGAGTTCCACCCACTTGTTTAACTTACTCTTAATTATTATATAAATGGCAAAATTTTCTTCATTGATCGGTATTTATTTATTTATTTTCAGTCAGCTTACCATGATTGTAAGCTGTTCAATTTTACTTCCTGGGATACCTGTCTAATACAGGTACTTGCTCCCACTTCCTGGCATAGACCACCGCGGTGACCTACGTCACTTCCGGTGTCTACTCTGTCCTCCATCGCTGTGTTCTGGGAGACACACAGGTCCAGAAGACAGCAGGGACCAGTGAGGACACACAGTCCGACTTGCACATGCGCAGTACAGAACCAGGAAGTGAAATCGCAAGGCTTCACTTCCTGATTCCCCTACCAAGGATGGCGGCGGCAGCAGCCGAGAGCCGAAAGACAGATTGGCTTTGATTGCCGACATCGCGGGCGGCCTGGACAGGTAAGTGTCCATATATTAAAAGTCAGCAGCTGCAGTATTTGTAGTTGCTGGCTTTTATTAAAAAATAAATAAAATTGGCGGACCTCTGCTTTAAATATCTTATAAAGGAGCCCCATCTTACTGTCATTTCTCTGAGACATTAGTTGCAAGAGGGATGGAGCCGGCATTTCATATTGAAATTTAACCCGTTGCTAATTATACCTGTTATAAATGCTCCAGCCCTGATTTAGCTCATTACTTTGCTAAGAGGCTACACAGTAGTACAACACTTAAGGAAGAGAGGAAGGAAAAAAGATAATTGTGTCAATAATTACATCGGCTGACACTCAGCAACCCTCCTGCAATTCACTTGAAATCCTTGGAAACAACCAATTGGAAGCCTCCCACTGTGAAGAATAACCCCCCCTGGTGACTGGCACTGCTTACAAGAGGCCACCCCCGGCCACAAACCTACACAATATAGACATTGTTCTTGTGATGGTGTGTCACCGAGCATTATCACTGTCTTCAGCCTGAGATTAAGGCAGAAACTTTGGTGTTTAAGTCATACCCTTTATCGGTTCATTTTATATATTGAAGATGGACGTTTTCCAGATCCCTTCTTCAAGCTTTATGTATTTCATTTCGAAAATTGGCTAATTTTAAATATTAAGGCCGGTATTCACGTAGATCGGCGCATCTTTAGAGGGGCGTAGCGCATCTCATATGCGCTACGCCGACGAAACATAGAGAGGCAAGAACAGTATTCACAAAGCACTTGCTCCCTTTGTTGCGCCGGCGTAACGTAAATTGGCCGGCGTAAGCCCACCTAATTCAAAGTAGGGAGGTAGTGGGCGTGATCTATTAAAATGAAGCGTGACCCCATGTAAATGAAGGGCCGAACGAACGGCGCATGTGTGCGCATGCGTGCGCATGCTTCGAATCACGTCGCATATACTCACTAAGATATGACGGCTCAATGCCTACAACGTGAACGTAACCTACGCCCAGCCCCATTCACGTACGACTTACGTAAACAACGTAAAATACGACGGCTGTTCCGACGTCAATACCCTAACATGACTTACACCTGCTTTATTAGGCTTAACTTTTTACGCTGGGCGTACGCCTTTACGTAAACGGCATAGATTACTGCGACGGGCGTAAGTACGTTGGTGAATCGGCGTATCTCGCTCATTTAAATATTCGACGCGTAAAACAATGGAAGCTTCCCTTGCGGCCAGCGTAAATATGCGCCCAAGATACGACGGCATAGGAGACTTACGTCGGTCAGATGGAGCCAAAATTCAGGCGTATCTAGCTTTAAGAATCAGGCGCATAGATACGACAGCGCATCAGTGCACTTACGCGGCGTATAGAAAGATACATCGGCGTAAGTGCTTTCTGAATCCGGGCCTAAAGATGCAAGTTTTTGGGATATCTTAGGTCCTTTCTTTAGACGTTATACATTTCATCCCGAAAGTTTGGAGTTTAAGCGATACCATTTAATGGCTTGAGTTACTGAGATGCAAGCTATCGGGATGTCTAGGATTCCTTTTTCAGGCTTTATTAATTTCATGAAAAATAATAATAAAAGTGCAGCGCAAATAAAGTCCTTGACTGAACAATCAAGAATTAGGATGACACCCCGTGAGATAGCAAAAATCTTCGGCAAATGTGATGATATCCTCCACCAGTATAAGAAGTGAGTTGGACCATATGTTTTCACAAGTGGTCAAAGACAGTTGGGTCACCGTAAAATGACTGGTGACCCAACGTGATTGACGTTTTTACTGAACGGCGCATGCGCCGTCCGTGGACATATCCCAGTGTGCATTGCTCCAAAGTACGCCTTTTTGACGTGAACGTAAATTACGTCAAGCCTGATTCGCATACGACTTACGCAAACAACGTAAAAAGATAGGCCTGTTCCGACGTCCATACCTTGCATGGGATGCGCCACCTAGGGAGCAGCTTTATCTTTATGCCGGCGTATCTCTAACGTAAACGGCGTAACTAATTGCGACGGGCGCACGTACGTTCGTGAATCGGCGTATCTAGTCATTTGCATATTCTACGCCGAACTCAACGGAAGCACCACCTAGCGGCCAGCGTAAATATGCACCCTAAGATACGACGGCGTAGGAGACTTTTGCCGCTCGTATCTTAGCCTAATTTAAGCGTATCTGGTTTCCAGAATACGCTTAAATTTGCGACGGTGTAGATTCAGAGTTATCTACTGATACGCCGGCGTAAAGCTATCTGAATCCACCTAATGGTGTGTACGCGTGACGGACCATCAGTCAGCTTCATCGGTTAACCTAAGACAACGGTCCTTCAGACCGTTGTCCTCTGGTTAACCTATTGTGTGTACGAGGCTTAACATAGTACAATACTTTACTACAGTTTGAGATTGGGAAGTGTGGTCAAGCTGGGCATCTTAAAGTCCAATTTAAGTCTCTCTTTATAGTCCTGTACCACTATATATGGGAGGATGGTGACGTCCAGGAGAAGACTGGGGCTTGTGTTAATGGGCTTTGTTTAAGAAAGCTGCAATTTGCATTGGAATGTATGCATTTGGCTACAGGGACTGCAACTGACCGGCTCTTAGTGCAATACAAATGGAACCTCAATAGGACCAGCTGTGGCCAAAGAAAAGCAAGACGAATAAGGTTAAACACAGCATCAGACCGGTCATCCACACAATTGGAGAAAAAATAAATTTGCAGACGTAAAAGCAGAGTGTGATTCAAACAACAAAAAAAAAAGGGTTGTCTACCCAAGGGATCATAGTGTCGTAATTCCATCACATTTTCAGTCTTTACGCATTAATAATGTCCACTCCCTCTTTAGCTTCATCCCCGCCCCAGACAAAGAGCACAAGAGGTTATTAGTTGATATGTTTTCTTTTTCTGAAAGAATCAATGAGTATTTTTTCTAAACTCGTTGGTCTGTTTTTGAATTTTTTGTGCTATATTTAAAGCGGAATTGTGGGCAAAAACGTCATTGGTAAGGTCAAAGATAGGACCTTGTCTTGTCTAGTCACCGGCTAGAAGACACGTGGAGTTAAAGGGTATATAAACCCCAATGATTAAACTCTTTTGTTTGCCCCATTTTGTTCTGGTAAAGCTCAGGCAGGGCATTATCCAGGTACCAGTAAGGTACCTATACTAACGTGTGCCCCACTGGTGGCTGCTGTTACTTGGTAATGTCACCACTGAAGTTCTGGAGCCCAGTTTTCAGGGCATTCTATGATTGGACATGGGCCGAATGAAGGGCACAATCTCCCCTTGTGCAATCAGAGAACACCGTGTACTCTGTAACCACTTCAGCCCTGGAGGATTTGGCTGCCAAACGACCAGCCCCTTTTTGCGATTCGGCACTGCGTCGCTTTAACTGACAATTGCGCGATCGTGCGACGTGGCACCCAAACGAATTTGACGTCCTTTTTTTTTTTCCACAAATAGAGTTTTCTTTTGGTGGTATTTGATCACCTCTGCGGTTTTTATTTTTTGCGATATAAACAAAAATAGAGCGACATATCTGTTTATGCCGATATGTATTCTTCTACATATTTTTGGTAAAACAAATCACAATAACCGTATATTGATTGGTTTGCGCAAAAGTTATAGCGTCTAAAAAATAGGGGATAGTTTTATGGCATTTTTATTATAATTTTTTTTTTTTATTAGTATTGGCGGAAATCAGTGATTTTTATCGTGACTGCGACATTATGGCGGACACATCGGACACTTTTGACACTATTTTGCGACCATTGTCATTTATACAGTGATCAGAGCTATAAAAATGCACTGAATAATGTGTAAATGACACTGACAGGGAAGGGGTTAACCACTAGGAGGCGAGGAAGGGGTTAAGTGTGTCCTAGGGAGTGATTCTGAGGCCGCGTACACACGATCAGTCCATCCGATGAGAACGGTCCAAAGCACCGTTGTCATCGGTTAACCAATGAAGCTGACTGATGGTCCGTCGTGCATACACACCATCAGTTAAAAAAATGATCGTTTAGAACGCAGTGACGTAAAACAGAACGACGTGCTGAAAAAAACAAAGTTCAATGCTTCCAAACATGCGTCGACTTGATTCTGAGCATGCGCGGGTTTTTAACCGATGGTTTTCCATACTAACAATCGGTTTTGACCAATCGGTTACCAGTCCATCGGTTCAATTATAAAGCAAGTTCTCATTTTTTTGACCGAAGGATAACTGACCGATGGGGCCCACACACGATCGGTTTGGACCGATGAAAAGGTCCTTCAGTCCGTTTTCATCGGTTTTGACCGATCGTGTGTACGCGGCCTAACTGTGTGGTGGCTGGGCTACCAGTGACACAACAGTGATCACTAATCCCGATCACAGAGAGCAGTAGATCAGTGTCCTCTCACTAGGCAGAACAGGGAAATGCCTTGTTTACAAAGACATCTCCCTGTTTTGCCGCTCCGTGACACGATCACGGGACACCAGCGTTTTTTTTTTAAAAGCAACTTACCGGTACATTGCTTTGCCCTCAGGAGTCATTCTGCCGACGTACTGTATATGTGTGTTACGTGGTCGGCAAGTGGTTAAAAAAAATGCAAGATGTTTTCAGAATGGGGCAGCTGCACAGCGACCGACCCGCTATGATTGTTGGGCTCCAACCCCAACTGTTGGTTTTACCTCCGGAACTTCAGTGGTGACATCACTATTAGACGTTGTATGTAAGTAACTTTTTTCAAGAAAGAAGCAGCAGCCACCAACACAACAGTTCCATGTAATTGAACACGGAGCAATTACCAGTGGTTAGGAACAGATGAGCAGCCCTGGATACAAAGAGTCTGTGTACAGAGCTGCTCATCAGTCCCTAGCTGTATGCAATCACTCCGCCGCTGATCTGGGTGATATGTCTCCACAAATGGCCATGCAAATGAGCCCCAAGTGTTACCGTATTTATCGGCGTATACCGCGCACTTTTTTGCCCTGAAAATCATACCCGCTTTCCCGCGTCGAGTTTGAACACTGCACCGGCATATACCGAGCGCAGTACACTCGTGTATAGTCGAGCAGGCTTGGCTCCTCTCGCAGTCACGTCCTGGACATACAGGACGTGAGCGCGAGAGTAGCCGAGCCTTCCCAACTATACTTGAGTGTACTGCACTCGGTATATGCCGGCGCAGTGTTCAAACTCGGCGCGGGAGAGTGCGGATCGAGTGGGGAGGACGCCGCAGAAAGACGCCGGACCCGACGAAGAGGACACCCGAAGCCGCAGACGGACGCTGGACCCGACGAGGCCGCCGATGGACGCCGCGCAAGACACCAAAACTTTAAGTACTAAAATGTTTTTTTACAGGAATGTCGGGTCCACTTTAGGGGTGCGCGCTATACGCCGGAGCGCACAATACCCCGATAAATACGGTACTTAACTGAAGAAGATAAAAATTAGGTCTTCTGCACTGTCGGTTCTGTATGGCAGAGCTGTGTAAATCTCAGAACTGGATGAACAAGAATACAGGACAGGAATATATCTCAAATGTGCAGGGAACCTTGTATTATGAGCATAATTCGTTCCAGGAGAATGCTCGTAATCCAAAGCACTCGCACATCAAAGCGAGTTTCCCCATAGAAGTCAATGGAAACTCAGATAATTTTTTCCGCATTGACTTCTATGGCATGCAATACCGCATGTGGCCAGAGGTGGGGGGGCGCCAGAGTACCCCTGGAAATACTCAGAAAGACTCAGGGACAGCTTGACTGAACTTGAATGGCTCCGATCAGCTCTGCTCAGCTCCGGCGCCCTCGCACCTCTGGCCAAATGCAGTACTGCACGCCCCATTAGCTTGAATTCCCCTTGTTTCGCGAGACAACACTCGCAAACCGAGTCAGATTTTTTTTTTTTAAAGGTTGCTCGTTATTTAAAATGCTCGTTAACCGCGTTACTCGTAAACCGAGGTTCCACTGTAATTAAAAAAAAACGTACCATCACCTTTTTTGCACATTTTACACACAGGGAAGCCCATTGAAATTACGACTGCTTTCACACTGCTCTGTAGTAAAATCGCATATGCATTTTGCCACGTGTGATATGCGGTTCGGTGCGTTTTCTGGTTGCTTGCACCTGTGAGGCCCCGTACACACGACAGAGGAACTCGACGTGCTTGGCACGTCGAGTGCCTCGTCGAGTTTTGGGATGAAGCCGCCGAGGAGCTCGGCGGGCCGCCTTCTCCCATAGAACAACGCGGACAACGAGAAAATAGAGAACATGTTCTCTATTTTCTCGTCGAGTTCCTCGGCGGCTCCATCGAGCCAAAACTGTACAGACGACAGAGTTTCTCGGCAGAATCCGGGTTTTGACCGAGTTTCTCGGTGAATTCTGCCGAGAAACTCTGTCGTGTGTACGAGGCCTCAGAAATGTGACTCAAAAAACACACCAAAAATGTGTCCATTTATGTTTATGGTGCATTTTTGCTGCCTTTTCCATTGATTCCAATAAGAGGCTGCATTTTTGGTGAGCACCGCAGCGCAGTGGTGTGAAAAGTCCCATAAGATTTAAAGGGAAACATTTTTCTTGCAAGTTAAAAATGCAGGAAAAACCTGTGTGAAAGGGCACTAAAGGCAATTTTTTTATTTATTTTGGATAGAGTAAGGCTCCATTCACATCTCCGCGACAAGCAACGCGGCGTATTTTGCCGCGGATAGTGTATCTTTTTTTTTTTTTTTTTCAAATTCTTCCCATTGCTGTCAATGGGCGAACGCCAATGTCGCCTGAAAAAAAGGGTCCGGGACTTTTTTTCAGGCGACAGGCGTACGGCGTCTATATAGACAGCAATGGGAATTTCCCCCTCTAGCGGCACAAGCGTCCAGCGTCGGGCGTTTTGTCGCCTAGATGTGAATGGAGACTAAGGTTATAAGGGTTATTATAACCCCTGTACGATTTTTATTTTATTTTTTATCATCTGTGTCCCATTGAGGAGATTTCACCTTCACTTCCTGTGCCAGAACAGGAAGTGAGAGAAAATCCCTCTAAAGTGTCCCCACTGGAAGATTTAGGGGCAGATCCTCAAAGATCTGCACCGGCGCAGCGTATCTGAGATACGCTACGCCGCCGTAACTTACCTGGCTTTGGTTTGAATCCAGAAAGAATTTGCACCGTAAGTTACGGCGGCGTAGTGTATTTCTCGCGGGGTAAGGGCGCGGAATTCAAATGCGGCGAGTAGGGGGCGTGTTTCATTTAAATGAAGCGCGTCCCCGCGCCGAATGAACTGCGCATGCCCCGTCCGTCAAAACTCCCAGGGTGCATTGCTCCAAATGACGTCGCAAGGACGTCATTGTTTTCGTCGTGAACGTAAATGACGTCCAGCCCCATTCACGCACGACTTACGCAAACGACGTAAAATTTTCTAAATTATACGCGGGAACGACGGCCATACTTAACATTGAGTACACTACCAGATGGCAGCTTTAACTATACGCCGGAAAAAGCCGAGCGGAAACGACGTAAAAGAATGCGACGGCCGCTCGTACGTTCGTGGATCGTCGGAAAAAGCTAATTTGCATACTTGACGCGGATTACGACGGGAACGCCACCCAGCGGCCGCCGGAAAATTGCATCTTAGATCCGACGGCGTACTAAGGCGTACGCCTGTCAGATCTAACACAGATGCGTTCGTATCTTGTTTGGTGGATACCAAAACAAAGATACGACGTGCAAAATTTGAAATTACGCGGCGTATCAACAGATACGCCGGCGTAATTTCTTTGAGGATCTGCCCCTTACTTTCTTTTCCTGTTCTGGTGACAACCCAAATTTTTTTTTTTCTTTTCACTAATGCTGAGGTTGTTAAGCAGGGCAATTATACAGGTTGAATATCCATAATGGGGACAGAGACAACGTAAATCAGACAGGGGTACTAACCCCTCTCCACTGTATCCACAAAACTGAAAGAGTTACTGCAGTCTGATTACAGACATCATTGCAATTCTCAAGCTTCCCTACAACCACCTTGCATATAATTTTATATATACAGTGGAACTTCGGTTTATGAGTAACGCAGTTAACAAGCGTTTTGAAAGACGAGCAACTTATTTTTTTTAAATCCTGACTCGGTTTGCGAGTGTTGTCTCGCAACACGAGCAGAATTCAAGCTAAAGGGGTGTGCAGTACCGCATTTGGCCAGAGGTGTGGAGACGCCGGTGACACTCGGAATGGTTCGGAGCCGTCCTGAAATACTCTGAATCACTCGGAAATACTCAGAAATTCTCCGTTCCCGGGTGTTTCGGAGCCTTTCCGAGATCAGCCGAGCTGTCCCTGAGGGCGCGTACATACGATCGGTCATAACCGATGAAAACGGACTGAAGGACCGTTTCATCGGTTAACCGATGAAGCTGACTGATGGTCTGATGTGCCTACACACCATCGGTTAAAAAAACGATTGCGTCAGAACGGGGTGACGTAAAACACAACGACGTGCTGAAAAAAAAAGAAGTTCTATGCTTCCAAGCATGCGTCGACTTGATTCTGAGCATGCGCGGCCTTTTGACCGATGCTTTTGCATACTAACGATTGGTTTTGACCTATCGGTTAGGCGTCCATCAGTTCAATTTTAAAGCAAGTTCTCATTTTTTTGACCGAAGGATAACTGACCGATGGGGCCCACACACGATCGGTTTGGACCGATGAAAAGGTCCTTCAGTCCGTTTTCATCGGTTTTGACCGATCGTGTGTACGCGGCCTAACTGTGTGGTGGCTGGGCTACCAGTGACACAACAGTGATCACTAATCCCGATCACAGAGAGCAGTAGATCAGTGTCCTCTCACTAGGCAGAACAGGGAAATGCCTTGTTTACAAAGACATCTCCCTGTTTTGCCGCTCCGTGACACGATCACGGGACACCAGCGTTTTTTTTTTAAAAGCAACTTACCGGTACATTGCTTTGCCCTCAGGAGTCATTCTGCCGACGTACTGTATATGTGTGTTACGTGGTCGGCAAGTGGTTAAAAAAAATGCAAGATGTTTTCAGAATGGGGCAGCTGCACAGCGACCGACCCGCTATGATTGTTGGGCTCCAACCCCAACTGTTGGTTTTACCTCCGGAACTTCAGTGGTGACATCACTATTAGACGTTGTATGTAAGTAACTTTTTTCAAGAAAGAAGCAGCAGCCACCAACACAACAGTTCCATGTAATTGAACACGGAGCAATTACCAGTGGTTAGGAACAGATGAGCAGCCCTGGATACAAAGAGTCTGTGTACAGAGCTGCTCATCAGTCCCTAGCTGTATGCAATCACTCCGCCGCTGATCTGGGTGATATGTCTCCACAAATGGCCATGCAAATGAGCCCCAAGTGTTACCGTATTTATCGGCGTATACCGCGCACTTTTTTGCCCTGAAAATCATACCCGCTTTCCCGCGTCGAGTTTGAACACTGCACCGGCATATACCGAGCGCAGTACACTCGTGTATAGTCGAGCAGGCTTGGCTCCTCTCGCAGTCACGTCCTGGACATACAGGACGTGAGCGCGAGAGTAGCCGAGCCTTCCCAACTATACTTGAGTGTACTGCACTCGGTATATGCCGGCGCAGTGTTCAAACTCGGCGCGGGAGAGTGCGGATCGAGTGGGGAGGACGCCGCAGAAAGACGCCGGACCCGACGAAGAGGACACCCGAAGCCGCAGACGGACGCTGGACCCGACGAGGCCGCCGATGGACGCCGCGCAAGACACCAAAACTTTAAGTACTAAAATGTTTTTTTACAGGAATGTCGGGTCCACTTTAGGGGTGCGCGCTATACGCCGGAGCGCACAATACCCCGATAAATACGGTACTTAACTGAAGAAGATAAAAATTAGGTCTTCTGCACTGTCGGTTCTGTATGGCAGAGCTGTGTAAATCTCAGAACTGGATGAACAAGAATACAGGACAGGAATATATCTCAAATGTGCAGGGAACCTTGTATTATGAGCATAATTCGTTCCAGGAGAATGCTCGTAATCCAAAGCACTCGCACATCAAAGCGAGTTTCCCCATAGAAGTCAATGGAAACTCAGATAATTTTTTCCGCATTGACTTCTATGGCATGCAATACCGCATGTGGCCAGAGGTGGGGGGGCGCCAGAGTACCCCTGGAAATACTCAGAAAGACTCAGGGACAGCTTGACTGAACTTGAATGGCTCCGATCAGCTCTGCTCAGCTCCGGCGCCCTCGCACCTCTGGCCAAATGCAGTACTGCACGCCCCATTAGCTTGAATTCCCCTTGTTTCGCGAGACAACACTCGCAAACCGAGTCAGATTTTTTTTTTTTAAAGGTTGCTCGTTATTTAAAATGCTCGTTAACCGCGTTACTCGTAAACCGAGGTTCCACTGTAATTAAAAAAAAACGTACCATCACCTTTTTTGCACATTTTACACACAGGGAAGCCCATTGAAATTACGACTGCTTTCACACTGCTCTGTAGTAAAATCGCATATGCATTTTGCCACGTGTGATATGCGGTTCGGTGCGTTTTCTGGTTGCTTGCACCTGTGAGGCCCCGTACACACGACAGAGGAACTCGACGTGCTTGGCACGTCGAGTGCCTCGTCGAGTTTTGGGATGAAGCCGCCGAGGAGCTCGGCGGGCCGCCTTCTCCCATAGAACAACGCGGACAACGAGAAAATAGAGAACATGTTCTCTATTTTCTCGTCGAGTTCCTCGGCGGCTCCATCGAGCCAAAACTGTACAGACGACAGAGTTTCTCGGCAGAATCCGGGTTTTGACCGAGTTTCTCGGTGAATTCTGCCGAGAAACTCTGTCGTGTGTACGAGGCCTCAGAAATGTGACTCAAAAAACACACCAAAAATGTGTCCATTTATGTTTATGGTGCATTTTTGCTGCCTTTTCCATTGATTCCAATAAGAGGCTGCATTTTTGGTGAGCACCGCAGCGCAGTGGTGTGAAAAGTCCCATAAGATTTAAAGGGAAACATTTTTCTTGCAAGTTAAAAATGCAGGAAAAACCTGTGTGAAAGGGCACTAAAGGCAATTTTTTTATTTATTTTGGATAGAGTAAGGCTCCATTCACATCTCCGCGACAAGCAACGCGGCGTATTTTGCCGCGGATAGTGTATCTTTTTTTTTTTTTTTTTCAAATTCTTCCCATTGCTGTCAATGGGCGAACGCCAATGTCGCCTGAAAAAAAGGGTCCGGGACTTTTTTTCAGGCGACAGGCGTACGGCGTCTATATAGACAGCAATGGGAATTTCCCCCTCTAGCGGCACAAGCGTCCAGCGTCGGGCGTTTTGTCGCCTAGATGTGAATGGAGACTAAGGTTATAAGGGTTATTATAACCCCTGTACGATTTTTATTTTATTTTTTATCATCTGTGTCCCATTGAGGAGATTTCACCTTCACTTCCTGTGCCAGAACAGGAAGTGAGAGAAAATCCCTCTAAAGTGTCCCCACTGGAAGATTTAGGGGCAGATCCTCAAAGATCTGCACCGGCGCAGCGTATCTGAGATACGCTACGCCGCCGTAACTTACCTGGCTTTGGTTTGAATCCAGAAAGAATTTGCACCGTAAGTTACGGCGGCGTAGTGTATTTCTCGCGGGGTAAGGGCGCGGAATTCAAATGCGGCGAGTAGGGGGCGTGTTTCATTTAAATGAAGCGCGTCCCCGCGCCGAATGAACTGCGCATGCCCCGTCCGTCAAAACTCCCAGGGTGCATTGCTCCAAATGACGTCGCAAGGACGTCATTGTTTTCGTCGTGAACGTAAATGACGTCCAGCCCCATTCACGCACGACTTACGCAAACGACGTAAAATTTTCTAAATTATACGCGGGAACGACGGCCATACTTAACATTGAGTACACTACCAGATGGCAGCTTTAACTATACGCCGGAAAAAGCCGAGCGGAAACGACGTAAAAGAATGCGACGGCCGCTCGTACGTTCGTGGATCGTCGGAAAAAGCTAATTTGCATACTTGACGCGGATTACGACGGGAACGCCACCCAGCGGCCGCCGGAAAATTGCATCTTAGATCCGACGGCGTACTAAGGCGTACGCCTGTCAGATCTAACACAGATGCGTTCGTATCTTGTTTGGTGGATACCAAAACAAAGATACGACGTGCAAAATTTGAAATTACGCGGCGTATCAACAGATACGCCGGCGTAATTTCTTTGAGGATCTGCCCCTTACTTTCTTTTCCTGTTCTGGTGACAACCCAAATTTTTTTTTTTCTTTTCACTAATGCTGAGGTTGTTAAGCAGGGCAATTATACAGGTTGAATATCCATAATGGGGACAGAGACAACGTAAATCAGACAGGGGTACTAACCCCTCTCCACTGTATCCACAAAACTGAAAGAGTTACTGCAGTCTGATTACAGACATCATTGCAATTCTCAAGCTTCCCTACAACCACCTTGCATATAATTTTATATATACAGTGGAACTTCGGTTTATGAGTAACGCAGTTAACAAGCGTTTTGAAAGACGAGCAACTTATTTTTTTTAAATCCTGACTCGGTTTGCGAGTGTTGTCTCGCAACACGAGCAGAATTCAAGCTAAAGGGGTGTGCAGTACCGCATTTGGCCAGAGGTGTGGAGACGCCGGTGACACTCGGAATGGTTCGGAGCCGTCCTGAAATACTCTGAATCACTCGGAAATACTCAGAAATTCTCCGTTCCCGGGTGTTTCGGAGCCTTTCCGAGATCAGCCGAGCTGTCCCTGAGGGCGCGTACATACGATCGGTCATAACCGATGAAAACGGACTGAAGGACCGTTTCATCGGTTAACCGATGAAGCTGACTGATGGTCTGATGTGCCTACACACCATCGGTTAAAAAAACGATTGCGTCAGAACGGGGTGACGTAAAACACAACGACGTGCTGAAAAAAAAAGAAGTTCTATGCTTCCAAGCATGCGTCGACTTGATTCTGAGCATGCGCGGCCTTTTGACCGATGCTTTTGCATACTAACGATTGGTTTTGACCTATCGGTTAGGCGTCCATCAGTTCAATTTTAAAGCAAGTTCTCTTTTTTTGACCGAAGGATAACTGACCGATGGGGCCCACACACGATCGGTTTGGACCGATAAAAAGGTCCTTCAGTCCGTTTTCATCGGTTTTGACCGATCGTGTGTACGCGGTCTGAGTATTTCCGAGGCTCTCCGATGCTCTCCACCTCTGGCCACATGCGGTATTGCATGACATAGAAGTCAATGCAAAACGAATTATCTTCGTTTCCATTGACTTCTATGGGGAAACTCGCTTTGATATGCGAGTGCTTTGGATTACGAGCATTTTCCTGGAGTGGATTATCCTCGGAATACAAGGTTCCACTGTACACTGATTCTGTACTTGCCAAATATGCTGCAGGGATCTCCCTCCACTGAGTCTGGTTGCATCCATTTTAACTGTGGGCAGCTAAAGCTGCTGCCTGTTCACTTCCTGGATTTGCACAGACACACAGGGCCAGATTCAGAAAGATGTGCGCATCTTTCTGCTGGCGTAACGTATCTCCGATACGTTACGCCTCTGTAACTTTGGGCGCAAGTTCTGTATTCAGAAAGAACTTGCGCCCTTAGTTACGGCGGCGTAACGTATGTGTTGCAGCGTAAGGCCGCCTAATTCAAATGGGGATGTTGGGGGCGTGTTTTATTTAAATTGTACTTGACCCCGTGTTTTTGACGTATTTTTTGAACGGCGCATGCGCCGTCCGTAAAATATCCCAGTTTGCATTGCTCCAAATTACGCCGCAATGATGTATTGGATTCGACGTGAACGTAAATGACGTAAAGCCGTATTTGCAAACGACTTACGCAAACAACGTAAAATTTCAAAACTCGGCGCGGGAACGACGGCCATACTTAACATTAGCTACGCCTCATATAGCAGGGGTAACTATATGCCGAAAAAAGCCTAACTCGAACAACGTAAAAAATTGCGCCGGTCGAGCGTACGTTTCTGAATCGCCGTATCTACCTAATTAGCATATTCCTCGCGTAAATATACGGGAGCGCCACCTAGAGGCCAGCCTGAAAATGCAGCCTAAGATACGACGGTGTAAGACACTTGCACCTGTCGGATCTTAGGGATATCTATGCGTAACTGATTCTCTGAATCAGGCGCATAGATACGACCGAGCGCACTCAGAGATACGATGGCGTATCAGGAGATACGCCGTCGTATCTCCGTTCTGAATACAGCCCACAGAGGCACACCTCCAGCTCTGCAGCCCTGCAGCTCTCATTGGCTCTCTTATGACTCCTTCCTGGCAGAGAGAGCGGTGCATGATGTCATAAGCCTAGGCTAATGACCAGACAAGAAACAGGAAGTGGGCAAAAAAAAAATGTTTTACTATCCAAAGTTAAAACAACAAGGGCAGAGGATTTAACCACTTGAGACAAAAGACGTCAACAGCGCGGCTCTCAAGTGCCAAGTGGACGTCTTTGGACGTCATTTAAAGTGCATTACCCACGCGCGCCCCTGGGGGGCGCACAGCGGGTAAACACTGTCCCGGCGCATCGCTGGAGAGCCGATGCGTGTACCTGGCGGCCGCGATGTCCGCCGGGTACACGCGATCGGCGGGAACACAGCAGGGACGTGGAGCTCTGTGTGTAAACACAGAGCTCCACGTGCTGTCAGAGGAGAGGAGACCGATCTGTGTCTCTTGTACATAGGGACACAGCATCGGTCACCTCCCCCAGTCACCCCCCACACAGTTAGAACACACCCAGGATACACATTTAACCCCTTCCTTCCCCCCTAGTGTTAACCCCTTCCCTGCCAGTCAAATTTATACAGTAATTAGTGCATTTTTATAGCACTGATCGCTGTATAAATGTGAATGGTCCCAAATTTGTGTCAAAAGTGTCCGATACGTCCGCCGCAATATCGCAGTCCCAATAAAAATCGCAGATCGCCGCCATTACTAGTAAAAAAATAAATAATTAAAAAAATCATATCAATCAATCGCCCCCCTGAAGACGTTCTCACAACGAAACGTACGTCGGAGGCGGTCCTGGTCACGTGACGTCCCCCCGCTCTGGAGTGCTGACAGCGAGGTTTCGATGGTGGTGTGACGGCGGCAGCTTCCTCCCCTTGAGCCGGTAATTCGAACCGCATATTGGCGGTAGCAAGTCTTCAGCCTCAGTGCCGGGTGGGCACCCTTTTAAGTAAGAGGCCATTTGGCTGTTTTCCATGTTTTTAATGTATTTTTAATTAAACGTTATCACGCTATTGGCATCTCCTCTGGTTTTCCTTTTATACATATATCCTATTTGGAGCTCCTGGATACTATCGGTTTTCCCTTATCCTCATGTGCGCAGGCACAATCCTGCACAAGCTTGTGTGACCATCTTTTTCACTAAAGTGGTCAACAAGCTCTGGTAAGAGCAATCTATATACTTACACCTTGGGTGGAATTGAAGATCTAAATGTGGTGGTGGCACCCCCCTTTTTTTCCCTTTTAAGAAGATCACTTTAACTGAAGAGTTCTGGATAACTTTCTTCTCTTTACGTTTGGGACTTTTAAAGACTCTTTATATTTGATCACTAGTGTTGAGCAGAATATGCCATATTCGATTTCGCGATATATCTCGAATATATATTCGAATATTCGAGATATATTCGCTAAATTCGAATATTCGTGATATTTTATCGAAATTAAATGATTGCGATTTTTCGCTATTGCGAATGCGAAAATAATTGCGATTTTTTGATAACTGCGGTAGGAGCACTCTGATTGGCTCAGAATATTCGTGATATTTTATCGAAATATCGCAACATGCGAATGCGATATTTATTGCGCAATTTCGAGAAATGCTGTAGGAGCACTCTGATTGGCTCAGAATATTCGTGATATTCTACAATACAAAATAATTGCGAATATTCGGCAAATGCGGAAGGAGCACTCTGATTGGCTCAGAATATTCTTGATATTTTACAATACAAAATAATTGCGAATATTCGGCAAATGCGGAAGGAGCACTCTGATTGGCTCAGAATATTCGTGATATTTTACAATACAAAATAAAAAGTGTTTTGCATTGGTGGTGATTCTTTACTCTATCCATCTGTCACAGCCATTTGTCAATCAAACACCTTGAAGATTGAACACGTTCATGCTGCATGCTTTGGACTTTTTTTCACTTCACATATCAAAGACATTTTTATGAAAGATTATTTTTCTATTATTGGGACTATATTTCTTTATATATTTGTTTCACTGTGTATTTCACAAGTTATTTGCGCTTGCTTATTTTATAATTTGCCCACATGTCTTGTCACTAGACATATTTTTTATTCTTGTAGAGCGACTCCATTTTCTGTCTTGTATTAATTTATGTTGTATAACATTTTTGAGTTGCTGCTGTATTCTCCCCTTTTTTAAGGTATGCGCAATTTTTTCCTTCTTACAAAAAATAATAATATCAAACATACAAATATTCATAACATACACATACACAAAGCCCCCCCCTTTTGCATCAGAGACAATCAGAGTTCTCCTACCACAGTTTTCGAAAATTCGCAATCATTTTCGCATTCGCAATAGCGAAAAATCGCAATTTTTTTTTTTTTCAATTTGGCAACATAAATGGATCGCCTCAGCTTAGCTACTCGGCCCAGGGTCTCTAATCATACCAGCAATGCTTTTAGACGTCGATAGGATGTGATCTGTTTTAAAAATCAAATTGAAAAAATGCGAATATTCGGAATTGCGAATATTCACCGCGAAATTCGAAATATAGCGCGATTTCTCGAATATGCTATATTCGAGTCGAATATTCGCAATGCGAATATTCGTGAGCAACACTATTGATCACATTGAATCACATTTTCATTAATGCGCAGCGCTGTCTGCAATATCTTGGGACTTTATTTATTAATTATTTTTTAGACAATTATATATTTTATATTGTTCACATACGCTGATTTAATTATCATCCAATCACGGATCAGGTTGCTGATTTTGGATTTTGACACTTTAGCACTAATTAAGTTTTGTGTTTAGTATTGAGCGCCCTCTATCCCCACCTTTAACGTTCACAATCCAGCATTGTCTATGAGGAGCAGCTTTTTTATATTTTTTAGGTTATTATTTAGGTAATTAGGCGCGGAATTTTTTGCTATTTATAAAAAAATCATAATCCTGTTCCCCATTTTGTAGGCGCTATAACTTTTGCGCAAACCAGTCGCTTATTGCGATTTTTTTTTTTTTTTTTACAAAAATACGTAGAAAAATGCGTATCGGCCTTAACTGAGAAAAAAAATAGTTTATTTTTTTTTAAATTGGGATATTTATTATAGCAACAAGTAAAAAAAATATATATATTTTTTTAAATTGTCGCTCTTTTTTTGTTTATAGCGCAAAAAATAAAAACCGCAGAGGTTATCAAATACCACCAAAATAAAGCTCTATTTGTGGGGAAAAAAGGACGCCAATTTTGTTTGGGAGCCACGTCGCACGACCGCGCAAATGTCAGTTAAAGCGACCCAGTGCCGGAAGCTGAAATTTCACCTGGGCACGAAGGGGGTTTATGTGCCCAGTAAGCAAGTGGTTAATAGATGGAAAGTTGAGAAAATGACTGAAGTTCCGCTTTAAGAAAAAAGTTTTACTTTACTGTCCGGGGGAAATCCAAACTCTGCTAAACATTCCTGGCCCAACCATATTACCGAAGGCATTCCTAATGTATCATTTACCAGTTATCGGCTTTATTGGCCAAACTTAATGGATTTCTGATTAGTTGAAATAGAAATAATGGAACTTTTTTTTTTTTTTCAGTCCTTCCTACATCTAAATTAAAAAAAAGTTACATATATATATATATATATTTTTCTCTTGCGTCCCCCTCATCGCGTAACCGTTCCTTATCTGTCCACTCTACGATCCGGCAACGGGAGGTTTCCAGCATTAAGACACGCTTCATTTTTTAATTAATAGATATCTTTCTGGCACGTCTTCCAGTTGTCAGTAAGAATCCGCTCGGGGTTTTCTTTGGCCCTTTTGTTCGTTCCTTTAGGTTTGATTACAGCCTTTGATTCCAGGCTTTGATAAGAGCGACATTCCTGCCGCAGCCGGGGAACGTGCTCAGTGGACAATGGCAGACCTGAAGGGATAATTTCAATTTAAGGAAATGAGGGAAACAGACCTAGAGAACTTTGATTATATTTAGGATCCTACAGTCGTCCTTCCTTCCTCAGCCGCAGAGTCCTCGTTTATCCCGACCAATCCCCCCTGACCTGGTCGTCATCTTCCAAATTACAGTAAATGGAACGTACAGTTTGTCTAAGCGGCCAGGCGTGGCATATGGATGAATATGAGTAATAGGTCGTGCCTTGTTTAGATGTGCCGAGACCAAAAGGCGGACTCCCAAGGCGCAAACTTCTTCCAGGGAAACTTAACAGCGTTCCTTCTGAGTTAAAGTGAACAAAAATGTGATTTATTACAGCTTACCAATCCTTATGCCGCGTACACACGATCGTTTTTTCCGATGAAAAAAGTCAGATGGATTTTTTTTCATCGTGTGTGGGCCCCATCTGACTTTTTTCCATTGGTGTAAAAAAATAGAACGGGCCAGATTCACAAAGAGATACGACGGTGTATCTCCTGATACGCCGTCGTATCTCTGAGTTCCGTCGGTCGTATCTATGCGCCTGATTCATTGGGCCGGATTCACGTAGATCAGCGGATCTTTAGATCCACGTGATCTATCTGATTTAAAGCGGGAGTTCACCCAATTCCTTTTTTTTTTCTATTTTCCCCTTAGCTTCCTGCTCGTTCGGTCTAGGGGAATCGGCTATTTGTTTTAAAATATGCGCTGTACTTACCCGTTTTCGAGATGCATCTTCTCCGTCGCTTCCGGGTATGGGTCTTCGGGAGCGGGCGTTCCTTCTTGATTGACAGTCTTCCGAGAGGCTTCCGACGGTCGCATCCATCGCGTCACTCGTAGCCGAAAGAAGCCGAACGTCGGTGCGGCTCTATACTGCGCCTGCGCACCGACGTTCGGCTTCTTTCGGAAAATCGTGACGCGATGGATGCGACCGTCGGAAGCCTCTCGGAAGACTGTCAATAAAGAAGGAACGCCCAGTCCCGCAGCCCATACCCGGAAGCGGCGGAGAAGATGCATCTCGTAAACGGGTAAGTACGGATCATATTTTAAAACAAATAGCCGATTCCCCTAGACAAAACGAGCATCCATCTAAGGGGAAAATGTGTAAGCTATGGGTGAACCTCCGCTTTAAGATCCGCTCCCGCAAGTTTGAGAGGCAAGTGGGTAATTCACAAACCACTTACCTCCAAACTTGCGGCGGCGTATCGCAAATCCCCCGGCGGAATTCAAATTCCACGGCTAGGAGGAGTGTACTATTTAAATCAGGCGCGTCCCCGCGCCGATTTAAATGAGCATGCGCAGGCCGTGAATTTACCCGGCGTGCATTGCTCCCACTGACGTCACTAGAACGTCAGTGGTTTCGACGCTTACGTAAACGACGTCCATCCGTATTACAGAACGATTTACGCAAACGATGTAAAAAAAATTGAGAACAACGGCAATACTTAAATTTGGCTGCGCCTCATAGAAGCAGGGCTAAGTATGCGTCGGGAAAGCCCCTACAGAAACGTCGTAACAACACTGCGTCGGGTCCCTGTACGTTCGTGAATTCGCGTATCTCGCTGATTTACATATTATTCAACGTAAATCAGCGTGAACGCCCCCGCGCCATTTTTAAATTACAAATAAGATCCGAAACGAACGACCGACCGGTGCTTTTTTTTTACGTCGTTTTCCGGCGTATAGTTACCACTGCGTCTATGAGGCGCAGCCAATGTTAAGTATGGCCGTCGCTCCCGCGACGAAATTTGAATTTTTTACGTTGTTTGCGTTAGTCGTTCGTGAATACGGATGGACGTAATTTGCGTAAACGTCGAAAGCATGACGAGTTGCCGACGTCATTTGGAGCATGCGCACTGGGATTCATTCGCGGCCGGCTCATGCGCAGTTCGTTCGGCGCGGGGACGCGCATCATTTAAATGATACACGCCCCCTACCCGCCGAATTTGAATTCCGCCGGGTAGTTTACGCTGCGCCGCCGCAACTTTACAGGCAAGTGCTTTGTGAATACAGCACTTGCCCGAAAAACTTGCGGTGGCGTAATATATGCTACGCCGACGTCGCGCAGAGAGGCAAGCACCGAATTCTCAAAGCACTTGCCTCCCAAACTGCGCTGGGTTCCCTCGGCGTAAGCCGTCGTAGGTGGAAGTGGGCGTGAGTCATGCTAATGAGGCGTGACCCCATGCTAATGATGTGCCAAGCGCCATAGAAGTACTTTAAACGAACGGCGCATGCGCCATCCCGTGGCCGTATCCCAGTGCGCATGCTCAGAATCACGTCGAAACAACTGCCTGAGATACGTCGAATCACTGCCTACGACGTGAACGTAATCTACGCCTAGTCATATTCACGTACTACGTAAACAACGTAAAATACGACGACTGAGTTCTCTGGTCCATACCTTTGCATGAGTTGCGCCTCCTATATGATCCTTGGAAAAAAGCACAATCCCATACTTCTCTTTGAACAAATATTCAAATAAAACAAATAAAATAATTAAAATAATAATAAAAAAAATATTTATGTATTTATTAAAAATTTAAGTAAAATAAAAAACAAAAAAATGTAATAATATTATTTTTTATTATTTTTTATGTATTTAAGTAAAAAAATAAATCAATAAAATAAAAAACAAATCACTGATTAAAAGCATGTATGGCCCACCATAAAACAAATATAAAATATGAATATGAAGCGTTATCCACTAGAAAAAGTAACATAAATCTGACCCCAAACAATAGAGTTTGAAGCATGTAGTAATTCTAATGTGAAAGGGGAGTCTTATGATTATTATCACCCTTGTGTAGTACAATAGAGTGCAGTCCTCCTTCTCTGTACAATGAGATCATATGAGAGTGAAGGAAGGGATGATGTCAGAGGAGTGCAGCTGAGTCATTTCTTATCATTACAACGTGTACCGGAAACAATATAAACATACAAGGCTGAGCAATCTTATAAGAATAACTCGGGTCTAAAACCTTAGTGAGGCTCATTCTCAAAATTGCGTCATGGCTTCACTCACACGCAGGGCCGCCATCAGGAATTATGGGGCCGCCTGAAATTGAGAAGCGGGGGGGCTGCCGCGAATTGAGAAGGCGGGGGGGGGGGGGGCCTTTACAAAAAAAAAGAATAAAGAAAAATATATATAAAAAAGGGGTGTAGTAGCCATCCGGGGCCCTGGGGATCTCCGTGCCCTTTAATAAAAAAAAAAAAAAAGAGAAATATATATAAAAAATGTATATTTTTTTTTAAAAAAAAGGGGGGGTTGCCATCTGGGGCCCTGGGGACCTCTGGGCCCTTTAATAATTTTTTTTTATAAAAAGAAATTACAAAAAAAGGGGGGTTGCCATCCGGGATCTCTGGGTCCTTTAATATAAAAAGACAAAAAAAAAAAACCTCAGGGCCCTTTAATAAAAAAACAATAAAAAATATATAAAAAAAATAAAATAAACATTTATAAATAAATAAAAAAAGGGGTGTAGTAGCCATCCGGGGCCCTGGGGACCTCTGGGCCCTTTAATATATATATATATAAAAAATAATATATATATTTTTTTTATATAAAAAAAGGGGGGTTGCCATCCGGGGCCCTGGGGACCTCTGGGCACTTTATTAATAATAATAATAATAATAATATTATATATATATATATATATATATATATATATATATATATATATATATATATATATATATATATATAAAATAAAAGAAATAAAAAAAATATATAAAAAAAATATTATTTTTTTATAAAAAAAGGGGGGGGTTGTCATCCGGGCCCTGGGGATCTCCGGACCTCAAAACAAAAACAAAAAAATTGGCCCTTTAATAAAAAATAATATAAAAATATATTAAAAAAATATGTATTTTTTATTAAAAAAAATAAAAAAAATGGGGGGTTGCCATCTGGGGCCCTGCGGGCCTCCGGGCCCCTGGGGACCTCTGGACCCCTAAAAAAAATTTTTTTTAAAGGGGGTTGCCATCCGGGCACCTGGGGACCTCCGGGCCCCTTACAGGTGTACTACCTGTACCCCCCTAAGGGTCAGTAAAACCAAGTAGTTGAGTCGCAGTTTTACCTTCCCACCAACTGCCCACCCACCCACTAACATAGAGCCGCTCACAGCTGTACACACCCTACGGACGCAATGCCGTGTTTTCCATCCATGGCAAAAGGTAACTGCCGAAAGACGCATGGGTCTCTCATTCTCATCCTGTCGCATTGGGCTCACTCTGAGATCTGCTGATAACAGATAGAGGTAAAGGGCCAATCACAGCGGTACTTTACCATGTGATCAGCTGTCTCCAATCACAGCTGATCACATGTAAACAGATTTGCCAGTTATCTGCAATCTTTTCCTCACAGGCTGTGTCTGTTGCTGATAAGCGGCAAGCCTGTCAGTGGATTGTTTACACTGATAATTAGTGCAGCCCTATCAGTGCCAATCAGTGCAGCTTATTGGTGCCCATTAGTGCAGGTTATCAGTGCTTATCAGTACAGGTTATCAGTGCTTATTAGTGCAGGTTATCAGTGTTTATCAGGTCAGGTTATCAGTGCCCATCAGTGTAACTTATAATTTCCCATCAGTGCTGCTTATCAGTGCTTATTAGTACAGGTTATCAGTGCTTATCAGTACAGGTTATCAGTGCTTATCAGTACAGGTTATCAGTGCTTATTAGTGCAGGTTATCAGTGCTTATTAGTGCAGGTTATCAGTGTTTATCAGGTCAGTTTATCAGTGCCCATCAGTGTAACTTATAATTTCCCATCAGTGCTGCTTATCAGTGTCCATTAGTGCAGTTTATCAGTGCACATCAGTGCAGATAAGCGGTGTCCATCAGTGCAACGTATTAGTGCCCATCAGTGCAGCTTATCAGTGCCCATCAGTGCAGATAAACAGTGTCCATCAGTGAAACTTTTCAGTGCAGCTTATCAGTACCCATCAGTGCAGGTTATCAGTGCTCATCAGTGCAGCTTATCGGTGCTCATCAGTGCAGGTTATCAGTGCTCATCAGTGCAGGTTATTAGTGCTCATCAGTGCCCATCAGTGCAGGTTATCAGTGCACATCAGTGTAGCTTATCAGAGCCCATCAGTGCAGGTTATCAGTGCTCATCAGTGCAGGTTATCAGTGCAGGTTATCAGTGCTCATCAGTGCAGCTTAGTAAAGCCCATCAGTGCAGGTTATCAGTGCCCATCAGTGCAACTTATCAGTGCCCATCAGTGCAGATTAGCAGTGCCCATCAGTGCAACTTATCAGTGCTCATCGGTGCAGCTTATCAGTGCCCATCAGTGCAACTTATCAGTGCCCATCAGTGCAGATTAGCAGTGCCCATCAGTGCAACTTATCAGTGCTCATCGGTGCAGCTTATCAGTGCCCATCAACATTTTATAGCAAAAACTAAAACATTTTAGACTTTTTTGTTTGTTTAGCAAACATGTCAAACCCCTGCAATGATTTAATATCACAAGAAGAAAGCTCTATTTGTGTGAAAAAAACTGTAATTTGTGTGGAGTGTAGCACGACCGCTCAATTGTCATTCTAAGTGTGACAGTGCTAAAAGCTGAAAATTGGCCTGGGCGGGGGGGATGCCTGGTATTGAAGTGGTTAAATATCACGTGACTTTTTCCCAGCGTGTGTTTTCCATAGATACATGATGAAATGCTATGGTGTGAATGTGACCTGAGAGGGCGGCCCTAATGCAGCACACATACAGACCGCTGTGTATAAGCCCCAAGAAGTCGTGATTCTGGTCCTGCGGTACCACGCGACCCGGAGCTGGCAGACACACCGCGCTTGGGGTGTTGTTAGGAATCTAGTGACACGGGCAGCAGATCGCACACCCAATGTGTCTGGAATGTGGTGCGGGAAACACGCCCTGAGCAAAGGTTTCCCACACCGTCTTCCAGGCTGAACTTATACTATAAATGAATCTAAAGACAAAACCTTGCTGTGTTCATTTTAGTAGGAGTTATAGAACCTTTTTTGTTTGTTTTTTGCCATCTGTGTTCTATTAGGTAGATTTCCCCTCACTTCCTGTCCTGAAGACTCGAACAGGAAGTGAGAGGAAATTTTCCCACAGTCCTCAGTGGAAGATCAGGACAGTTACACAGAGTGGATCTCTATGGGGGACACAGACAGAAGTGGGAGCCGGATACAAATCTTTAGCTGGTCCTCCTCTGAGACTGAGGGTCACCTGGTTTGAGAAGTATATTTAAATTCAGAAGAATACAGAGGTTCTAACCCCACTCCATCCAAATCTCTTCATTTATACTGGGAAAAAAAACTGCTGTATTTTCTGAAACTCTCATAATGAAAGTTATAGCAACTTTCTGTGCTCCCATTCCCCCATCTCTGCAGAGTATCTATTCCTGCAGCAGATTATCCCTTCCAACTGCAGGCGGTTCTGTCCTCATGCTGACTATCCTTTCCGCCTGCAGGCTATCCTTTCCTTCTATAGACTATTCCTTCCTCCTACAGACTATCTCTTCCTCCTGCAGACTATCCTGTCCTCATGCTGACTACCCTTTCCTCCTGCAGACTATCCTTTTCTCCTTCAGACTACCCTTTCCTCCTGCAGACTATTCCTTCCTCTTGCAGACTATCCCTTCATCCTGCAGACTATCTTTTCCTCCTTCATACTACCCTTTCCTCCTGCAGACTATCCCTTCCTCCTGCAGACTATCCTTTCCTCCTGCAGGCTATCCTTTCCTCCTGCAAACTATCCTTTCCTCCTACAGACTACCCTTTCCTCCTACAGACTACCCTTTCCTCCTGCAGACTATCCCTTCCTCCTGCAGACTATCATTTCCTCCTGCAGGCTACCCTTTCCTCCTGCAGACTATTTTTTCCTCCTGCAGACTATCCCTTCCTCCTGCAGACTATCCCTTCCTCCTGCAGACTATCCTTTCCTCCTGCAGACTACCCTTTCCTCCTGCAGACTATCCCTTCCTCCTGCAGACTATCCCTTCCTCCTGCAGACTATCCTTTCCTCCTTCAGACTACCCTTTCCTCCTGCAGACTATCCCTTCCTCCTGCAGCCTATCCCTTCCTCCTGCAGGCTACCCTTTTCTCCTGCAGACTATCCCTTCCTCCTGCAGCCTATCCCTTCCTCCTGCAGGCTACCCTTTCCTCCTGCAGACTATCCCTTCCTCCTGCAGGCTACCCTTTCCTCCTGCAGACTATCCTTTCCTCCTTCATACTACCCTTTCCTCCTGCAGACTATCCCTTCCTCCTGCAGACGATCCTTAACTCCTGCAGACGACCCTTTCCTCCTGCAGACTATCCCTTCCTCCAAAACTACAGGTGGACATTCATCCTGAGTGAATATTTCAGCCGGGCTCTTTATCTTTTTCTGGAATGGAGTTGACAGAAAATGTCCCCAAAAGAAGCTGAGTGATGAGAAGGAAACGTGAGGCCTGGACAGCGATGGGTGAAGACGTAACATGTTGCGTCTCTTTATTTATCGTCTTTCAGAATCACCGAGAACCAAGAACAGAAATGGGACGGAATATTTACAGCCGTGGCCAAAAGATTTGAGAATGACACAAATATTTATTTTCACAAAGTCTGCTGCCTCAGTTTTTATGACGGCAATTTGCATATACTCCAGAATGTTCTGAAGAGCGATCAGATAAAGTCCCTCTTTGCCATGAAAACGAAATCCCCCCCAAAAAAAACTCTTCCGTTGCATTTCAGCCCTGCCACACAAGGACCAGCTGACATCATGTCAGTGATTCAGGTGTCAGTGTTGACGAGGACAAGGCTGGAAATCATTCTGTAATGTTGATTAAAGGAGTTCTATGACCTAAAGCTTTTAACCCCCGCTGTGCCCGGGCTGTAAAACTATACAAAATAAACTTTCACTTACCTGCCTAAGATCCACCGTTGTTCCGATATCGCCGTCCCGTTCTCCGGTCCCGGTCTCTTCCGCTTCCTGTGTGTCGGTGACTCATAGTGCGCTCAGCCTATCAGCGGCCGCGACAGGACATTGCTGCGGCCGCTGATAGGCTGAGCGCACTATGAGTCACCGACACACAGGAAGCGGAAGAGACCGGGACCGGAGAACGGGACGGCGATATCGGAACAACGGGGGATCGTAGGCAGGTAAGTGAAAGTTTATTTTGTATAGTTTTACAGCCCGGGCACAGCGGGGGTTAAAAGTTTTAGGTCAGAGAACTCCTTTAAGTTAGAATAACATTTAACCACCAATTACCCTGTCGTGCGACTTTGCACCCCAACAAATCTTACGTCCTTTTTTCCCACAAATACAGCTTTCTTTTGGTGGTATTTGATCACCCCTGCGTTTTTTTTTTTTTTTTTGCGCTATAAACAAAAAAAAACACTACAATTTTGCAAAAAAAAAAAGCAATATTTTTTACTTTTTGCTGAAATAAATATCCCCCAAAAATATATAAAAAAAAATGTTTCCTCAGTTTAGGCCGATATGTATTCTTTATATTTTTGGTAAAAGAAATCGCAATTAAGCGTATATTGATTGTTTTGCGCAAAAGTTATAGGGCTAGATTCACATACCTTTAGGCGGGCGTAGCGAATCTCCTATAAGATACGCCACCGTAACTTTGAGAGGCAAGTATGGTATTCTCAAAGATTTTGCCGCCGAAGTTACGTCGGCGTAGCGTATTAGGGCCGGTGTAAGCCCACCTAATTCACATGTTGAAGCTGTGGGCGTGTTTTATGTATATTAAGTGTGACCCCACGTAAATGACGTTTCGATCGAACGGCGCATGCGCCGTCCGTGGACGTATTTCCAGTGCATCAATGCTTTCGACGTGAACGTAAATTACGGCCAGCCCCATTCACGGACGAGTTACGCAAACAACGTAAAATTTGAAAAATTTGACGCGGTTCCGCCGTCCATACTTAACATTGGCTGCGCCATCTTTTTGGTGGTTTATCTTTACGCCTGAAAACCCCTTACGTAAACGGCGTATCTTTACTGCGACGGCCGGGCGTACGTTCGTGAATAGGCGTATCTAGCTGATTTACATATTCTAGGCGTAAATCAGCGTACACGCCCCTAGCGGCCAGCGTAAATATGCAGTTAAGATACGACGGCATAGGAGACTTATGCCAGCCGTATCTTAGCAACATTTAAGCGTATCTCAGTTTGAGCATACGCTTAAAGTTGCGACGGCGCAGATTCGGACATACGACCACGTATCTACTGATACACCCGTCATAAGTCTACCTGAATCTGGCCCATAGTGTCTACAAAATAGGGGATAGATTTATAGCATTTTTATTATTCTTTTTTTTACTAGTAATGGCGGCGATCTGCGATTTTTATCGTGACTGCGATATTGTGGTGGACACTTTTGGCGCTATTTTGGGACCATTGTCATTTCATACAGCGATCAGAGCTATAAAAATGCACTGATTACTGGGTAAATGACACTGGCAGGGAAGGGGTTAACCACTAGGGGGTGAGGAAGGGGTTAAGTGTGTCCTAGGGAGTGATTCTGACTGTGAGGGGGATGGGCTACAAGTGACATGACACTGATCACTGCTCCTGATGACAGGGAGCAGTAGATCACTGTCCTGTCACTAGGCAGAACAGGGAAATGCCTTGTTTACATAGACCTCTCCCCGTTCTGCAGCTCCGTAACACGGTCGCGGGACACAGGCAGACATCGAGTCTACGGAGCACTAGGCTGCAGATTCAAAGCAACATACCTGTACGTTGCTTTGCCTGCCTGTGCCATTCTACCGACGTATATGTACGTGAGGCAGTCGGCAAGTGGTTAAGATAACACACAGAACGTACTATACACCATATAAATTACATAGAATAAGTCCATTGAACTCTCAAAATTGTTGGCGATGTGGCAATATTCCAGGAGATTGTTTTCATATATTCTGGTCCTGCCCCGATATCGCTATTTTTTGGACAAGGGTCATAAATGTAATTACGATAGTGACGTGACGTCACTTGTTTTGGAACAGAAAGTGGGAACCTGCATCTTGGGTTTGATGGGGAATAATATTGCTACTACTATAGCAAAGAGAACACAAACAAGCCTATTGATTTTCTCCTGGTGTGGAGAAAGCCTCTTGAGGGGGATGAGCAGGCAAGTCAGGACACTCTCTATTTTGCAGATGGAGAAAGGAGCTGTGTGTTAGTGGGCATCCTGACACTCCTGCTCGCCCTCTCCCCCCTCAGGAGGCTTTCTCCACACCAGGGAGAAAGCCTTGCATTACTGTGTGGAGTTACAGACAGAAGAACAGGAAGTGAGGATTTCTCCGAAGAAATAAGGACATTTAAAAGCAAAACGGAAGGATGAGGTAATTGGAGGAGGACTGCACTAAGGTAAAGGAAGCTATTTAGGGAAAAAATGAATTCCTTTACAACCCCTTTAAGGATTAAATAACTGGAATAGGAAAATCTAGAAACAAAGGGGCACAACAAACCACACCATGACACGGGGTTAAGGCGGAAGAATGTGTGTATTTTTCTTTATCTATTTCCTGTTTTTTTTATTGCGATGTGTAACTATTAGTGTTGCTCACGAATATTCGTATTGCGAATATTCGGCTCGAATATGGCATATTCGAGTATTCGCGATATATTTCGAATTTTGCGGTGAATATTCGCTATTCCGAATATTCTAATTTTTTCAATTTTATTTTTAGAACAGATCACATCCTAGAGATCTCCATCGACGTCTAAAAGCATTGCTGGTATGATTAGAGACCTTGGGCCGAGTAGCTGAAGCGTTCATTTTATCTTGCCGAAAAATGGCAATGCGATTATTCAGCAATCGGAATATCACGCGATTATTTTCTCCGCCCTTCTTTTGCATCAGAGCCATTCAGAGTTCTCCTACCACAGTTGTCGAAATTCCGCAATAAATATCGCATTCGCATTTTGCGAAATTTCGATGAAATATCACGAATATTCTGAGCCAATCAGAGGGCTCCTACCGCAGTTGTCGAAATTCCGCAATAAATATCGCATTCGCATTTTGCGAAATTTCGATAAAATATCACGAATATTCTGAGCCAATCAGAGTGCTCCTACTGCAGTTGTCGAAATTTCGCAATTATTTTCGCATTCGCAATAGCGAAATTTCGCAAACATTTCATTTCGATAAAATATCACGAATATTCGAATTTAGCGAATATTTCTCGAATATTCGGCTATATATTCGTGATATATCGCAAAATCGAATATGGCGTATTCTGCTCAACACTAGTAACTATTGTAAATAAGAGTTATGTGGACACTCTTGCGAAAGCGGAATACAGATGAAGTGGAAAGTATATGTTGTAACACATCATTTTATTGAAAAAAAATAAAGAGATTTAGAAGAAAAGAAAAAGTTAGAATAACAGAACGGAAGCTTTAAAAGGAGGATGGTGCTTGAAATCATTGTTCTTCCTCTGTTAACCATTGTTACCTGCAAGGAAACACGCGCAGTGGACATCTGCGATTCGTTTCGTACGAATCGAAAATTCGTACGAATTTCCGAAAATGTGTACTTTTCTATTCTTACTAATTTTATACGAAATACGAATTTCTATTCTTACTAATTTTATACGAAATACGAAATTTCATTGACAAATTAAGTTTCAGGAGTGGGAGACTGGTACTGGTAGTCGATGGGAGATTCAGAATTGGACAAAATAAGAATGTTTGTTAATATCGTTTTATTATTGTCATAATAATTAAGATTTTTCGTTATGATGAAGTTAACAACCCAAGAAGTCTGTACGGCACATGGATGACGGAAGCATAACGAGCACAGCACAGGGATGGTGGGAGCCCCTCATAATGAGCACAGCACAGGGATGGTGGGAGCCCCTCATAATGAGCACAGCACAGGGATGGTGGGAGCCCCTCATAATGAGCACAGCACAGGGATGGTGGAAGCCCCTCATAATGAGCACAGCACAGGGATGGTGGGAGCCCCTCATAATGAGCACAGCACAGGGATGGTGGGAACCCCTCATAATGAGCACAGCAGAGGGATGGTGGGAGCCCCTCATAATGAGCACAGCACAGGGATGGTGGGAGCCCCTCATAATGAGCACAGCAGGGGTACAGCCCCAGGAGGAAGTCAGCACAGCACAGGGATGGTGGGAGCCCCTCATAACCCCTCCAGCGCATCGAGGCACGTGTGTAAGACTGCGCTGTGTTTTATAAGCATTTTAATAAATAAATAAATAACAAATGTTCATAATTGCTGGCGGCAGCGATGTCTAACGTCACTTTTGCCCAACGGCCTTGAATGGACATTTTTTTTATTGAAATTTATTTTTATTTTATTGCATTTAACCACTTCCATACCAGGCACTTACGCACCTTCCTGCCCAAGCCAATTTTCAGCTTTCAGCGCTGTCGCAATTTGAATGACAATTGCGCGGTCATGCTACACTGTATCCAAATGAAATTTTTATCATTTTGTTTCCACAAATAGAGCTTTCTTTTGGTGGTATTTGATCACCTCTGCGATTTTTAGTTTTTGCGCTATAAACAAAAATAGAGCGACAATTTTGAAAAAAATGAATATTTTTTACTTTTTGCTATAATAAATATCCCCCAAAAATATATAAAAAAACATTTTTTTTCCACAGTTTAGGCTGATACGTATTCTTCTACATATTTTTCGTAAAAAAATAAATAAGCGTTTATTGATTGTAGGAACAGAATATCAGCATTTCTCTCCCTGACAGGCCCGGGAGCTGTGTGTTTACACACACAGCCCCTGGTCCTCGCTCTGTAACGAGCGATCGCGTGTGCCCGGCGGCGATTGCAAGAGCTGACGTATAGCTACAGGCTCTTGCGCAGGGGAGCCGACCTGCCGCTGTAAAACGACGGCGGCTGGTCGGCAACTAGTTAACTTGTAAACACCAAACTCAGAAAGAGGCTGAAGTGGTTAAGGAAAGTCGCAAGCCGCAATGAAATCAGCAATGCAAATCGTACTGATGTGCATCTTCAAAAACGAGCGGAAGTAGCGCAATTTCAAAGCCGTGCCAGTGTGACCCTTTTCTCCATCCTTCTCACTTGTTTTGCTAATAATTCGATTTTCATTGTAACAAATTGAGTTCCCCAGGAAAGGAGCTCAGATTTCTCATATAAAGGATCAGTAAAATGTCATTGTGGGTCAGGTGGTGGATATCCCCCCTGCTGGCTTTCTGTGGCATTACAGATCACAGTGGGGTGACACCACCAGAAGGTGCCTATAGGATAAGAAGGCTGCATTCACCTTCGCCTTTCTATAATGTGTTTTTGCTCACATTCTTGTTAACCACTTCAGCCCCCGGACCATTTTGCATCTGAAGGACCAGGTCACTTTTTTTGCGATTCGCCACTGTGTCACTTTAACTGACAATTACGCGGTCGTGCGATGTGGCTCCCAAACAAAGTTGGCATCCTTTTTTCCCCACAAGTAGAGCTTTCTTTTGGTGGTATTTGATCACCTCTGCGGTTTTTATTTTTTGCTCTAAATACAAAAATAGAGCGACAATTTTGAAAAAAAAATTCAATATTTTTTACTTTTTGCTATAATAAATATCCCCCAAAAATATATATAAACATATTTTTTCCTCAGTTTAGGCCATTACGTATTCTTCTACATATTTTTGGTTAGAAAAATCCCAAAATGCCATTTTGACGACGTATATCGTCGTGCGGCGGTCCTCAAGCGGTTAAAGTTCATGTGCGTGTAAAGGCAGGCGTCCCAATACTTTTGACAACATTGTATGTGTAGCGCCTGTGTACTTTATGGTACCGGTGCTAGTTAAATTTAAGGCTCCATCCACACCTAGGCGTATTGTCGCCTGTAGCGCGACGCTATTGCAGCCTATGGAGATGGTTCACATCTCCACGCCGAACGCCGAAACGCCTGAAGCTCAAAACAAGTCCCGGACCTTTTTTTCAGGCGGCTTTCGGCATAGCCGACAATGTTGATCACCCCTCATGTTAGGCTTAAAAAACGCTGTGTTTTGTCGCGGCAAATCGCGGTAACATACGCCGCGTTCAGGTGTGAATGCAGCCTAAGTGTAAGATCAGAGTGTAGTTAGACTCTGATCCAGATTGATAAGTGCAAAACAGGGTCTCTGTGTCAGCTTGGCTGTGCTGTGGGCTTATTCTGCTGTACTGGGGTATTCTTCCAGCCCTGGTGCTGCAGGTGGCAGCAGTGGAGTCGAGGTTTGGGTGCTCTTTCCCAGCAGCCAATCAGAAGGGTTTGACCTCGCTGTGCATGCTGGGTAGGGGTATTTATGAGACAGACGCCATTAGTTCTGGGTCTTCTTCTTCGAGTGCGGCACCCACCTTTAGGGTGACCACATCACGGCGCTCCGGCGTTATGGCCTACCTGGCCGGGGCGTGCGTGCCACGCGGTGTTCCTGGTTCCGGGACCATACTGGCCCAGAGCATCTGAACAGCAAAGGGGACCCAGTGAGTGACTGGGGGCCAGATTCACCAAAGAGATACGACGGCGTATCTGCTGATACGCCGTCGTATCTCTGTTTCTATCTATGCGACTGATTCATAGAACCAGTTACGCATAGATATCCCTAAGATCCGACAGGTGTAATTGTTTTACACTGTCGGATCTTAGGATGCAATACCGCGGCGCCGCTGGGGGGAGTTTGCGTCGTAAACCAGCGTCGGGTATGCAAATTAGGAGTTACGGCGATCCACAACGGATTTTCGCGTTCGCTACGTCGCCGCTAATCTAGTTTCCTGTCGCAAAGTTAGTCGTCGTTTTTGGTGCCCTAACTTTAGTCAGCAAACGTATTGCTGTCTAAAGTATGGCCGTCGTTCCCGCGTCGAAATTGAAAAAATAACGTTGTTTGCGTAAGCCGTCCGGGAATATGGAATTACGCTACGTGCGTCGCCGTTCGAAAAAATGACGTCACGGCGGGAGTTAAGAAACGGAGCATGTGCAGTAGGTCCGGCGCGGGAGCGCGCCTAATTTAAATGGCACACGCCCATTTGAATTGGCCCGCCTTGCGCCGTAGGCCGCCGGCATAGTTTTCATCGCAAGTGCTTTGTGAATCAGGCACTTGCGATGAAAACTTGCGGCGGTGTAACGTATCTATGATACGTTACGCTGCTGCACTTCTACCAGAATCTGGCCCTGGGTTCCCACCTTTGAGGATCCCAAGCTGTATTGCTGTTCGGTGGGGAGTCCGTCTGAGGAGCGCCATGGAGAGGCTGGCGGTCCAATAGGGCCTGGACAGACCTCCGGGGATCAAGGTAGCCGGACACTGAGGGATTGATCACCTGTCAGTCGGTACCTGGGCGACAAGTTGAAGGAGATCCAGACGTATCTCATCTAAGGAGGGATACCTCCGTGATAACAATCCAGAGAGGGCCTGTGGCAGAGGCGTCTTTCTGAGGCTCACCGAGGAGGGTCTGTGACAGAGACTTTTCCTCAAGTTCACTAAGGAGGGTCTGTGACAGAGACTTTTCCTCAGGTTCACTAAGGAGGGTCTGTGACAGAGACTTTTCCTCAGGTTCACTAAGGAGGGTCTGTGACAGAGACTTTTCCTCAGGTTCACTAAGGAGGGTCTGTGACAGAGACTTTTCCTCAGGTTCACTAAGGAGGGTCTGTGACAGAGACTTTTCCTCAAGTTCACTAAGGAGGGTCTGTGACAGAGACTTTTCCTCAGGTTCACTAAGGAGGGTCTGTGACAGAGACTTTTCCTCAGGTTCACTAAGGAGGGTCTGTGACAGAGACTTTTCCTCAGGTTCACTAAGGAGGGTCTGTGACAGAGACTTTTCCTCAGGTTCACTAAGGAGGGTCTGTGACAGAGACTTTTCCTCAGGTTCACTAAGGAGGGTCTGTGACAGAGACTTTTCCTCAGGTTCACTAAGGAGGGTCTGTGACAGAGACTTTTCCTCAGGTTCACTAAGGAGGGTCTGTGACAGAGACTTTTCCTCAGGTTCACTAAGGAGGGTCTGTGACAGAGACTTTTCCTCAGGTTCACTAAGGAGGGTCTGTGACAGAGACTTTTCCTCAGGTTCACTAAGGAGGGTCTGTGACAGAGACTTTTCCTCAGGTTCACTAAGGAGGGTCTGTGACAGAGACTTTTCCTCAAGTTCACTAAGGAGGGTCTGTGGCAGAGACTTTTCCTCAGGTTCAAGTTCACTGAGGAGGGTCTGTGACAGAGACTTTATCCTACAAATGTCCGAGTGATACTCCGGCTGCCAGGTCAGTGACAGAGGCCTGTCCGGGTATGCTATACCCACTCACATAGGAGTGGCGCAGAGAAGTGTCACGCTTGGGAGCAGGACTGTTTCCTATCATCACGCCTGAATCTGCTATTCTCTTTTCTTCAACTTTACTTTCCTCACCACAAGTTTACTGTTTTTCCCCAGCTGGGTAATAAAGAGCACAGCAAAGAGCACCTGTTGTGGAAATTCCTTTACTTCTACCTAATGCAATACGCATCACTCACCCCTAGGAATTCGGAGGAGCCATGAGGTAAATGTGCCGCCTAAACAACCAGCAGCTCCTTCGGGGGAAGTGCTACATATGTATAAAATATATGCGTGGATCCAATATTTAGAATATCTGGCCAAGAGAAGTCACAATATTCGGATGTCTATCTTCTTCCTGCCTAGAGGGGGGTGGGGGGGAATGACAAGGGAGCGGTATGTGTACAACCCTATCTAGCTCCCATTGCAACTTAGGAGCGGGGGAGGGGGGCAGTTGAGGGGGGGGGGGCAGTAAAAACTGCAACTCAACCACTTCCCACCCATCCCCCCTTTTCCACAGACACCTGTGTGGAGGAGCCTAAAATCAGGACTAAGTGTGCAGAGAGGATCACAAGCAGCTAAACCGGCAAATACTGAACAAACCGGTTTTCCAGAAGTAGGGAAGAACATTCTTAGCAGACGGTCATTAGAGAGGAGCTGAGCTCTGGGGGAAGTACTCAGGAATGGCAGGTGGAGGACAAAGGACCAGTCACTGGATTGTCTGTGGTCAGGGCCGCCATCAGGGGGGTACAGGCAGTACACCTGTAAGGGGCCCGGATGGCAACCCCCCCTTTTTTATTTATTTTTAATATATTTTTATTTTATTTTTTATTAAAGGGCCAATTTTTTTTTATTTTTAGGGGTCCGGAGGTCCCCAGGGGCCCGGAGATCCGTCACAGTGAATAGCTGGTTGTTAAGGAGAGGGTCGGGAAGTCGGCTGCTGGGTCCTTAACAACGGATGAGTCATCAGCTACCCCCTATTATACCCCTAGTGTACCCCCTATTGTACCCCCTATTATACCCTTTATTATACCCCTATTTTACCCCTTATTATACCCCTATTGTACCCCCTATTATACCCCTGTTGTACCCCCTATTATACCCCTAGTGTACTCCCTATTATACCCCTATTGTACCCCTATTATACCCCTATTGTACCCCTATTGTACCCCCTATTATACCCTTTATTATACCCCTATTTTACCCCTTATTATACCCCCTATTATACCCCTATTGTACCCCATATTATACCCCCTATTATACCCCTGTTGTACCCCCTATTATACCCCTATTGTACCCCTATTATACCCCTATTGTACCCCCTATTATACCCCTATTGTACCCCCTATTATACCCTTTATTATACCCCTATTTTACCCCTTATTATACCCCCTATTATACCCCTATTGTACCCCCTATTATACCCCTGTTGTACCCCCTATTATACCCCCTATTGTACCCTCTATTATACCCCTAGTGTACCCCCTATTATACCCCTATTGTACCCCCTATTATACCCCATTGTACCCCCTATTATACCCCCTATTGTACCCCCTATTATGCCCCCATTGTACCCCTATTGTACCCCCTAATGTACCCCCTATTATACCCCTATTGTACCCCCTATTATACTCCCTATTATACCCCTATTGTACCCCCTATTATACCCCTAGTGTACCCCTATTATACCCCCTATTATACCCCTATTGTACCCCCTATTATACCCCTATTGTACCCCCTATTATACCCCTTATTATACCCCTATTTTACCCCCTATTATACCCCTATTGTATTATACCCCCTATTATACTCCCTATTATACCCCTATTGTACCCCTAGTGTACCCCCTATTATACCCCTAGTGTACCCCCTATTGTACCCCTATTGTACCCCCTATTATACCCCTTATTATACCCCTATAATACCCCCTATTATACCCCTATTGTACCCCCTATTATACCCCTGTTGTACCCCCTATTGTACCCCCTAGTGTACCCCTAGTGTACCCCTATTGTACCCCCTATTGTACCCCCTATTGTACCCCCTATTGTACCCCCTAGTATACCCCATTGTACCCCCTATTATACCCCATTGTACCCCCTATTATACCCCCTATTGTACCCCCTATTATGCCCCCATTGTACCCCTATTGTACCCCCTAATGTACCCCCTATTATACCCCTATTGTACCCCCTATTATACTCCCTATTATACCCCTATTGTACCCCCTATTATACCCCTAGTGTACCCCTATTATACCCCCTATTATACCCCTATTGTACCCCCTATTATACCCCTATTATACCCCCTATTGTACCCCTTATTATACCCCTTATTATACCCCTATTTTACCCCCTATTATACCCCTATTGTATTATACCCCCTATTATACTCCCTATTATACCCCTATTGTACCCCTAGTGTACCCCCTATTATACCCCTAGTGTACCCCCTATTGTACCCCTATTGTACCCCCTATTATACCCCTTATTATACCCCTATTGTACCCCCTATTATACCCCTATTGTACCCCCTATTATACCCCTGTTGTACCCCCTATTGTACCCCCTATTGTACCCCCTATTGTACCCCCTATTATACCCCATTGTACCCCCTATTATACCCCATTGTACCCCCTATTATACCCCATTGTACCCCCTATTATACCCCTATTGTACCCCCCCATTATACCCCCTATCCATTCACCCACAAAAAGTGTCAATAAGAAAAAAAAAATCTGATCAAATGCCACCAAAATAAATCTCGATTTGTGGGAAAAAAGGACATCATTATATTTAAGTACAATGTCGCACGGCCGCGCAATTGTCGGTTAAAGTAACGCAGTGCCGTATTGTAAAAAATGGCCTGGTCAGGAAGGGGGGTAAATCTCCCGGAGGCCAAGTGGTTAAAAATCCACACATCACACACAGAAGACACATGGGAACACGTATTGCCAATCCACGTCTTCCCGATGTGCGGAGATCTCACCTGATCCGGAGGTGAGAAATAACGTCTCCTATAATAATAATAATTCCGTGTTCTGGGCAGCCAGGCAAACAACCCAACCAATCTGATTGTACAATCTCTTGTAGTACGAGAGCTGGCCTGACTGGATAGGGATTGGAGGGGATCATACAGTCAGACTGACTTGTGTACAGCCGATGTAAATATACAATCAGATTGTATAGTGTATGGACACCGGAAATGGAATGTACAATCAGATTGTATAGAAAGGAGATGTGCAATTAGATTGTATAGTGTACGGAGAGACATACAATCAGGTTGTATAATGTACGGACACCGGAAAGGAAATGTACAATCAGATTATATAGTATATGGAGAGGAGTTGTACAATCAGATTGTATATCGCCTCTCCATACACTATACACTCTGATTGTACATCTCCTCCCCATACACTATATAATCAGATTGTATAGTGTTAGGAGAGATGTACAATCAGATTGTATAGTGTATGGGGAGATGTACAATCAGATTGTATGGAGGGGAGATGTACAATCAGATTGTATGGAGAGATGTACAATCAGATTGTATGGAGGGGATATATACAATCAGATTGTATAGTGTATGTAGGGGATATATACAATCAGATTGTATGGAGGGGATATATACAATCAGATTGTATAGTGTATGTAGGGGATATATACAATCAGATTGTATGGAGGAGAGATGTACAATCAGATTGTATGGAGGAGAGATGTACAATCAGATTGTATGGAGGGGATATATACAATCATATTGTATAGTGTATGGAGGGGAATGTACAATCCTATTGTATAGCCGATGTAAAGGGCATGTACAGCAGTCAGATCGGTTGCTCTATGATCGGAGGACGTATTTGCTCGGTCTCGGTCTGCGCGCTCCCGGTGGGGGGGAGGGTCACGTCCGGTGGGGATGCCGGGGGTGCGTCTCTCCAGGAGCGCCGTCCGGTGGGCGTGCCCGTGCAGGGAGGAGTGGGTGTGTCGGGCGGCAGTCTCCGCCCCTCCCTCTCTCTCTCTGTCCCTCGCTCCACCCCGCCCCTCCCTCCTCCCTCCTCCTCCTCCTGTGGCCGGATCGCGCTGTGCCCGCAGTGTGTGTGTGTTGGGGGAGATGTGACACTGAGCGCCCAGCCAGGCCGGAATGTTGCCGCTTCTCCGGTCCTCCCCGACACTCCATCCGAGTCCGGGCTGCGGAGAGCTGTGACTCTTCCAACAGAGGAGTCCCCCCGCCGTCCTTCTCCTCTGCCCGGGGATCTCACCGCTTTCTATGGCAAGAGAGAAACTGCCCGGAACATGTTGACTTAATAATCCGGACCTGGGGAGAGAGAGAGAGAGATCTACTGGATCCCAGCTCTGTGATTACTGGAAGCAACCTCCCCCCCTCTTATTACTGGATCCCTCCACCTTCATACTGGATCCCTCCGCCTTCATACTGGATCCCACCAGATGACTGGATCCCAGGAGCTGCACACCTGATGACTGGATCCCAGGATCTCCAGATCTTCCTTTCCTCTTTGTTACTTGGAGAGAATTTTTAATTTATTTTTTTGTTACTGTTGCAACCTGAGCAGCTGGGAGCAAATCAGCAGCAGGTAAGAGGAGCCATCCCTGGGAGGGATCCATCCAGGAGGATCTGTTGTGGGTTCTCTGGGATCACCAGAACCCCAGGCAGATCCTTCACCTGATCACCAGTTGGCTTTCCTTTGTCACAATATGTTACAATGTAGCTCAGGAGTCTTCTGTAGATGTTCCCCTTTGTGGGGAATCTGCTACAATTGTAACCACACAAGTAGCATGTAGGGGAAGGTTTTAGGTCCAGGAGCCTTTTATCAACCCTGGAGGGGCCCCTACAATTTACATGTTTTTCAGGCTCCTAGGAGCCCCCATGCCTTCTACAGCTCATGGTATGTTCAGGTGATCCTGTAAGATGTGTAGATCCAGAAGCCAACGCATGAATGTGCTTTACCTGGAGAATTTTCACCGGAGTGTTTTTACGACACCCTCGCCTTGCCCTACAGGACAAAATTACTTTCAATTGTGGTGGCCAAGGTCCCCCTTATGGTAAAGTTGCCTCCATACGTTGTTGGTCACTGTAGAAGTGAGTCGTTGGATGGCAGTAAAAATGACCCCCATACCTTAATGGTCAGTGTAGGTGAGAATCGTTGGATACCGGTGGAAATTGCCCCCATGTGTTAATGGTCCGTGTAGACGACTCATGTACCGGTGGAAATTGCCCCCATACGTTAATGGTCAGTGTAGGTGAGACTCGTACCGGTGGAAATTGCCCCCATACATTAATGGTCAGTGTAGATGAGACTCGTTGGATAGCGGTGGAAATTGCCCCCATACATTAATGGTCAGTGTAGATGAGACTCGTTGGATACCGGTGGAAATTGCCCCCATACGTTAATGGTCAGTGTAGATGGGACTCGTTGGATGCCGGTGGAAATTGCCCCCATACGTTAATGGTCAGTGTAGACGACTCATGTACCGGAGGAAATTGCCCCCATACGTTAATGGTCAGTGTAGATGAGACTCGGATACCGGTGGAAATTGCCCCCATACGTTACTGGTCAGTGTAAATGAGACTTGTTGGATACCTGTGGAAATTGCCCCCATACGTTAATGGTCAGTGTAGATGAGACTCGTTGGATTCTGGTGGAAATTACCCCCATACGTTAATGGTCAGTGTAGATGACTCGTTGGATACTGGTGGAAATTGCCCCCATACGTTAATGGTCAGCGTAGATGGGACTCGTTGGATGCCGGTGGAAATTGCCCCCATACGTTAATGGTCAGCGTAGAAGTAACTTATTGGATGCCGGTGGACAATCCTATACCTTAATGGTCAGTGTAAAAGGAACTCGTTGGATACCGGTGGAAATTGCCCCCATACTTTAATGGTCAACGAAGAAGGAACTAGTTGGATGCAGGTTGAAAATTGCCCCATAGGTAAATGGTCATTGTAGAAGGTAACCCCCTTATGTTGGATGGAAGTCAAAAATTACCCCCATACCTTGGTGTAGGTGGAAGATCAACATCCACCATCGCTTAGAGAAGGTTTGGTAAAAAGTACCCCCTAACATTGGTGATCCATTAAATGGATGGTCAGTGTAGTTGTGACCCCTGGTTTTGGATGGCATTGGAAAATTGCCATCATCCATTGATGGTTATCGTAGGTAGATCAAGATCCACCATTGCTTAAGGAAGTTCCATTGAAAAGTGACCCCTTTTACATGGATGGTTGGTTGGGTAGGAGACCAAAATTCACCATTGCTTAAGGAAGTTCCCTTGAAAAGTGCCCTCTTTTACATGGATGGTTGGTTGGGTAGGAGACCAAGATCCACCATTGCTTAAGGAAGTTCCCTTGAAAAGTGCCCCCTTACAGTGATGGTTGGGTAGGAAACGTCCCTCCTTACAGTGATGGTTGGGTAGAAAACGTGCCCCCTTACAGTGATGGTTAGGTAGGAAACATGCTCCCCTTACAGTGATGGTTAGGTAGGAAACGTGCTCCCCTTACAGTGATGGTTAGGTAGGAAACGTGCTCCCCTTACAGTGATGGTTGGGTGGGAAAGGTGCCCCCTTACAGTGATGGTTGGGTAGGAAAGGTGCCCCCTTACAGTGATGGTTGGGTAGGAAAGGTGCCCCCTTACAGTGATGGTTGGGTAGGAAAGGTGCCCCCTTACAGTGATGGTTGGGTAGGAAAGGTGCCCCCTTACAGTGATGGTTGGGTAGGAAAGGTGCCCCCTTACAGTGATGGTTGGGTAGGAAACGTGCCCCCTTACAGTGATGGTTAGGTAGGAAACGTGCCCCCTTACAGTGATGGTTGGTTAAGTAGGAGACAAAGGTCCACCATTGCTCAAGGAAGTTCCCTTAAAAAGTGCCCCCTTGCATTGAGTGTCAATGTCGAACTGACCTATTACGTTAGATATAATTGGAAATTTTTCCCCCATACATTAATGGTCAGAGTAGGTGTGAGACCATGAGCCACCACTGTTAACAGCCCAAGTCCATTGAAACGTGCCACCTTACATTGATGGTCATTGTAGAATTGACCACTTATGTTGGATGTCTATTGAGAAATGTCCCTCATAGATTGATGGTCACTGTAGACGTGACCCCCTATGCTGGATGACCATTGGAAAAAAGTCCCCATATGTTGATGGGCAGTGTAGAATTGACCCTTATGTTGGATGCCTGTTAAGAAATGCCCCTCATACATTGATGGTCATTGTAGAAGTGACCCCATATGTTGGATGTCCATTAAAAAATGTACCCATACATCGATGGCTAATGTAGAAGGGAACCCTTACGTTGGAGATCTGTTGAACATTGTCTCTCATACATTGATGGATATTGTAGAGGTGACCTGTTACATTGGGTATCTGTTTCAGAATTGTCCCTCGTACATTGAAGGCCAGTGTAGAAGGGGCCCCTATCCATTGAAAAATGTCCCTGGACGTTGATGGCCACTGTAGAAGGGACCTCGTAACGTTGCATATTCTTTGAAAATCACCCGTATACCTAGATGGCCAGTGTAGGTAGAAGTTGATCCACAATTGGTGGAACCCTAGTAGAGAAAGGCTGCTGTATAGTGACTGCAGGGATCCTGCTTCCTCGCAAGCTAAGCTCAGTTTTTTTTCCCCTACTTTGTCAGGCTGTGTGCATCATGCGCCGAGCTCTGCAAACTTCCATTATCCCTGCAGCTCAGAGGTTCAACTGGTGTAATGTGTTTTTTCTTTTAATTTCAAAGCCAGGATTGCTAAGAGATCTGCTTCCCAACCCAGATCCCTGGAGGGGATTGTTCTGATCCTTTCCCAGGGCTCACCTACTAGAAGACAAGAGGCTATGCTGCCTTCTGCCGCTGTGCACTGCGGTGTCCTAGTCACCCAGCAGGGTCACCCAGCACCCCCCCCTGCCTGTAACCTAATAGGATCTCTAGACGTATTTTTCCAAAGGTGACCTGGCCCTAGGCAACGAGGGCCCCTTGTAAATAACATATATATATACCTAGCGATGGGGTAGAAGACCTTTTGGCGTGCCCAAAGAGGGCAGTGTGGTTCCCAGGATTATCCATGCGCCCTCTAAAGAAAAAAAAAAAGGGGGGGTGGGAGATGGGCTCAGCCATGGGATTTGTGAATCGGGTGGTTGCAGACATGCAGTAACCCCTTTGTGTGTCCTACACAGCTTGTGTTTGCATGTATGCATGTGTGTAGTCCTTTATTTTATTTCATATAGCATGTAGCTAGGGTGGGCAGGGGAGTAGTAAGGGGGGGGGGGTTCCTGCAGGACTGGGGGTCTGCTAGAGGTTGGGGGGGAGGGAAGGCGGCTGTATCTTGGGACAAGCAGAGAGGTTACACGAAAATGCAGCCAGATGTGAAGTGGCCCCGGAGCTGGTATGAATGGCAACAATTAGATGCGGGCTTCTTTTGTTCTGGGTTGCCAGCCAGCCAGACACAATCCGGGGGCTAAGCTCCCGAACTTTCCCATAGGCTTCCGGTGCTGCTCAGTAACTGTCCGGGGTCGGATGCCTTTTATGGAAAACCTCCTTAAGGTAGAATTATTATTATTTTTTTATAATCCCCGGCCTATGGTGGAAGCTATAAAATGTAGGGAGCCAACTGCTAGGATTATGCATTTATTTCTGGTTCTTCACCCCCTCGTCCTGACGTAAAGAGGGGGGGTTCTCTGCATTTCCTGCATGTGATCACCATGAGTGGCGTTCACGGTGGCCCTCAAGCTCCCAGAACCCATTGTGCCTCCAGTTACTGATGCTCTCCTGCAATTCGTAAATGTTACCTGACCCCTTGTGGCATAGGCTTGTGAAAAAGAGAAGCAGAATAGCTTAGCAACATATGCAAGGTTTTGGACAGCTGCGGCCGGGAAGGGGGGGTGGTTGGTTGGTTGGGGGGGGCACGGAGAGGCTTGGAGGTGTTATCCTCAGCACATTTCCAACTGATGGATATTATGTGTGCCTGTCGAAGCTGTGAATGGACTGCACCCATTGCCAGCACCCCTCTCTGCTTATGTTCAGGTGTGTGCCTCCTTTTTTTTTTTTTCACATAAATATCCCAGGGCACACAAGAAGGTTCTTGCAGAACAAATGCCCTCTTGTTTGTTTTTTTGCTTTCCTTTTCTTTTTTTTCCTCTTCCCTTCAATCCCCCCCCCCCTCCTCTTTTGTTGCCTGCTACTATAAGAGGTGCCATTTCACATCACTCTGCACAAATTGTTTGAATTAATGCAAGTGTGAATTCTTACGGTTTTGAAGGGGTCCATTACCATATCAAAGCTTCACCCAGCTCTTTGGCTCATTTGAGAAAACTTTAGCCTGCCTTCGAATTTCTCTGGCTGAATTGAGGCCCAAAGGGGCACGGGGTGGGGGGAGAGATGGATAGAAAGGAAGAGGTGAGGGAGGGGGGGGGGTGCTGATTGCACGATGGTCGGTTGAATTGAAGCGTCTGCTGTTTTTGTAGTCGTGTTGACCAAGAAACATTTTCGGACAGAGCCCTTGAAAAGGGCTAATCTGTTGTGTGCTGTGTGGGGAGCTCATGAAAAGTGACCTTTTTCAGAATCCGATGCATGGAGCCTGTTTTGGCCTTAATAAAAAAAGGAATTTGTTTTTCTAACTCGAGAAATTTAGTTTACTTTGGCCTTGTGTTTGGTGGGCAAGTCTTCGTGTTAGTCCATAGTTTACAATCCTGGTTGAAGATGATATTTAGTTGCTATGGGCTTCAGCTTGAGCCTCTGGAACAGTGGATGCTTTTCCTTAACTCCTTAACCCCTTGATGCCTTGTCTTCTACACCACGGTCTAGTCAATGAGGTTAACCCCTACAAGAGGTTAACCCCTACTTCCAAGCATTTCAAAATATTCCTACGTAGTTGAGTTAGAAACCAAGAGAAAGTCCATTTGGCTACTATTTTTTTTATTTGTAGACTAGGATAATTTTTAATCTTTGTTGTACAAGCTTAACCCATTGATGCCTTGTTTTCTAGTTTCTACACTATGATTTAGTCAATGAACCTGTCTACAAGAGATTAACCTTATGCTTCCAAGCATTTCAATTGAGTTAGAAGCCAAAAGAGTCCACATTTTGGCCCCATTTTTTTTTTTAATGTTTAGACCAATTGAGAATTGAAATCTTTGTTTCAGCTTAACCCCTTGATGCGTTGTCTTCTACAACATGATCTAGGAAGTCAATGAACCTGTCTACAAGAGGTTAACCACATGCTTCCAAGCCTTTTAAAAAAATTCTCATACATAGTTGAGTTATAAACCAAAAGAGTCCAAAATTAGGCCACTTTTATTTATTTTTTATATTAAAATTTTTTTTAGACCAATCTTTAATCTTTGATTTAAAACTTTACCCCTTGGTGCCTTGTCTTCCACACCATGGTCCAGTCAATGAACCTGCTACAAGAGGTTAACCCCATGCTTCCAAGCATTTCAAAATTATCATACGTAGTTGAGTTAGAAACCAAAATTTGACCTTTTTTACATTTTTAGACCAATTGAGGATAATTTTAACCTTTTGATGTTCAGGCTTAACCCCTTGATGCCTTGTCTTCTACACTATGTTCTAGTGTCCATGAACCTGTCTATAAGATAACCCCATGCTTCTAAGCATTTCAAAATGTTCCTACGTAGTCGAGTTAGAAACCGAGAGAGAGAGTCAATTTTGGCCACAATTTTTTTTTTTTTTTTTTTTAATTTGTAGACTAGTTGAGGATAATTTTCATCTTTGTTGCTTAACCCCTTGATGCCTTGTTTTCTGCACCTTGGTCTAGTCAAGGCATATGTCTACAAGAGGTTAACCTCATGCTTCATTTAAAAAAAATCTCCTACGTAAACCAAAAGCAAATCCAAAATTTGACCAACTGTATCAATTATTATTTTGGCCAAATCGTGACCCTTTCACTAGTGTGGTGGCATTGGGTGACAGCCATACAGAATGCTACTAGTGGCCATCTAAGCCTCCTACATAATGATGAATCTGTACACGGCAGATATAATTACATCTTGCGTTTTTTTTTTTTTTCTCTTTGCATACCGTATTAGAAAAAAAAGCCCAGTTGATCGTAAAGATTTTTTAACTCCTGCTTTTTGCATTCAATAGTGCAATTACCCCCCCCCCCCCCCTCGCTGAATCATATTAAATAGAATTTGTAGTGTGCATTTTAACCTGGAGTTCCAGCTTTTGTATTTCATTACAAGATATTAAAAATCAATTGGTGCAGACTGGAGACACACAAAATAACCCAGACCTCACTCTTCTGGGCCTTCATTTTCTTTTCTTTTTTTTTTTTTTCTTTCCCCCCTTCGTTCTTCAGTTAGGCAAAGGTTTCAGAGCAAAGCCATTTTGTTTTGACTCTCCTTGCCAAAAGTGATATTTCCTGCTACCCGATCTATAGTCTGTCTTACGCGCTATCTGTTTTATTACTGTAAGCTGAGAATTTGAGAGGTATTAAAACTTTTGTCCATAGTTTGTTTTCTGAGTCTAAATGAATTTATGGATGGCTAGCAGAATTTTTTTTTAAACATGAAATGGATAGTTGTTTTCTTGTAAAGGGCCTGGCCTTCCAGTTTATAGGATTTGTTTCAATGGAATTCATGGGGGGGGGGGGGGGGAGATCACGATTCAATGTAGCAGACTAAACTTTGTCATTCGGCACAGAGCATGCCAAGGTTTGTGTTTTAAATTGTTACTCTTTGCTAGATTTTAGAAGCTTTGAATGTTTAAGTTGTCGTTGTTTGAGTTTAAAGGGAGGCGATGATGTGATTGCTATCTTGGCACCTAAATTACTGTCAACTGGATTCTTATCGATTTTATATACCGCCAATGTTTTTCACAGTGCTATCTTAAGGCTTGCTGGGACTAGAACAGTGACACTAAAAACATACAGGCTGTGTAAACCCTTCTCTAAAGACCTCATACTGTCCATGGTTGATGTCCTACTAGACTTTGATAGGACCATATTGACCAGCTAAAGATCTCATACTGTCCATGCATGGTTGATGTCCTACAGGAATTCATAGGACCACATTGACTTGCATCACCATCTCGGTCATGGCAACCGTTGAAATTTTGACCTATCGGCGTAGAGCTGCCAAAGCAAGCAAAAAGAAGTTGCTATGGGTTATTGCAGTTGGCTTGGTTGAATAAGCCTTTGATAGTCACCATGAATAAACAAGGTTGGATTTTGTTCACAGTTGACACAGGTAGGGGCATTTTTATGGGGCTCTCAACCGGTTTTGATAGCCTGCTGAGCAAGGTGGGGGGGCTTTGGTTGGATTGGACAGGTTGGACCTGAGTTTATCCCCTACTCGTTTTGGAAAGTCAGGCCAGGTAAGCAGGAGAGGAACCAATTACGTCAAGTTTTAACTTGAACTTTCCATAATAAAAAGCCTCTTAAAGGGTTTGGCTGGCTGACTTTTATTAATGATTTAACTTCAAAGAAGCAAGTCTTGCCTCCCAAAGAGTGCAGGAACGAGTTCTGAGATACCGATCTCTCCATCCAGCCCTGCAAGTCTTTGCACAGTTTGACTTTTATTGCTGTAATTTTAACAATGATCTGATACATTAACAGACTTTCTGGGTGTTTCCCACCTTCCTTTTCTTTTTTTTTTCCTTTTCTCGATGGCCAGCTTTTTAGCATTTTTTTTGGGTCCAGGAGCCAACTTTTGCATAGCAGTTGGAAAAGGCCACATCTGATAAGCTGTCTGGCTTCCTCCTGACCAACCTTGCATTAACCCTTCATGTTCCAAGCCTTGTATGAACCTGCACATCATATTTTCATAGTATTTTCCTTCCAAGATGTCAATACCCCCCCCCACGTCTCTAATTTACGACCATGGTATTTCTATTAGTAGATCTGATTTTTTTTTTTTTTTTTTTTTGTTTTCTGTTGGCTTCAATGCTTTTTACGAGCTGCACATTCTTTTTCTGACTTCTAGACACACTTTTTTTAAGCAGGGCTAATTTGGATGGGAGTTGTAAGGCTAGGCGCACACAATACACTCGTTACAGATTTATTTACAGTTGGGTCACCAATATACGCCTCCTTCTTTTTTTTTTTTTTTTTTTTACCAGGCCTTTTGTTCTGAGGTTTTGTTTTGCTATAGGATTGATTTGCATGTCCTGAACGTCCATTTTTATTTTAACTCTTGAGGACTGATTGCTGGCTGTATAAATGCATCCAACTTGTTTTAGTGTCTCTTGAATTGATTTCCAGGGACAATTCCCTACTATGTGAATATAGTTGTTAGTTAACAGTCCTGCCTTGGTGGATGAGGGACTTCTGTGCACTTGTATAAGATTCTATCAAGTGGCCAATTTCTTTTTTTTTTTTTTTTTTAATTTCCAGTAAAAAAATTAAATGAATCACCTTGAGCACAGAAAACCGATATTTGTGATCCATTTGGCTATTATTGTGAAAAAAAAAAAAAAAAAATTGGTGCATTTTTACAAAATATGAGTGTGTGTGTGTGTGTGTGTGTGTGTGTGTGTGTGTGTATATATATATATATATATATATATATATATATATATATATATATATATATATATATATATATATATATAATATAATTTTATCTATCTCTGGGAATTTTTTATATATATATATTTTTTTTTTTTTTTTATATTTATTTCCCAGCTTCCCAAGTTGCTGTATAAGGCTGGTTTACAGAGATAAATTAAAAGTTCAAGGTTTGTTTTGTTTTGTGTAAGGCTGCCTGGATAATTACAGGAAAAGCAGAATAATGACATGCCATAAACAATGAACACACTTCTTGTAGTGCTCTGCTTGCCATTGGTAGGTTGGCAATCCTGGATGAAACTCGAGCAGCCACGATCCCGACCAACAATGTAGCATTGTGCAAACGACCTGATTCATTTTCTGAGAATTATAACAGGCTCCTCTGCTTTTTTTTATTTTTTTTTATGAGTTAAATGAATCCGTTTGTGTTCTAGCCATAGATATTTTTATCTTTAATTTCAAGTTACCGAGCAAAGAAGAAAAATTACTCACGATTGCATTTACTAGAAAGTCTTTGGTGGATTGCAGTACGGTGGTCTCGTTTGGTGCTTTTACCAGTACGATTTTTTTATTTATTTTTTCGTGTTTTTTTTTTTTTTTTTTATGCTGTTTGGTGGCAGCCAACTGAAAGCTTAGTTAACGAAGGTTGACAACTAGGTGAAAATAAAGGGCTGTTTTGAGTCTGGTTATCGGCTCGAATGTTTAAGAAAAATTAATTTGCGATATTGGCAAATCTTTTGGATTCCTGCAAGCTGTCCTTCTTTTTTTTTTTTTTTTTTTTCTTTTTTTTTTCCATTATTTGGAGATAAACAATATTGGGACAGTTGGCCACTCATAGTGGTTGATTTACTAAAGGAATTGAGTAAGTGATTTTTCCATCTTGCATGGGGATTTTCACTAGCAATTTTTCACTACATTCAGGAAGCCAAGGATACCCAACCATATGTATTAGAGCTTACATTTTTTTTATGCTTGCGCATGATTGGATGGCTTACTTCAGTAGAAGCATCACATATTTTGGCTAAGGGAAAATTCTCGTACAAAGTGAAAAATGACTTTGCGAAGTGAACACGCTCTACTACTTTAGTAAAAAAAAAAGTGCTAATTGAACAGCCTATATACTTTTTTTAGTAAATCAACCTCAACATGTAGCCCATTTTCTTATCCAGTAAATGCTGCCAGCAAAGTGTGCTGATCCATTCCAACCAATCAAAACTCGATTACATATTCCTAGTCCAGCACAAGATACATTCTGATTGAGTGCTGCACATAGCCAATAAAACGGAGAAGAAGAGAGAGAGCTAAGCCAAGTCTACTGACTCCATAGACATAAATATGTTCTATTTATAGCAAGGTATATTTTTATAAAGTCATGATTTTGGTCTCCAGAGACTAGTATTTTGTTGTTTTTCTCCAGTAATAAATTGGCTTTACTATTTTATATATATTTTATTATTTGAATAACCAAGCAGAAGATTGGATTTAGGGTGATACCATTGGCTTCTACTTTTGTCGATGGCTAACGGTGTAGAGTAGCTAAGTCGGGAAGACCCAGTTTACATAGCATTTGATATTTTTTCCCACCACTAGTAGAAGTCCCCTTTTTTTTTTTTTGTCTTGACACCCCTAGTCCATCTTTTGGGCTTGTGTTAGAAGGAACTAGGGCTTATTCAAGTAGGGAAGACTCGCTTTACATAGCATTTTATTTTGTTTTCCACTAGTGGTAGAAGCCTCCTCTCCTTCATCTTGGCACCCCTAGTCCATCTTTGAGCTTATGTTAGAAGAAACTAGGGCTTATTCAAGTAGGAAAAACACGATTTACATAGCATTTGAATTGCATTATTTTAATTCCCCCAGTGGTAGAAGCCTCCCCTTGTTCATCTTGGCACCCCTAGTCCATCTTTTGGGCTTGTGTTAGAAGGAAATAGGGGCTTATTCAAGTAGGGAAAACATGATTTACATAGCATTTGATTTTTTTTCACCAGTGGTAGAAGCCTCTTCTTTGTCTTGGCACCCCTAGTATGTCTTTTCGGTTTGTGTTAAAAGAAACTAGGGGCAAGTATGGAGGACCCGATTTACATAGCATTTTATTTTTTTTTCTTCCACCAGTGGTAGAAGCCTCCTTACCTTTTTTGTCTTGGCACCCCCAGTCCGTGTGTTGGGCTTGTGTTAGAAGTAGCTAGGGCTTATTCAAGTCTTTGACTACAGTAGCCGAAATCCAGCATCTATGGCATTTTGAATCACCCTGTCGCCTTTGCCCAGCTTTATTAAGCAAGTCGTTATTTTTCCAGAACCTGCCCATGTCCATAAAAATTCCTAGTTATGCCGATTTGCTTGAACTCTGTCCATGAAAAAGGTACAGGTCCAAATGGGTATTAGGTAATTAGATTCTTGGCTTTTTTTTGCCTTACACCGTAAAACAAATGCAAATCCTTTAACAGATATTCTTGACTTGCACAAAAGATAAAACATAATTACTGCTCAGAAGAACTTGTCAGATCCTCAATTTGGCTCAGTATTTCTTGGAATTTTGTTCCGGCCTGTAGAAATGAATAGGCTGTCACTCTCTACATTAAGCGCTCGTTCTTTTTCCCAGTATGTTATTTGTTATGCTTTTTTTTTTTTATTATTATATATTTCTTTCCCGGAGAGATTTAGAAGGCAGTTTTTTTGTGTGTGGGGATTTTTTGCTTTGCTTCTGTGCACCTGCTTTTTTTTTACTGATTGATGTCGCGTGAAGTGCTCAGGCACCTGCTCTGTCATGGCATCTTCAAACACATCGGATCTCGCTCCATTTTGCCACCGTGACCATCCGGGCTCGAGAGGGCAGGTCCTGTGACTCTCTGCAATTCGTTCCGTCACTCCCAGGTCAGAAAAGCCAGCGCGCTTGAATTTCCAGGGAAACCGGTCAAGTACAAAGGACGAAAGTCAGTTTAAATAGAAAAACGTCTTCGTCTTGCTCTTGCCATAGGGTATATTTAGGGTCTGATCTTCCGGATGTCACATGTTTTTTTTTTCTCTGTCTGCAAAAACATTAATCATGGATTGCCTTGTGCTTGTGTTCTATGGGGTGTGCAGGGGGTGGGGATAGGCCCCTGTTGGACCATTTGGTGGTTGTTTTTACAACATGTAAGGGGATTGGGTCTGAAATAGGGCTGGTAAATGGACCTTATTCCCCATTATTGATGGGTTTCCCTGCACCTTGAGGCTGCTACTTGCAATTCAGAAAGTCTTCTGGGAGCCATGTTTTCCAGGGGACACGGTTTTGTAACGCAGCTGAGCGAAGGTGTATCGTCATAAGTTGATTAAAAATACCATCATGGCAGTTGTGTATAACATGGCGTTGTAGTGATCCTACACTGAGATGCCTTTGTTACTTTTCTGTATTTAATTGCACTTGCTTTTAAAAATGCCTTTTAAATAAAAACTGGAATAAAAAAAAATTGTTTATTGAGCAGGACCCTTTTTTTTATTTTTTAAAATTTTTTTGGTTAGGTTTAAAACTCTACAACTTGAAACCTTCTTTTTTTTTCAGCATAAATGCCTGTAATTTTTTTATTTTTTTGTAATGATTTCATTGCTCATGTGCTGGTGTGATCTATAGCAGCTGGTACTCCCATGCCTTTCTGAAACTCCTCCCCTTCCTTGTCTATGCAACCACTCTTTAGCACTCTACGCTCTACTGACAAAAACCTCAAGGTGCCAAAAAATTAGGACTTCTAAGTTTGCATGTCCTTCACCCAGACTGAAAATTTGTAAGTTTTTTTTTCCCACTTATATATAAACTGTTGCTATTTTTACTTTTACTGATGGGGTCTTGCGTAAACTTAACAGTTGCAATGATCAGATGTAGATTTTTTTCTTTTTTTTTTCTTTTGGATCCTTTTCATCATAATGTGACTGTCAATTTGCCCAGTGTTTCCGTTTCTGCTGTCTTTTTCTCTTTTAATTATAAACATCGTAGTGCCAAAATATGTCCAAGTCGTTCAAGAGTTTCTTTTTGTATAATTTTTTTTTATTTTTTTTTATACATCATTTTTTTTTTTTTTTTTTGTATTAGCGGATTGCAAGATTTTTTTGTTTTTTCGTTTCTTCAGTTTTTTTTCTTTCTGAGATAATTCAGATAGTGGAAATAGGAGCATTCACACGAGAAAAGCCTTGTTGAGGTTGGTAAGAAAAGAAAAAAAAAACCTTTAACTTGTTTCATGTAATTTTTCCAGTGACTCGTTATGTTCTGTCTCGGTTATTTCTTATCAATCAACACTTCAGACCATTTTTTTTTTTTCGTGATAGAGACAGCATAACTGTCACCCATTGCTAAGAACGATCTATGACAAGTGTCGAGTAGTTTTTTTTTTTTTTTAAGATTTTTGTTTTGTTGAAATAAGCTATGCATAATGCAGTGTTCCCATTTTTTTTATGTTTTTGTTTGTTTTTTATAGTCGCAGTTCAGTTTTTCAGTTGTACTTATTTAGAGAAAAGGAAGGGAGGGGGGATTGTGGTTCCCCAGCCTTTCACTTGATTGGCACACGGTGGTTTTGAATAAACAAAAAAACATCACCTATTTGCATATGTGCGCTTTATCGCTCCATAAGAGTAATCTATCCTAAGCTGCTTAGCTTTCCTGCTCCTCTATAATTTATTAACCCCTTACCCAGCTTCTTGTTGTCACTCGTGTCCCTATGTATGATTACTTACTGTACGTGCTGTTCCAAGATGACCATTTCATGGACTCCATAGGATGAGGAGTGGAAAGGGTTAAAAGCCCTACTTTTTATATAGGGATAACTCCCTATACACAGGGAGCTGGAAATTTTTAAAACAGTTGGCTTACAAAGGTTAGAATTATTAAAGTTAACCCCCCCCCCCCCGTATAGATTATTTTTTTTTTTTTTTTTTTAAATTGGTTGATTTAAGTTGATTCGAGCAGAATTTCCACCTCTAGTGGAAAATATTGATATATATATATATATGTGTGTGTGTGTGTGTGTGTGTGTGTGTGTGTGTGTGTGTGTGTGTGTGTGTATGTATGATTATATAACTTTTTTTTTTTATTTATAACCCATTAGTAATGGTGTGTATTTGTAACACACAAATGATCGAAAAATCTACTGCATCCTTCTTTTTTCCCCTAACCCCCTACCAAGAATCCCCCCTCCCAAAAAAATAAAAATAAAATAAAAATCAGAAATGGTTGGTTGATTTTAAGCAGATTTCCCACCTCCAGTGCTTTATGTATTTGGTAAATTGGTGTTATAACTCCATAAATTGGTGTTATAACCCCTTGTGTGTCCTAACTTTTGTACATGGAAAGGTTGGCACTACATAAATCGGAAACCCTATAAACCTGAGTGAAAAAGAAAGCTACCAATGGGGAAATAGATATATCTATATCTCTCTCTCTCTATATCTCTCTCTCTCTATATCTCTCTCTCTATATCTCTCTCTCTATTATATATCTCTCTCTATTATATATCTCTCTCTATTATATATCTCTCTCTATTATATATCTCTCTCTATTATATATCTCTCTCTCTATATATATCTCTCTCTCTCTATATATCTCTCTCTATATATATCTCTCTCTATATATATCTCTCTCTCTCTATATCTCTCTCTCTCTCTATATATCTCTCTCTCTCTCTATATATATCTCTCTCTCTCTCTCTCTATATATCTCTCTCTCTATATATCTCTCTCTCTCTATATCTCTCTCTCTATATATCTCTCTCTCTATATATCTCTCTATATATCTCTCTCTATATATATATATATATATATATATATATATATATATATATATATATATATATATATATATATATATATATATATATATATATATATATATATATATATATATATATATATATATAATCTCTATCTATCTATCTATCTATAAATAGTGTGTGTGTGTGTGTTCTCATTAGTAGCTATCCTTTCTCACGTCAGGTTATAGGGTTCACGTTTCAGTTGTTTTAGATGTGCAAGGTGGTAGCACTATATACATAATATATAAGATGACATTTTAGTACCTTTTGTTACCTTACAATGCCCTTTATTATATGTGTCAGTAATAGGTGCAGTAGATATGCTTTGTATGTGTTCAGTAAAGCTGGAAAAGTTGGGTGCCATCTGTAATTTTTTAGGTACCTGGTTCTTGTTCTCTATCTCTGCAGTAAGTGCTGATTTTTTTTTTTTTTTTTTTTTATCTTGGCTGTTTGGGGATGTTTTAAGGAGGGGGAGCTTTTTCGTCTTGTACTTGTCTGGGATTCACATCTAATTACTCTGCTTCCTGTTGTAGCAGAGGTTCCCAGCTACTATGCAATTTACCATCTTCTCCTGCCTTTCTTGGAAGCCTTCTTACTGCTGTTGCATCCAACAGGTACATCTTGTGAAAAGACCTCTTCTCTCCTTTATTTTTTTAATAGCGTGGGGTGATGACTTTAAACAGCGTTTTTTTTTTTCTTCTCCTCTTTCCTCTCTAGTGGTATAATTTTTGTGTAAAGGTCGAGCTGCCAGTACAGATTTGTGCTCTATATAAGACAGCGAAAGGCTTGTGGAAAGAGCTCTCTGCAACGTTTTAAGAAATCTCTCGGTAGTTTGCAAAGAATTGGGTTAGCATTTTATTTTGATTTCTTGATTTAGAGGTGTTTATTTTGTTAACAATCTTTTTTTTAACGGTGTCAATCCTCTTCTATATCTTTTGTTATTGAAATAATTATAAAAAAAAAGGTTTTTATTGAGACATTTAATGGAGGACACAAAAGACTTCCCTTTTTTATTTTTATTTTCAATTTTTTTTTGAGAAATTAAGTCTTTATTTAGACGGTTTATTATTCAGTGCTTGATTGTTAAGTAGCTTGGAAGGGTTTTTAAATTGAGGGAGGGGTAAAGGAACACTGAAAAGTTTTCTGTGTGAAGCTAATAGACCACAATGAAGTCCAGGAGATGTTTTTGGGGCAAAGTGTGTTATTAGTTTTTGTGTGGCTTGTGCCATTTAATTTTTATTAAACGTATGTGTGAACATTTCTCTCTCTCTCTCTCTCTCTCTCTCTCTCTCTCTCTCTCTCTCTCTCTCTCTCTCTCTCTCTCTTCCCCCCCCCATTTATTTATTTTTTAGATCGTGGAAGGTAGGGTGTTAGTGTGTGTATTCAGTCTTAAATCCTTCGCAACAGATACTGTGATTTATCTTTTTTGTTTGTTTAGCCACTACTTTTTGTTTTGGGTGGTCTAACCTTACAGATTTAGTGCTGAGATTGTCCTTTGTGAATTTGGTAGCTGGTGGACTCCCCTACAGATTAATGAGTTTAGAGAAAAAATGAAGAAAAAAATTCGTCAACTTTTCCATAAAATGTCTTCATAGAATAAGTTAAATGACAATAGGAGTAGCTGTGTTGAGGGAACTGTTTAGTGCAAATGTTCACCTTTCAGCATTGCTAGGTGCGCAATCCATCAAACTGGAGTTAAATGATTTATTTTCTTGAAGGGTCCATATCAGTACCAAGAGCTGACTTCAGAATCTGGTTTGCTTCTCTATTTGTCTGGTTATTCTAAACTTTTGAGCAAGCTGCTTTCATAGCCAGTTCAGCCAGCCTAGATAATGTGCTGATGATAAAGAGGCTGAAAATGTTTTGGGGTTCATGCATACTGCATTTAAAAGAAGCCCAAAGAAGCTGCTCCTACAGGCTTTTGAGCTGTCACTATTTTCTGCCTGGAAACTCTGACAGAAACTACAGTTGTGTGGTTTTATATTTTTTTACTGAGCATTTGTGGCTTCTGGAACTTGCGCTGTTCAGAATTTTTTGTAATTTGTTTGGTGTTTATTTTTTATTTTTTGCCATTGCATAGAATCAGGCCTCAGAGACTCAACTGTTGATGGTTCACGATAAGTCTTGGAAAATTCTGCCCTCTTTGGTGCAGTCTTAAATTGCAATTTTAAGGAACGTTTCAAACTCCAGATAACTTAAAAAAAAAAAAAAGATTTGGCTTTGCTGCAATCTCTTGTCTTGGAAAGTCTGCCTTTTTGAAAGCCTTTTAACTTGTGAACTTCAAACCACTTACGAGTGTAACTTCAGCTTTTTTTCTTAGCAGATAACCAAGCAGGAGAAAAGAAAAAAGTTGAAGAAAAAAAGTTAAAATGCATTTTTTCGGTTCCCAAATATCTGTATTGTTTTTGCTTTTCTCCCCTAGTTAGTCATTTTCTCCATTTCCTAAAGCAATTTAATCTGCTGCTGCCTTGTTTTTTAATCTATAGATTATCGTTTTTAAGCTGTAAGTTGCTTGCATGCTATTTCGAGTTTTGGCCAAATCTTCCGTAGAATACAATTTTTATTTAGCGTTTTACATAAAATAAACTATAACCGTAATGGGGCATTTCGGGATCTAAAAGCTTCTGCAAAAGCTTACATTTATCTCCTGAAAGTATAAATCCTTGGCGTTAAGTGCGTGCTTTTTCCATTTCATTTTGTCTTACTAGGAGGGGAGTGCTGGCTATTTGCAAGTTGTATTAAAATGCACTTACTCAGATCACCGAAAATGCTACTCAAAGCAGCTTGTGTTGTGGTAGGCACAAATAACCCGATTCCAAGTTTTACGATGCATATTTTTTCCCCCCTTATTGGTTTTGAATTATCCTTGGCAGCTGCAAGATTTTTTATTTATTTTTTTCGAACGTGGGAACCTGTTTAGCAAAAACATTTTACGCCCCCATGAATGGCACCACCACACAGCGATACTGTTTACTCGAACACTTTGAGGTGTTTGGATTAAAGTTTTTATCTCTTAGTTCTCCTCCCAGGCTTAAGTGAATGAGCATCTCGCCTTCTTCCCCCTTTTTTTATTATTTTTTTTTTTTTAGGACGGAATGCATGTGTTGGGTTTTCGGAAGCATAGCAGGGCCTCAACATGGTGCCAATGTATTATTTATTCTGGCTAATCCTTACTAATGTGCAAAGTCAGTTTGTTACTGCTTCAGCAAATGGCTCTTTAAGTAGAGAAACGGTTAAGCAGATCTATTGTAATAGGTGGCCCGGTCTCATGAAGAGATTTAAGGCAATGGCAAAGGGACTATTGTGTTGGCATTACCCTCTCTCAGCATGCAAGTATATTATCTGAACCACTGTGTGCCATGTTTCATAAGGAACATTTTTTTTAATAAGGGGGCTCAATTTTCAGTACAACAATTGCTCTCCAATAGGATTATCATAACGTGAAATAAAGAAGAAAATTGTGAGCGCTCTGTCAAATTAAAGCCGGGCTTCTTAGCTCTGTTACTCCATGTAGTAAAATCTTACTCGGCAGGGAAGCCCACTACAGCTAGTGCTATTCCGATTCTTGATCTCGACAAATCGGGAGTAACATCTGATTGTTGATATTCCATTTTTGGTGCCTTCTACTTTGTAAAAAGAAATAAAAACTTTGAAAAAAAAAATCTCTTTTAAAGTCATCCACGATAATTTATTTTTGCGTAACTTGGGAAGAGTTTGTCATGATTTGACATTCCTTTGTCGCGCATCTATGTTGAATGACACCACAGGGAACCTAATGTGGCTCCCCTAAGAGTAAAATTGCGTGTTGTTAGATCTCGCTATTAGATGCAGTAGCAAAACACAGATTTTGCCTTTGTAACATGTTTTCATATCTATTAAAAAAGACAATTATATGAAATACTTTTAGGAAAGAACAATTGCATTCACTGATTAACCTGCCTAAAGGTTCTGTAGCTCTGCAGAAATATTGGACATATTTTTGAATTTGCTGCACACAATTTTTTTTTTTTAACTCCTTTTTATTATTGGCCATTTCAGGCTGGTTTAAGGCTGATTGTACAGAACCCACCCTTTCAATATGGACTCCAAAGCCTTCGGGTCCATTAACTGCTTTGTCTAATAATTGTCGGTGTTCACTCCACCTCGAGTGAGAATTTTGGCCTTTGTATACCTTCAAAATAGTTGGATTTAGACTTTTACCGGTAGTTTTTTTGCTTTTCTGTGGGCTATACAAAAAGCTCAATTGCATGTGACCTTTTTAATCTTTTTATTAGCAGGGCAATAACATCTTGCATGCTTTTGCACGTTTGGCAACACCTTGATGTTAGTGGGTCGTAAATAACTTTTATCAACCAGGGGTTTAATGCAGGAAACTCCAAACTACGGCCCTCCAGCTTTTGTGGAACTACACGTCCCATGAGGCATTGTAAAACTCTGATATTCACAGACATAACTAAGCATGATGGGGAATTGTAGTTCCTGAACAACTGGAGGGCCATAGTTTGGAGTCCCCCTGGTCTAATGCATGGGGGCTCAACCTGTGGCCTTCTAGCTGTTGCGGAACTACAAGTCCTATCATGCCTCTGCCTTTGGGAATTATCATGCTTGTAACTGTCAGCCTTGCAATGCCTTATAGGACTTGTAGTTCTGAAACCGCTGGAGGCCCACAGATTGATCAACCAGGGTCTAATGCGACTAAGGCTGGCCATGCATTATTCAATTTTCTTATTCTATTCCCTTTGGAGAAACTATGTAGTGCGTGGGCCTGCCTGATTGCATATAAATTGTAGGTGTTTCCTCCTATCATATGGTTTCAGTAACTCTGAAGGAAAATTTGTATAATATATAGCCAGCCTAACCAAGCTAAAAAGCTAGTGTGCAGCTAAACCCTAAGGGTCGTTCTAGACCTGAGATGGCGGAGGGAAGATTTGAGCTCCATAGTATTGCTCCGTTGAATAGATTGTAGACCAGGCAAGCCCAGTTTCGCTAAGCAATTTATACTCATACTCATACACGGAGTAGATATCTCCCCCACTAGTAGGTCGAAAAACAGTAGACCATCTGAGAAAGTCCACCAAAATATTTTAGTATCTTCCCTATAATTCATCATCTAGCAAATTTCTTCAGGTTCGGAGACTGCCCATAAGCATACAATAGTTTCACAATCTCTCAAATGATGGTCATCTCAGGGGTTCTCGGGTGGTATCATATGTTTGATCACTTTGTGCCATTGGCAGTTTTTATCGACCAATCTGATTTATATAGCATTAGTAGTTAATTAGGTTCAGTCAGTGCCTTTGTTTTTTGTTTTTTTAACTGTTGGTTAATTAGGTTTGAAACCTTTTTAATTTATCAGCCTCAGTAGTTAAAGGAATGAGCTGGCAACATGTCACATAAGGCGGTACTTGTTCCTCAGTGACTCCATTTTGCTCCATGTTGTCTAGTCCTACGTGTTTCCATGTTATGTCTTGGCGTGAATGTCTTCGCCTTCACTTAAACTATGACCTTCTTCTAATCTGCATCCTTGTCTGCCGTCTTGAATACCAGCCTCGGCTATTTGTGCCATTTTGTGATGCGCCTGGTATGCCGCGTTATCTGCGACTGTGCGCCTGTCAAATATTCTGACTCCTCTTATCTGAGACCTAATTATACATTTTGGCTTTGAGATGTGCCTGAACCTCCTGTCTGAAACTTTTTGATCTCGCAGTCTAAGAGTGAGAAACATGTCACAATTCTAGAGAACGTTAAACTGTGTAGGCCAAGGTCACTGGCAGTGTATGTGATCCCTGTGTGTGTGTGTGTGTTCATTCCATTAGCTGGGTCCTTTACTTTCTGACTTGACACAGCTGTGTAGCAATGTTAGTGCTGTGTATATAATGAAATGAAGACTTCTTAGAGGAGGTGGCGAGTGCCACTGATAAGAGAAGTCAGATATGTATATTTTTTACTTTTTTTTTTTTTTTTTTGTCAACGTTAATGCTGATAAGAGTTGCACATTTTTGTTTTGTGCATTAAATAAAATATTAAATATATTACATTTTAAATTTAGCTCATACATTTTCAATACACTAGGTACGTAGATTTGGGTTTTGTAGTGATTTGCAGCTTGCTTTTTGTATATAGTTTTTATGGAGTAGTGTACATCAAACCTTAGGTTGTTTTTCCTGAAGATAGACATGAAGATGGTCTGTTGGTCAATTGAACGTTCAAACCCAACCTGCCGAATTGGACCACCAAGGTGTCGGTTTGGCTGAAACCCGTAAGCTAAGCAGAAATTGTATCTTCCGTTATACTGACTAGTGTCATCAGTTACACGTTTTATTGGTTGTACTAGATTGACTGACATGCGGCTTTTTCCAACCCGACTATATAATGGACTCAAGATAGCAGTCATGTTGCATGAAGCAGTTTGTTGAGTCCATTGTGGACAGGCAAGTGGCTCCCTATGAGTAAGCTATAGAACTCCTTTTTTTTTTCTTTTGATTTTAGCAGAATTGTGAACTGTGTGAGTCACACTTTAAGCTGGCTGACGCAGTGCAGGTCTTGGTTCTGTTTTCTTCTTTGCTGAGTGTTGGTACTTGTTGGCGTCTGGTTTCTGTCTAAACTGACTAAGCTTACAGACACAACTGTGGAGACCAAGGATTACCCTAAAGTATACAAGAAGAGAGACTGGAATGCCTCTCAGCCTAAAGTCTTAAAGGAAGTCTTGCTTCCAGGTTTTGAATCTCCTGAACACTTTTTTTTCGGGTCCCTGAACTTTTTATTTTATTTTTCTCCTGTAAAACATGAAGTCAGAGGTTGTGATGAGAAAAAGATGAAGTAGGTGAGTGGACTTTATTAGTAAAGTTAAAGATTTTTGGAAACGACAATTACATGAGACGACAAACCTTTCCAAATTTCTTGCCGTTCATTATCTTTGATTTTGCGGTGTTTAGTAGGGCATGCACATTACAAGTCCCATTTTTATTCTACTCTTACCAGATTGTAGGGGGCAGATATACTCTATCGAAACGAGACCCAAAGATTGTGTGCAGATCAACATTTTTAACTTTTTTTTTTCAGTTCATTGCATTGTGTGTAATGGTTACAGTCGATCGGAAAGCTCCATGCATGTGATTCAAGGTCAAGGATATGATCTAACTAACAGCAAACATTTTATCAGCCAGAGTAAAATTTTTCGAACTGGTTTACTGAACATATCCTATATGACAGGAAGCCAATATGCAAAAAAAAGATTAGCATATTTTGTCCTATTGTTAACCTGAAATTTGTCTGAAATTTTTGTAGGGTTTGTCAACTATTTGTGTCTCTGGGGTAGGAACTGGTTCCTAATTAATTGAAAAGCAGGTGGTGCTTTTGGTTCACTTTTTCCAAAATTGCTTTTATTTTCATGGTTGCTTTCTATGTGCCCCTGTTGTAAATTGGAAAAAAACTAAAACAAAACGTGTTTATTGATGGCAATGACTTACCTAGACCTACTTTTATGGCCATCATAAAAAAATATATGAATTTATTTGGGTTGAGGGTGGAATTTATAGCAATAATACTAAAGATTTTTGGAGGGGAAGTGCTAACTTTGTCAGTACCTGGGTTTCACTCTAGGTATTGCTGGGTATTACCGTGGGCATGGTTGTCACAGCTTGGTTATTTATTTTGTTTATCTGGTGCCAAGCATCATTAAAGATTGGCGGAGCTGGTATTTTATACATTACTGTTTTTATAATTGTACTGTAACTTGAACAAGGCTCTTAAATACTGATAATAGTCAATATTATGGCAAAGTTTATAATTTAAACTATTATTCGGCTACCTATTCCAACTAGTTGCCCATTACCGTTATTTTTTGGCTACCTATTATGCTACAACAGACATCAATGGTGTTTGGATTCAGAGGCACGATTTTGTATTTTAATTAAGATCATAATTGAATAAATATCCAAATTTTTTTTTTCCCTGTTTCATATAATACAATAAATACATGAAGCTATAACACACACATCTTTATCAAATCTTAATTAAAATAAGAAAAAATAAAATTATCCAACTTGTCTAATTTCATCTTCAGTTGCGTCTGTTGAAAGTGATCAAAAAATTGTCCACTTATGCTTCTTTATGGAACCAATGGAATTATCAAGATTAGGTTGTTGAAACAAATGGGTTTAAATGTGTGGATCATATTGCGACCCTTTTTTTTAGTGTTCGCCTCTTATTTTTTAGAGGTCACTGTATTGTTAAAAATAACTACTTGATAAACGGCCAGGCTGCGCTTCTGTGAATATGGCCGCCATTGTTCCCTGGCTGGGTTGGTGCAAACTTACTTGTAAATAGTATTTGAAAGACATGTTGAACCATTTCAGACCATTTGGGGTTGATTTATCAAAAACTGGAATAGTGCCAAATCTGGTGCAGCGCTACATGGTAGTCAATTGGCTTCTAACTTCAGCTTGTGCAATTGAGCTTTGACAATAAAAACCTGGAAGCTGATTGGTTTCTATGCAGAGCTGCACCAGATTTTGCACTCCCAAGTTTAAGTAAATCAACCCCTTTGTGTTTGGTAATAATTTTCAACAACCTTTACCAATAGTATGTGGTTTTATTGGGAACAATATCTTGCCTTCCTCTATTGCTTGAATACAGTCGGGTCATAAAAGGTGTAGGTCTGTTTGTCACCCCCTAATTTACCATTAATTAGTTATCACCTCAGAAGATATGTTAATTGGATGTGTCCACCATTTATCGTTTTTTGACCTGCATACATTTTTATTTTTGCATCTGAAGTCTGCAGCAGAAAAACATTGTAGAAGGTGAATGTACCACCATTTGTCTTTGTATATGTGGGTATGCGGTCTTTATCTGTCTTAAGTATTTTTTTTTTTTTTTCTCTGTCCTTTGATTTTTATACTGCTTCGGATAGCTGTAAAGATCTACCGGTGCAAAGGCATAGCTTTCGTTTTAGCATCTTTATGTGGCTCACTTTCTTTTCACCTTGAGATTGCACACAGCATTTGAAGCTTTGTTATTGACAAGGGTGGTAACAGGAGAAAGTGGAGGGATAGCACTAGGGCCGAAACAACTAATCGATTAATTTCATAAACGATTAATCGGCCAGTAACTTAATGGGGTTAAAAAAATTAAAATGAACCCTTTATAGTACAAAAAAGCTAATTGCTACTGTAAATATTACTTTCACTGTCCCACAGTAAAAAATGAACCCCTTACAGTAGCGATTCTTTGCTCTTTTTGTACTTATTTTTGTTTTTTTAACCCCATTATGTTACTAAACATCTCAGGCCGGGGTCACACCTCTGTTTTGTGGTGCTTTTTGCAGAAACATACTACAGTTCATTTACATGTTTTCCTATGAGACACGTTCGCATCCATTATTTTTTTTTCAGCTGCTGCGTATTTGGAAATGGCAAGATCTTTTTAACGCAAAGCGGTGCTATTTTGTTTTTTTTGGTTCAATATACTTCAATGGAGAAGCTGCATAAAAGCATGAAATGTGTTTTTGCGGCAATTTGTGTTTTGTAATCTGCCCAACAACAAATTGGCCCAAAAAAAATTAAACGTGCTATTTTTTTTTTTTTTTTTAAGGCTATTATCGGATTAATCGGCCAACTAATCGATTATGAAATTATTGGTTAGTTGCAGCCCTAGATAGCACTGAGTGTCTTCATTGGAAGAACCAAGGTTTTTCAATAACACTGACTGCTAAAGTAAATACTTAACGGATATGACAGATATGTATGGCATCCAATGTCCAGTTAATATTTTGCCGAGCGCCTTTTGGAACATGCATTGATCTGAAAAGGTTTGTAGTCGCTGACTCTGCCCCATCCGATCTTCTATGGTCGCTGGCTCTGGCCCACCCATCTTCCTCCAGTAGATTTCAATTAGTCCATCACTATGATAGACCTCTTTACCAACCAACAATGAGGTGGTGGAAGGAGATGGCCAGTTCCAGAGTCCGTGGTTGTGTTGGCATTAAACAGGTTTAATTTATGGTAAGAGGACACAGGAAAAAATGTTTTTTTGGGCAATATTGAAGTTTGCCGGGAGAAAAAGTCTATTTTTTTTGTACAAAGAAAAAGATAAATTAGCTCTGGTTATCCAGTGTGTTGGATATATTGGGTGCTCTTCATAAATATCCCCCCCGCAGAAAGGCTTTTGGCACGAGTTGCAAGCTTGCAATTTTTGGCTAAAATACAAACTAATGCTTCACTTTTCCTCTGTGTGTGTTCAGTATCTGTAGTAAATGGATTCTGTGATTGCTGTGAAAGAAAAACCTTGATTTATAACAACCGGAGACAAGAAAATGAAAACAAAAGTGGTGTTTCCAGTTTTCATCTTTCATTACATGGGAAGAAAATTAAACAAAAATTTGAATTGGCTACTGGAAACAGTTGAGTTGCAGTGTTTTGTTTCAATTTGTTATCTAGTTTTTGTTATCACATAGATGAAAAGTGAAAATATCCACCCGCTTTTAAAGGGGTTGTAAAGGTTAGTTTTTTTATTTTCTAAATAGGTTCCTTTAAGCTAGTGCATTGTTGGTTCACTTACCTTTTTCCTTTTTGATTTCCCTTCTAAATGGTTTTTTTTTCTCACTTCCTGTTTCTCCTCGGTAAACTTGCCAGCATAATACGAGCCGTTCTGGTTGGGGGTTAGTCAGCCAGAACAGCTTACTGAGGAGGAACAGGAAGTGAGAAAATCAGACAAATTATTTTTTAGAAGGGAAATCGAAGGAAAAGGTAAGTGAACCAAAAATGCCCTAGCTTAAAGGAACCTAGATAGAAAATCGAACCTTTACAAGCCCTTTTAAGGTTTTACTTCATATTATATGGTTCTGGAAAATCTGAAGGAAATAATCTACATAAAATTGCATAGTGTGTATCCAGCTTTAAGCGGTGTGATCCTGAAGCAAAACCTACTTTCTTTGGAACTATCTAGAGCAAAAACTTCCACTGAAATGTAGACTTTTCATTGTGGGGTCTTTTTAATTTTTTTGGTAGCTTTAGGCAGGCGCATTGACACAATTTTGAATTTAGAATTTGGAGAGGATAGAGTAAATGGTCATTGACCATGGCTTGGTAATACAAGTTTTGAACACCTCAAAATGCATGTTTACCAATGCTGTTGTCTTCGATGGGCCTTCCAATGCACAAAAACACACATAAAACAGATGTGTATAATTTAACTTAACTTTTATTATTTTCAAAAAGTTACAAAGTACTGTGTGTTGCATCATAGTTGTGATTATAGCAACATTTGCAAGTTCATGTGGTCTATAGTATTGTATCCATCAGCTAACGGAACAAGGTTTATATTCACTTAATCATGGATAATCAGTTGTGGTATCTAGTGGGTTTCACTCTATCATTGGCATTATTGACTTATCTAGTGGTTTCATCTCCATCATAAATCCAACAAACCTGTTCGTCAGAAACCAATCGTCGGATGGACTTCTGTTGAGCAGGAGCCTACTGCACCTTCCAAATTTTGATCCATCTATGGTCAGCTTAAAGAACTTGCCTTCCCTTATAGAGAAGAGGAGTTTGTAGTCGCATCCTATTGTGACAACTTTGCTTCTCCATAGATACAGTATGGTAAGTGAGTGAGTGTCACCCTAGAACAGGAAGTGCTTTTACTAGCAGGATCAGCATGTACAATTTAAAGCGGAAGTAAACCTGCAAGACAAAGCCATAATGAGCTAGTATGACTAGCATACTTGCTCATTATGCATGTACTTGGTTTAGAACGAAGCACCAGAAGCCATCCTCATGTCCCCCGCCACATCCATGATACCCGGAGGTTACTTCCGGGTATCGCCGCTCTGGCGCTGTGATTGGCCGGAGCGGCGATGACGTCACTCCACACATGTGCGCGGGAGCCGTCAAATTCGGCAATGCCGAATTTAGACTGGCTATTCTCAGTGCGCCTGCGCGCCGTGGGCAGCAGTGCCTGTCATTCGGCGAATATCTCCTAAACCGTGCAGGCTTAGGGGATATTGCGAACGCCTACAGGTAAGCCTTAATCTAAGCTTACCTGTAGGTGTAACTTACAAAAGTGGGTTTACAATCACTTTAAGAAATGCCTAAAAATGAATCCAGCCTCCACATTCAAGGACCAGTAAGGTGCAAAATATTACAATGTAATTCTAGGGTGTAGATGCATTTGAATTTGATTAAAATAAGTATTGCGATTTGTATGCATGTTCATCTTCTTTTTTTTTTTTTCCTGCATGTCGTGCACCTGTGTGTACAGACCCCTTCAGACTAAAATGTATCGGCAAATACTCTACGTTTCCTATTTTGTTAGTAAAAGCTGTGAAGCCGCTTAGCTCAGTAGCCAGAAGCCATCAGATCTTCATCCATTTAGCTGAGGTGTTCCATCATTTATTCATGTTAGAATTTCTTATTCATTAAAAAAAAAAGTTTCTGTAGTATTTTAGCATCCACCCTGAGTGCTTAAAAATTAATAACCTTGTTGAATAATGTGCCCGGTTATTGTGAATTATTAATGACTGGAACCTTGGTTAAAATCTGGTTGCACTCTATTTTTTTTTCTTTCTTGCAGCTGCCTGGTGAGTAAGAGACGCTTCTAGAAGCGAGGTGATAAGGGCAGCATGAAAATTGTACAATACGTAAAGGAATGCTCCATGTTTATTCCTAGGTGATAAGGGCAGGATGGAAATTCTATGATACGTAAAGGAATGCTCCATGTTTATCCTTAGCCTTCCAGAGTCCACTTCCTGTAACTTCGAAGATCCCAGCATTTGAAAATATCTTTGTATCCCATAGAATAATTTTGTGCCTTCTATTACATGAGCTTTTTTTTTTTTAGATTTTCTTTTTAAGCTTTGCAGATAGAGTGTGTGTGTGTATTATATGTTCTTTCAGTCTATTAAAACCATGCCATTCTCAAACGGGATTCTGTGGGACCCTAGGGTTCTTTTAGAGTTTGTTGGGGGTTCCGCCAGCCATGGCTGATTAACCTCCCATCTGATGATGCCTGCATAGTTCCAGGGCCAACACCACTTGGCAAAGCCATCAGCACGACCCAAATGATTACCTTCGCTGTCTTAAGAGTGGCCTTCCGATTTCCATTTTAAGAGGTTGTGTTCTTCTACTGGCTGCCAATGTAAGGGACATTTTTTCCATTGACAACCAATAATTTGGTTTTAGTATTGTATTTTCTTAGTTCCAGTTCCTTTACCAATGACCGAGCTGGTAGTTTAACATAAACTATTTCTTTAGCTGGCTAAACCACAACTGTACATGCCATTCTTCCCACTGACCATCATTGTAAGGGCTGCATTCTTCCAACTGGCCCCCAATGAATTGGTTAAACCAGCAGCATGGCACCAGTCATCTTTTTAGCTTTCTGTAAAGGTGGCATTCTTCCCACTCACCACCAATGTAGGGGTAATTTTTTCCCACTGACCCCTGATGAATTGGTTAAGCCATTCCATAAGACCTAAAAAATATTTTTGGGGTTCCTCTGGGGGGAAGAAGGTTGAATGAAGCTGTAATAGGGGGCAAACTGTGAGAGGATGATGGGGCTGCATTGTTTTTGGCAACTGAGAAATAGAAGTGGAAGATGTGAATACTGTTCCTATCTGGCGACAGTATGCCATATGGCAACAGTCTCTGAGCAGTTCTGAAAGTCAAAGTGAACCAGGCTTCATTGCTTCTTTTTTGTACCGGGCGTTAACTTGTGGGCATCCTTCCAGTTTGCGCCCAGCCATAGTAACCAGCTGTATGTTTGTTTGGAAACAATATTCATTTCTATGGTATTTGATCGTTCATGGAACTGTTTGTGTTTGGTGACTCTTTGCAGTCATCTATAGGTTTATGGTAGGGCTAAGTGGTATATGGCTTTACAAAGATGGGAGCTTTGTTTGTGATGAAAGAAAAGCAGGCATTCCCTAAAAGAATGTTAAGGTAAGAGGAAGCTTTGGTCGGTTAGATTACAAAGGAGCTAAAAGATATTATGATGGAAATGTACGGATTGCCTGAGCCTTAGAGGTTTGAGTCCTTTGATTTAGAAAGGGTTTGGTCTGTAAGTGGCCTTTATGGTGACCATTTTGACTTGGGGGGGGGGGAGAGAGAGAGAATCAGGCCTCATTCACACCAGGTTCATTAATCAGTAGAGTGGCACACCAGAAGCAATTTTTCTCTATGTGCCCTGTTCGTACCATGGGTGTGTGTGTGCGTGTGTTTCCAGGGCCTTGCAGGAGGCCAATGTCAGCCATTGTGGACTTATTTTTTTTGTCTGGCATGGACACTTCAGGCCTTTTTTGCTTGCTTCTTTCACCCAAGCTTTCATGAGTGATATTTGAGGAAGCCAAATCAGTTGGCCTTATTGGCAGTACGGCCCTGTGTGCATTGTATACAAATGCAGGTTTTCTGCATTTTTACACAACACATTGTGCAAGAACTGTTATGCAAAGAGTAATGCCGCGTACATACACACGATCATTTTTCGGCATGAAAAACAAAGTTTTTTAAAAAAATGTCATTTAAAATGATCGTGTGTGGTTTTCACATCATTTTTCGGGTACTGAAAAACGACAATTTTTTTTTCCCGAACGTGCTGCATTTTTTAACGACGTTTTAAACAATGTTGTTTTTCGGGTTGTAAAAAATGATCGTTTTGTGGGCTAAAACTACGTTAAAAAGTTATGAGACGGGAGCGCTCGTTCTGGAAATGGAGTAAGCAAATTCATCACGCTGTAACAGACAGAAAAGCGTGAATCGTCTTTTACTAACAGGAAATCAGCTAAAGCAGCCCCAAGGGTGTGGCGTCATCCGCATGGAACTTCCCCTTTTATAGTGCCGTCGTACGTGTTGTACATCACCGTGCTTTGCTAGAGCATTTTTTTAAAACAATAGTGTGCGGGCAACGTCATTTTAATGATGAAGTTGGAAAAAACGTTTTTTTTCATGCCGAAAAATGATAGTGTGTACGCGGCATTAGTGTTATACTGTGACATTTAAATAAAGTTAAGAACAAAAAAACAAAAACGAGGCACTGTTAGAACTTACACCGGCCAATACAAAGCGTATACCAGCATGTGTGTTCTCTAGACCATAACCTGTACCAGCTAGTGTGAACTGGCCCTTTTTAATTAAGATTCAGAAAATAGTCAAGATGGACTATTTTTGCAAAGGTTCCCCTAAGACCTGAATTTTTTTTTTTTAAGGGTACCTGTGGGGTAAAAAGTTGACAAAACGGCTACTTAGTATTTCCCAATTATTTCCCCTGGCAGCTACATAAAAGGTTATGTAGGGAGGGGGAAAGAAGCTGGGTCAGCACAGACAGTAATAAAATTCCAAAAGATAGGGCTATGATGTGCGAGAATGGACGGGGCTGTGCTAGGGAATAAACATCCTGAACTAGCCAGATTTACTTGCGACTTCGGAATCCCATTGCAAGCCAATAAACATTTATGGAAAGGGAAATCTCTGCAGGTAAATATTTAAAATATAGATTTTTCTGTGCTTTTACCTGCTGTTTAGGTTGGCGACAGGGACTCTTTAATGAATTTGCGGGTTAATAAATTGGCTGCCTGAATTGTGTGGGGATTATAGGAATATAATGGCTTGCCTTTGCTTAAGGTTAACTTCAGATCATTTGCTTTTTTTTATTTAGTGTTCTTTGAGTTTGCTTTTGATGCAGCGCAAGTGCGCGTATCTTGTTAACGACCCCGAACAATGTGACCCACACGAAGCAACTATACTGCGCCTTGCTGTAATAACCGTGTTGGCTGCATAATGAATGTAAAGCAGGCTGCTCATTGATAAACACGTCAGATGCAAATTTGTTGTATAGGTCAGAGATCGCTCTCCAGCAAGTATCCGCGCACTCGAAACTTCAAATATATACATTGGAATATAAAACGCTTATTAATGTTCACAGATGTTGCACTTTAATCCCATGGAATGATTGTTCTGGAGCAGCGGGAGATTTATTAGGCCTGTATTGTGTGAAATTGTGTGTGTATAAGCTTCTGTTTAAATTGCAAACTGCTAACTTACACCAGTAATGGACTGTGGGGTGTCGGAGAGGTAACCTTGCTCGGCGTCATGCAATACTGAGTGCCTATGCGGTAAACAGTTTCTTCCAGACCACTTGCCTCATTTATTTCTCTTCTTTTTTTATTTGATTTAAAGCAATTCACTTTTTTTTTTCCAGTAAACCTTAAAATCTTCCAAGAAATGCTTATCAAAAGTTGCTTTTAATTATGCCTGGCTGTGACCCTGTTGTTGAAATGGAAGCTCATAAATGGATTGGGAAAGTGGACGGTGCTCACAGCCAGCAATATATCAGCTAAGTGACATTAATGTGGACCTAGTAGACGGCGTTAAGGAGAGCCTTACACAATAATATTTTTTCCAACCCCCCCCCCGTATTTATCTGTTTTTATGCCCCAATCCCCTCCAGTTTTTTTTTTAGCCTTCATTTTTTATTTATTTGATGTTTTTTATATGGAGGGGACATGTTTGTCCACATTGAGTTGGGTTCCATTATTCAATTCAGAGAGACAAGTCAGTCTTCTTTGTTCGTACCCAAATCTTTATCCTCAAACAATCGCCAATATTCCCTTTTTGCACACGTTCCTGGAATAGGCTCAAAAGTAATGGGTGCTGCAGCTACAACCAGCTGGAGACTGGAACATGCACAGAATAGTGTAAAAATTTGCCACCAACTATGGATGAGCTCCGGCGTGTTGGCACACTCCACGTGCAGAGCCCACCAGGAAGTTGGCACTGCGCTAATCACAGGCAGTAAGACATTTCCCGATCTCTGCAGCCGTGCATCGGGACAATGTCTCACTGCCTGTGATTAGTGCCGTGCAGTGCTGACTTTCTGGCGGGCTCTGCACATGGAGTGTGCGAACACGCCAGAGCTCATCCCTAGCCACTACACCACGGATCTTCAGACACTGGTTCTTTATTGAAAAGAGATCACATCCCAGCAAGGAGGTGCAATGATTTGGAGGACACACAGGACCTCTATCAGGAACGTGAGCCATCACATTGCTCATGAAGAGGTTCTTCTTGGCTCTGAAACATTGCACATCCTTGCTATGATGTGATCTTTCTCTTCTAAAGAACAATTTGTACTTTGCCTGAAGGGTGTGCTGGCAAATATTTACGATATTGTTCCTGGCATTGTTCAGATAACTTCATTCCCACGTATATCCCGATGGTTGCCCTAACTTTCCAATGCCCCTGAAGCATACATGATTCAGGTGTTCCCAGGTTTCCGGCTCTAACCCATTTCAAGGAAGAAGAAGAATCCACAAAATGAAGAGGCTTTAGTCCTGCTGCCGTTGAGTATTCTCTTTAGTAGCTCAGAGCAGAAATTATGCCTCTTCTTGGGTACTGCCATGGTAAAATCTGTTGACTCGCATATCAAATTTGGACACTATTGTGCATCTTAAAGCAGAGTTCCACCCAAAAGTGGAACTTTCTGCTCATCTGATTCCTCCCCCTCCTCTGGTCTGGTGCCGGGCAGAGGGGGGGACACTTCCAGGAGTCTGGGCTGCAGCCGTGACGTCAGCATGGGGCTCCCTCCTCCGGCCGCCGGGCCAGTAGCGTGAAGCCAAAAGGCTACACTGCTGTGTATCCTTACCTACGATGGCAGCAGCGGATGCAAACATCAGCTGCCGGTGCCAACATCGCTGGACTGCAGGACAGGTAAGTGTCCATTTATTAAAAGCCAATAGCTGCAGTATGTATAGCTGCTGGTTTTTAATTTTTTATTTGGCCAGAACACTGCTTTGTTTTTCAGTAGATATTGCTATCAACACTAGTTGACATACAGTCTTCACTTAATGTGTTACTAAACCCACAACCGTAAAATCAGTCTGTATATGCAGTAAAAGCATGATTGTTCTACTCACTGTGGAACCTAAGGTTAATCCTGCACATTGTGTTAAAAGGCTGTTTGATCCGGTCTTCTCTGATCCTCTCCTTCTTCCACTATCCCCAATCCATCTCCTGACAGTACAGAGCTTTGGGGGCACTTTGCACATGCTCAGTTCAGTGTGTATTGCTAGAGAGGGTGTTTTTTTATTTTTTTGTGGGGATGGTACATGTGATCAGCACAGGGCCAATTAACACTGTCCAGGCAGGGGGTTGGGGGTCATGCAGCATCATAGGACAGTATTGGGACGATGAAAACACCTCCAAGCTTTAACCAGTGCTCTGCCAGACACTGACACAAGACTGCTATATACTGCTGACGAGGAAAGGTATTTAGCAGTCTAGATTTACTAAAATAATTGCATTTCCATGTTCTGTACTGTGGAAGACCAGATATAGTGAGTGTGGGGTACTGGGTTTACTAAGACTTTAGAGGGACATCTGCATTGCTCATTGCACGCTTAATTTGATATGCTCAGTGACAGGTGTACTTTCTTCCTATTGCAAAACTTTAGTGGATGTCCATGTCTTGGAACAGTGAAAAAAACAGTAAATCTCATCAGTCGGAGATTGTGGTTATGTGTGTGTGTGTATGTGTATATATATATATATATATATATATATATATATATATATATATATATATATATATATATATATATATATATATATATAATTATTTAATATGCTATTTTGCCTTTTTTTGGTAGCTACCTTGTGTATGCGATGTATTTATTACATGCTCCGTTATGGGTGCAATGCAAAATCGCTCTCTTGTCGGCGGGAAGTTAAAATGACGCTTTATTAGTAAACCTTTGCGTTTCATAGGAGAGTGGATTTGTCAGCTGAACACAAAAACTGCATTAGTGTCTGTAAAACATGAGCTACCAATTTGTTCGGATAACTGTTTTAAAATAAATTACGGTACATACGGAAGTGGTCATCCCCAAGCTGCAGTCACAGGGGACATTATTTTATTTTTTTCTTTGTTGTGGTGTGTGTGTGTTTTTTTTTCTTTCTCCGGCCTGCTTCATGCCTTTTGCTTTTGGCAGAGAAAATGATGCGTCTCTGCTCCTGCGGCCTCTTGGGATATCCCCGTCACAAATCCCTGGAGGTTTCAGGAGCAGGAGGGCAGACCCTGGCTGCAATAAACCAGAAAAGACAGCAGGCTTCCAACGACGTAGGAGAAGGGAAGAGACTCGGCGTGTGGAAACGGAGAAGTGGATCGAAGCAGGACAACTCTTCGCTGTGTGTGTGTGTGTGTGTGTGTGTTTTTTTTTTTTTTGTGTGTGAAGTTAACCCTAAAAATAAAGGTAAAAGGGAATAGAACAAATGAGGCATTGGGGCGTAGTTTCTTTTTAAAGTGGATGTTAAAAGGTCATGTAATCTTAAACATGTTTACTGTTCTTTCCATAATGTTCAATCTCTTTAATTTTGCGACCTTCATTAAAAATAATACCTAGTGATTCCGCCATGAAGTGCTTTTTTAAAAAAAAAATTAAATGTTATTTATTATTTTATTTTTTTGTATACCCTTACTTTTATTGTGACCCCGTTCTGTACTTGTCTTGTAGTTCCTGCATTGCGACTCTGTGACATGCACTTGAAGTGGAGACTATAAGCTGCCATACCAGGCATGTTCCACTGTTGTTTATGTGAAAGTCGGTCCAAAAAGAGCTTCTTACAGGAGAGAGGTTCTTTTTCTTAGTGTTACTAAGCCCAGGACCCTGCATTCAATATATCTTGTGTCCAACAGTACACAGAACATGGAAATGCAGTTATAGTAGTAAATATAAACTGCTTAACATCTTTTCTAATCAGCAGTATATACCGTAGCCGTCTTGTGACTCAGTGTCTGGTTAAAGCTTGTATGAGCAGTTTTCATTCTCCCCTGACCGTCCTATGAGGCTGGAGGACCATTGACCCTCTGTCTGGACAGTGCCGATTGGCCCTGTGCTGATCAGATCCCCCCCCCCCCCCCAAAAAAAAACCTCTCTGGTAGTACACACCAATCTGAGCATGTGCAGCTTGCCCCCAGGGCTCTGTTCTATCAGCAAATTGGGGACAGTAGAAGGAGGGGCAGGATCAAACTGCCTTTTTACACAATGCAGAGGATGCACAATGCAGAGGATTAACCCCTTAGTTTCCACAATGACTATAACGAGCATTCTTTACTGCATATAAATACTGATTTTACTGTTGTGGGTTTAGTGACACATTAAATGACAACTGTATGTCAATATGACCACTAGATATGGCGATGGGCAGACAATGGAGAGACCTTGACTTTTCTTGTAAAAGTTGAGCGTGTTCTGTTCCCTCCAACATTCCAAGCCATCCAGTTGGACCTTGAATATCATGGGTAACCTCACTGACCAATAGGTAGGCTAAGGAGGTGTAACCAGTCAAGGCCAAATTAAACTTTTGAAAAGAAAAATTAAGATTTAAATTGGAGCTGCGCCGAAATTTCACTGAGTATTTACTGCATCTAATGACTGATTTTACTGTTGTGGATTTAGTAATACTTTAACTCCGAAATAATGAACAATTTAGATTTTCCAATGAGAAGGTTGTAATGTGGATGGGCACCTTATATATCTATTTTCCTGTATGTGGAGGAAGTGAACCTAGCTCTGCGTTTTGAAGTGCTCGATTTTATGCTGAAGACGTTTTATTTTATTTTTTTTATACGTCTTTAGTGACTTGTTTTCCCCAAATGACTAATTCTCCTCGCATTTGAAGGCATTCTAACCTCCTGAGTACCTGTCACTTGAGTCCGGCCTAGTTGTCCTCTCAGGTTTCAGGCCATCTTTGCCTGATGGATGTTATGCCGCGGCTTTATAACGTCCTGGCCCCGCTCTTTGCGAGTGGCACGAAATCCGAGGACACAACATGTAGTTTAATCTGTCCTGCGTGATATCCTAGATTCCTGTATAATCAGCCCTAGGGTGCAGAGCGAGGTGAGAGCCTGCAAGCATCCCTTCTGTGTTTGTCTCAATAGATCCGCCAATCTGCAAACATTATCAATTTGCCCTTGTGTATTGAGCGGCGTGGGAGGGAGAAGCGGCAAGCTGAAAGGGAGAAATCTATTGAAAACAGCTGGAGGTCTCCCAGAGTTCTCTTTTTCGGCTTTGCAAGTTTCATGTACAGTCGACCCGTGTGTATTTGTTTTTTTTTTTTTTTTTTTTTTTTTTTTGAGAATCGTTGTCTCTTCTTGCGATTCAGGAAGTTTAGGGAAATTCCAGCTCTGGGGAAACAATAAATTTAAAGAACTTGCTTATCGGGGGGGGGGATATTTTTTCCAATTCTTTTGTGTGAAAAATGTATTTTCCCATGCAGTCTACGTGCAAATCGGAGCTATAAGCCAATAATGCCAAACTATCTCCAGTATGGCCCAATAGAAGCAAGCATTGTTTCATGTTTGAGGACCAATTGTGATATAGATGCACCTGAAAACAGAGTGTTGTCACCCTAGGTCTAAAAGTTTGTTACAGGCAGGATCTCCAGGTAAGAAAATGGGGGGGGGGGGGAATAATGTAGCCACCAAACGGGACCCCCAGTTTGATTGCATCAATATTCGGTAGCCTTGAGTACCAAATTATAGCTGCTGTCCAGCATAAAAATACTAATGGTTTGTTCAGTCCTCATTTGCAGTTTGGAGGAGCGGTAACAACACAAGCCCAAGCCGTGTTTTTGCGGCAAGATTTATGTTCACTGACGTGCAAGTCGGATCAACCGCTAAGCACAACCTATTCAACTGAATGGGGCTGCTCCGCAACTTCACCATGTCACCACCCCTACTTTCTACCTCGTCCAATCTGAGAAAGCAAAGCTTCTCTAAATGGCGCCTGTGCCTAGTGGTCAACCTCTTGTGTCCATAATGCAGCAGGGCAGCTACTCGGCATGGGACCCGAAAGCTTGTGGAAATCACTGTACTAGTGGTGTCTACTTCAGTGATTTCCAGTTTCCAGGGGCATCGGCCAACTATGGTATGGTAACTATTGGGGTTACACCTACCGATACTAGTATCGATATCGAGAAGCTCCCTATGCTTGAGCCGATACCTGAGCAGTCAGGGGTGATCGGTGCTGCGGTGGTGGGAGTTACAAGCACCGATCTCCCAGTATAGGTTTCAACAAAGCAGCTGACAGCCACTCCCCCCCCCCCCCCCTGCAGCTTTTAGCTGCTTTATTGAAATCTTTACAGGGAGATCAGTGCTTTTAACTCCCCCGACCGCTGCACTGATCATCCTTAACTGTTCCCTGTGTCCTTTTCTTTGTTGTCCTGCCTGTCCTTCATGCTCCTCCGGTCCCCCCCTGTCTTGGAGCCGTCAGGATGGAGAACGGAGGAGGGAGCCGGTAAATATGTTCACTGACTGTCCATTCATGAGCATCGTAAATTGTGTTTACAGTGCTTCAGTTTATGAATGAAGAGGAGCCTCTGTTTCCTGTCCATTCATCTTCAGTGCAGCTGAGGCTGCAGAGAAAAGGACTGGGGAATCTGAGTCCTCATCTCCCCTTTTGGGAAAGGGACTGTCAAGAGTCTGTTTTGACCCCTGATATCTCACTAAAGCCCCCCAAACAGGGCTGATAAAAAAAAAAATACAAAATTGTACTGTAATAAAGATAAAAAAATAAAAATTCTGACACGTCACGTGACAACATTAAAGCATCGGTAATCGCCATCGGTAAGTACTGGGGGGGGGGGGGGGGGGAGTATCAGTACTTGTACTCGGTCTTAAAGTGGTACCGGTGCAACCCTAGTAACAATAGTTTTGGCAAAGTTGCTGTACACATTGGTCTTGTACAGGTTGATTCCCATATAAACAAGGCCTTTTAGTTCCTCTAACCATCTCCTGATTTTGTAGATGCCAATTTTTTTTTTTTTTCCCCTTATCTTTGAATTTAATGCAGAACGCCAACATGGAGCGCAAATATGGCTTTCTAATAGTGAAGTGTATTTAAAACCGTATCTGTTGCCCATGTTGTGATACACCAAGAATACATTTTTTTGTCGAGTTACTGAAAGATCCACCTAAAAGGAAGTTCATTTTGAAGATGTCCATTTTCAATGTACTAGTAGGAACGGGCTTTAGATGAACTTGTTTTTGCCAATCGGCTTTATTAATCTGTCTCTGTGGAACTTTGTTTTTATTTTATTTTTTATCTCCTGCAGCCATTTTTTATTTTTATTTTTTTCCATAAAGACTAAAACAAAATTGTGCAAGTCACACCGCTTTCTCCTCCCAAGCATCAGAAGTCTTTGTGATTTCTTTTCAATCTTGGCTTTACTATGGCCAACTCCTTGTTGATATTGATGACCCAGTATGACACATCTTAAGTCATTATTATTTCATTTAGTGGCTGTATGTATAGACCAAGTGGGAATCTGACTATCGATTGGCTGAATGGCTTGTAACATTGATTTATGAGTCAAGGATTTTGTGTGCTGAGCCAAACACAGTAGAGATTGCATCTTATGTGCCCATTGATTTTGTTTCAGATTTCACTTCGGAGTAATTAGGCTATGATCTCACAGATGTTAACATTAAATTCACTTTCTGTACAAAACAAATCTCTTGGATAGTGCGGAATTTCTTTGCATGCTGCCATGTTTGCAGGAGGCTGGCCAGATGTGGTTGGTCGCGGTGCATGTAATTGAAGTTTCGCTATATGCCTCCTTGGAAAAAGATTTTGGAAAGGAAAAGATATATATCATGGGTGCTCAACCTGTGGCCCTCCAGCTGTTGTGGAACTACAAGTCCCACAATGCCTTTGGGAGTCATGCTTGTAACTATCGGCCTTGCAATGCCTTATGGGACTTGTATTTCTGCAACAGCTGGAGGACCACAGGTTGAGTACTTATGTTCTACGTGGTTAAATGGCCAACTTTTGGCCCGACTGCCATTTAAAAACTGTAGCCCTTCTTGAGTTTTTGTAGCAGGTAGCGATCCACCCTTCAGCCTACTGTGCATTATTTGGCCTTTGTCAGATTGCGTTGCTGTAAAGGCCATGTGCCTTTTTTTTATTTATTTTTTTGCTTTGCGGAAAATGTTCCGATTGCTAAAAATGTGTTCCTGTAACCTGTGGGCAGGCATTGCTTTAGTAACAATGAAAACAACCCTTACCTCTTGCAATGGGTCCAACTCCTCGCTCTAAGTGCTTCCTGCTCATTTTGCCTACAACAGGTAGGCAAACATCGACCCTCCAGCTGTTTTGGAACTACAAGTCCCATGAGACTTTGCAATACTCTGACAACCACAATTGTGACTCGCAGAGGCATGATGGAACTTGTACTTCTGCAACAGCTGTAGGGCATAGCCTGGCCTTAGAAGATAATAAAGAAGGTGATATGCTTGCCCTATTCCTTACACCCACAGGCTTCCTAGTCTTTGTGACCAGCCATCTTGAAGCCTCTTCCCTTTTTTTGCTGCCCAACCTGTCACAGCGCTCCGACAACTAAAACAATGCAGGACCAGCAGTCCTATATTGTACATGTGGATGTTGAGGGGCCATTTCACAACTTGAGATTGTTTGCACAGTTGTGGAAAGTGCCTGCTGCTGGGTAGCAAGGAATAAAAAAAACGATATTACCCTAATGAATGGTATTTCTCTTCCCTGGAGTTCAAGCTTTGAAGGGGAACTAAACCCACCCTATCCTTTACAGACAACTTTCCTGTCGTAGGCCGACAACACTTGCTGCTATCTAAAGAACAGCAGTGTCACCTTAGGCTCCTCTCCTGGCGTGGGATAAAAAGACCTCTCTTCTCTTCACATATCTATTGCATAGGGGGGGTGATACATGATAAAATGTAGAATTTGCCAGTTTTGTAAATCTGCCCTGATAACCACTTCTGAGCAGGTGGTGCATATGACCACACCTGCATACCCGTGTGTCTCTCTTCCTGCCAATACCTGGGGGACAAAGAAACCCAAGAAAGTGACATGTCGCCTTCCACAATAAAATAGGTTTATGCAAAGCTTTAATGCTGCAGCTGACAATCTCATCCCCTAACGTCACCTCTCTTGCCCCCCCCCCCGCCTCTCAGCAGACGGCAAGCTCCGCACCAGCCTCGTCATCCAAAATTCAGGTTGTTAGTTTTCAGTTTCTCTTTTTTTTGTTCCAGATGTCTTCACGGTTAGCACAGCGCAAGATATTTGGAAATTGGGGAATACGATCTGTTTGTATCACCAGATAAAGAGCCGTCTTAATAGATGCAGCTGCAGAAATGCCTTTAAGCCTGCCTGTGGTGTCCAACAGTATTAGCATATTTAACTTGCTTCTCAGCAGGGCACTAAGATGTAACAGTTGTAATTGACTTAAAGAATCTCTTCCATTTCCTTTTCACCCCCCCCCTCAGACTCGGCGAACTGGAGATGTCTTATTAGCCGCCGATCACCAATACGTGATCCAGAGGAGGCATAAATCATTAATAGGCTCTGCATTAACGTAATGCAGTTTAAAGGCAGAAGCGGGAAGTGAGGGGTGCAGCCACTTAGTACTGAGTTACGCGAATGTACGGGAGGAAGGTGACTGTTCCACTGGAGGGATGGCTGCCTACGGCCTAGTGGGGGGTGGTGGGGGGTGGTGGGGGGGGGGGGAACGTAGGTAAGAGGCCTGTATTATAGCATCACTGCTTACAAAAAGAGTATTACGTGAAGCTGGAAGCCATCCTTGAGCAGCAGCAATGCTTTTCTGTAAAATAATAATGTGATTGAAATAGAGTAGAAAGAGTTTGTATATGTGGACCTGTGGCATTGTTAAAAGCTCCGATGTTGAGAGGTCTGGGAAACTTTTGTGGTTTCAGTCTTTAGCAGGGGACTGCGGGAGTTTGGGGTACTTTTTCATACTTCAGGCTCAAGGACTACCGGCCTACTTGTGCCTGGAGGGATTGGAAAATTCCTGTTGGGTATTTTTAAGTTTTAAGATGGTTCATGATTAATGAAGGGGCCAAAAATCCTTCTAATGGATGTTTAAAAAAAAAAGTGTACGTGCATTGGATAATTATGCTGTTTTGGTGGCTTTGGTGGAGGAAGGGATAGCACCTGAGGACTAAGGAGCACCTTATCTTAGAAGCTTGGGAGGGTGGACACAGCAGTAACTGACCTAAAGTAATCCTAACTGGTCTATGTCATCATCTAAGAATGCTCAGTTGGAATGTGTTCCAAGGTCCTTATAGATATTCAAAGGTTCCAATTGGCGAATGCACTCCCTGCTGGCTCCCTTAGGGCAGAGGCAGCTGATAGATGACCAGATAGAGATTGCATATTCTTCTGAACGTCCACTAAGTATTGGAGATAGGAATTCACCATACAGAGTTCAGAAGATAACTTTCAGTGAAATATGCTTAATTGCTTAAATAGCAAAAACAAAATGTAGTCTTGTCATTATGATGAGTCATTTTCTAACCACCCGGAGGCAAAAAATGTAATTCCGCTTTCTGAGAGTGATTTTTATGTTGCTCAATAGTCGCTTTTGAAGAGGTATTTCTCAAAAAATGGAGGACATCGAAAAGGAATGATTGTCAGTAAACACCAGGTGTTGGTTTTGAAATTGTGCTAGAGATGACAGTTCTGATTGGATTGTTTACCATGGGTCACACGTTTTTTATACAGTTTATATATTGAGCACCCCCTCCCCCCCCCCACAAGAATTATCAGTGGACCATAGCTGGTAGTCCTGCCACATCTTCAGCACTGCGAGGAGAATTGTGCCTCAGACAATAAATTCAATTTAATAATTGAACATAAAATATATTAACAGAAATGATTATGTAGCTTGGTTCAGGGTTGGCGGGAATCTGTATCCTCTCAGTAGAAGAAGCCTGGCGCCAAAGGCCTTATCACCACAGGTCTTTTCTATCAGATTATTGAATTCTGAAAAATAATTTAATGAAATGTGTACACCGGTCAACATTATGTGGGTTATCTTAAAGATAACAGATGTTTATGGCATTTTCAGAAGCCATTTTCAGTTGAGTTAATAATGTCCTTCCTGTTTTTTATGAGTCTGTAGTCCATTTTCTCTCTGCAGTCCTAAAACATACTGGTAGATTATTTGGCCACTTTAAAATGAACAGTGCACCTGGTGCTCGTCTTTTCAAATCTTTGGCCTGGCCTCCTATTTTAATAATGTTTGAAGTGCCACAAAGATCAATGAATCCTCAGAATTTTTTTTTCCTGCGTATTAAGCTACGGCTTAAAACACATGCAAAATGTTGGAAGAAAAGTAAATTTCTAAAGTGAAAAAAAAAAAATCCCAATTGTAAAGTTAAATAGAAAACAAGTTCCAAAAGACCTGTAGAAAGAAGTGTGTTGCTCAAATTTCTATCCATATGGTAAATTTGTGGGCTTCTGACCATCATGCAAATATGAGCTTGTTTGCTATCCCATTCTAAAACCTAATAATATGGAGATGGCACCCTTTTTTTGAAGCTGTAATGGTCTCCACTCTTCTGGGAAGGCTTTAACACAAAACATTTGAGTGCGTCTGTAGGCTTTTGTGTCCATTCAATCCAACATCAGCCAAAGAGCATATGTGAGGTCAAATATTAATGTTGGATGAGCAGACCTGGCCTACAATTGGCATTGCGTTCATCCCAAATGGGTTGTGGCCCACAAAGAGCCCTGACCCCAATCCTCTTGAAGCTCCTCCAATGGCGGGAGGCGGGACTGGGCGTAACTGCGAGCGGAACGGTACACTCGGCTGTCTTTTTCGGCGACGCTCGTTCCCTCCGAGGCAGTTATTCGGCGTATAACACGCACCCACGCTTTCCTTATGATTTTAAGGGGAAAAAAGTGCGTGTTATATGCCAATAAATACGTTAATTATTTGGAAGGGTGGTTACATACATTTGGTCATATAATGTAGATGTGATGGCTGGCCATAGCTGGTTCAAATCTTGGCTGGTTAGGCAGGGGCAGGAACCATCTATTGGCAAGCTTTATTGTCGATCCATCAATCAACTTCAGTACCAACAGCATACCAGATTTTTACATAATTATTGGCAGCGGCTGTAGCTGCCAGCAATAATTGGTTCTCCCGTGTTTGCAAGAACGAAAATCGTAACTATGGCCTGCCTTAGAGTACCTATAGTGTGCACTGGATGTATATTAGCCATAACAAATTAAATATATTAATTTACAATCAGCTGCAGGAAGCTAATTTGTAAATTTCTATTTTGTGCGTACTGCTATGGTTGGCATTATAGAGAAGACTTGCGAAACTGGATATGATGTAAGCCTCCAGGTTAGCTTTATCTAAACTGAGTTCTCTCTTATTCTGACCCTAACTTTAGGGTTTTGCCTTTGTGAGGGGTTAGCCCGGCAGCGGGTGTGTGTGACCCCTGGAAGGGTTCAGCACACAAACATTAGGCACAGCAGACAGTGGTAGGAGGAAAACAAAAAGGTGCGGTTTTATTTTAACTACATACAAATAAAAATATGACAGAAAACAAAAATACAAAAATAAATCCTGGTCAACTTGACCTGCTCGCTATACACGTTGGTGTCACTAACAACTGGGTACAGCCTTGTGCTGCCCCAGTCCCTGACTCCCTGCTGTTTAAATTGCTTAGCAATAGCCACACAGGCTTGGTCTCACCGCACAGACATCACACTCCCCAGACTATCCACACAGATCTGGTTCCAGGTTGAAGCATATCTCTCTGCCTGCTGGGAGTTTTTGTAGAGGACCTAATGAGCCCACCTAATTCAGCTGGGCTTATCAAGTCCTCCCAGCACTCCCCCTAGCGGTATAAACTGGCATGAAGCCTGAACCTAGGGGATATATACACTGCATCCTGGATGCAACCAGGGAATTTAACCTGCCTGCTGCCACACTTTGTGGTTCTATCCCCAGAATCAAAGTGGAAATGACCAGTTTTCTTTTGGGGAAAATGGTGAATCCAATTTAGCAGTATGAAACACATGACCAGTAAGTGGTATACAAAAGACTCATGCCGAGTACACACGATCGGAATTCCTGACAAAAGTTTTATGTGAGCTTTTGGTCGGAAATTCCGACAGCAAAAATTTGAGAGCTGGTTCTCAAATTTTCCAATGGGGAAAAGTTCTTGTCGGAAATTCCAATAGTCTGTATGCAATTCCGACGCGCAATAAAAACACGCATGCTCATGATCGTGCAGAAGAGCCAGACTGGCTATTGAACGTAATTTTGCTCGGCTCATCATATTGTACGTCTTCACGTTCTTGACGGTCAGAATTTCGGACAACATTTGTGTGACCGTGTGTATGCAACACAAGTTCGAGCCAACATTCCGTCGGGGGGGAAAAAAAATCCACGGTTTTCTTGTCGGAATTTCCGATCGTGTGTACGTGGCATAAGGGCTTTATTTATCCCAACAACACCTTCCAACACATGTCAATAATACAGGCTACTGCATGAGGGTTAACATGGGTTAAAATGTCTTTCTGAAGACCTGCACTCATTTCTAACCCCGACTAGCTGTTTGACCTCTGTTTGTGGTGTTGGTTTATTGGCTGCTTATTCATCCATTGCTGACAGTATGATAATTTAGACTCGTCTTCTGTTTTTATTGTTCTGCCTCACTGTTGTATGGAGAGGGCTTTGCAGCTGAATCAATAGATAGGACACATAAGTGAATATAGATTGTACCCGTGTGACCCACTTATGCAGAAGGTGTTAATGTGTCTAGCAGAGTGAAGACATGCCTTGAATGTCTCCTCCTTCACCACTAACATGGACCATATGGCCTTTATTTGGTCACGTTTTCCAAGGTTCTTCTTTAAATTATCACTGCTCTCTTTTAGTGTGTGTGTTGGGGGAAGTGGAAATGTGTTTTTAATTATATTGTCTGAGGAAGTCAATGTTAGACCTGTCCACACGTCTTCTCAATTTTTTCTTTATGTCCATCTTTTTAGCCTTAAGCTGTTCATCACCTGAGCTTGAACATATGTATCTATTTGTAATACGTTCTTGTTGGGTTCCTGATGCACAGAAGTGGACACATTAATGATGAGTAGACAAGCCAGTCAGGTTAATTTAGGAGCCCACATTCAGGAAATGGTGGATAGGTACATGCCTCAGTTGATGACACTAGAAAAGGTTTAAACAAGACTTCGGAGCCCACTGAACTATATTTTATTTATTTCGTTCTTTTATTTTAAACATATGAAGCTTTAGTCTTGGCTTACAATTTGGTGGCCAAGTAGACCTTTTATGGAAATGTTGTCCATTGTTTGTTGGCATGGCTAGTCGTTTTCTATTATTTTCCATTAGATGTCATATTATCCAGCTGTTTTTGTGTTTGTTTTCTGCTTGTTGTAGAGCTTCTTGTTGTGCTCGTGGGAGTGTGCTTGTTCGCAAATTTTGGCGACCACACTGTATAAAAGACCAATGATATGTCACATTGCTCTTGTTCAGGGCAAACGGCAGAATCTGAATAACCTGGGGTATAAATTAAAATGATCTAATTGATACCTGAAGTACATCTGGCCAAATGGTAAATTTGCAAATGGGGTTTCCTAGCCAACCTGACAACTGCAAAAACAAGTTGTCAATTTTTATAACTGCTGTCACCTGGAAGAGCCGGGAAGAGTATGCATTCTGGCATCCATAGCATTTCTATTACAAGGTCTTCTTCAGGTGTAACTAAACATATATGTACCATTCAATATGCACAGCACCATCTGGTGGCTGAAGGGGACAATCCCACACTGGGTACTCCTGGAAAGGTGGCAAGGTATGCAGGGTTCATATTTTTGTGTGATTTCAGATCTGCCAACAATGCTGTACAAAAGAAAAGCCAAATAGGAATACCAAAGTTTTTTAATTATGTTGTATCTCACTAATGTTTGGAGGTACTTCCTGGGATTGTTTAAGCTACCTCTAGGACTATACTTTATTTGGACACTTCCAGTGTTAAGAGGGAGCACAAGGTGTCTGTGCACAAACCCTTAAAAAAAGGTGCTTTACCAATTTTTGGCAAAGCAGCAGGTTGGCTTTACCCCCCATATTCCCCCTCCCATCCTCAGCAGTATGTACTTGCTATGTTACCATTGTACCCTTCCCATTCTGTTTGGCATGAGAACCTGAAGGATATACTTGGTAGCTCATGTGACTCTATATTACTTCAGTGGGCCTATTGGCCAGGGGCCTTGTCTATATTCCCCTCTAACATGTACCTGTAAACAAGGGGTGCTGCAGCGACTACCAGCTGGTTACTGGAAACATCACAGATAAATGCGCACATTTGTCAGCACACCAAGGATCCTCAAATATCATCCATAGGCTTTTATTGCAGAAAGATCACATTACATGAGCAAGTGCAACGTTTCGGCGCTTCGCATGCTTGACGAAGGGGTCCTGTGAGGCTCCGAAATATTGCGCTTGCTCAAGTGATGTGATCTTTCTGCAATAAAAACCTTTGGACGAAATTTAAGGATCCTTGGTGTGCTGGCAAATATGTGCATCTATTGGCAGGGGGGGGTGGGTCTGTACCCCTGGGTAAGCAACATCTCCAGTGATTCATAGGGTACAGACTGCTTTCGATCATGGTAGCTGAATGGAGCAGCATAGTAATTGAAGCACGATAACTATGAGGAATGCATGGGGAAATCACAAGGTCACTTTAAAGCAGGCATGTACAAATTAAACTCGAATTCCGAATCTAATCTGTCCAAATTGCCAGAAGGCAATTTTTAAATGCCAAGCTTTAAAAAATGGGTAGCAGGTGTCTCCTTTTTTCAAGTTGAGCCTCAATGAGTTTTTACCAGAAATGCAGTCTGCAGTGTCCATTATTCTGAGCTGAGAGCCATGTGTGGGAGGGGTAAAAATACGAGTCCATTTTCTTTATATGACCCAAAGATCGCCTCTCGTTTTTGATTCCTGATCATCCTTCAAACATGTCTGAAATATTACATGCATATAATAGGGTCCGTGTAAACAGTCTATTTTCAGTAAGACTAAAAATGCTTCAGCACATTACAGGCAGCACGGTTAAAGGGAGAGCTGTCGGAGCGGAGAGATAGATTCCGGTAATTCATTGGTGAAGCACAGAAAGGGAGAGAGAAGATCGTGCTAAGCAGCAAGGCATTAACAGGCTTTTTATATGTCAGCGTTCTAGCATATATGATAGGCCTTTTACTCAACAAAGGAAGATCATGATAAGATCTTTGCTGAAAAGATTCTAGTACGGGTTCATATCAAAAATGTCTGTATTTTGTCCGGGTTGCTGACGTTTGGAAGGAAATTTATGATAGATTGTTTGGAAGGCACGGAAATATTTTTCAGTAATTTCATGTGCAGCATTTTAAGTGGTGAGTTTATTGTATGTATTAATCGGATCGGAAGGACAAAAAAAAAAAAAAACGCACTAGATATGGTTCGCAGATAGGAAGAGGCTTTATTTTCCCGCGGGGAGACATGGCTGGATATGGGGGGGGGGGACATGGCTGGATATGGGGGGGGGACATGGCTGGATATGGGGGGGACATGGCTGCATCTGTGGGGGGACATGGCTGCATCTGTGGGGGGACATGGCTGCATTTGGGGACACATTTTAAAAAAAAGTATCGGTACTTGTACTTGGTCCTAAAAAAGTGGTATCGGGACAACCCTAGTAATATGCATGACCACCATCTCTGATGGTCAATAAACATGGCGATAAAAGACCAAACAATTGGCGTTGTTGGCAAGCTAACCAAATGCCAATTGTTTAGTCACTTGTCGCGATGTTGATTGACCATCGGAGATTGTGGTCATGTGTATTACTTCTGTCTTTTGTGAGTATTGATTTGGCTATTGGGTTTCTTTTTAATAAACCTTGTGTAATGTACTAGGCGATTGCGGCCCCTGTGTTCTTGTACTGGGTTCCATGGAACCCTATGGTTCCTCCAGAGGTTGCTACAGGTTCTTTGTGCTGTGGCTGTTTGACCTTTCATCAAATGGTGCCTACATAGTTCGGGGCCCAATGCCACTTGGCCAAGCCTGTAAGGGTGGAATATTACCAACTCTTTGGGGGGGGGGGGGGCGTTATTCTTACTGGCTACAAATATAAGGGGCATTCTTCCATGAGAGATCAAATAAATAAAATGTTATATGGGTTCCCTTTTTGTCCCTAACATTTTTTTCTGTGGTTCTTCTGATAAAAAAATAAATAAAAAAAAAACAGGCCGGTCTAAGGCAAAGTGGCAACCATATCCAGGCTGATGAATTTTATGCATACTTTTTTAATTTTCTTGTTGGACTGCTTTGTGTGTGGCCTTTTACGTTTTCATGAGATTGAGGTGCTCCCTTCTTCAGGGTGTGGTGGATTCTGAAATCTGTGTTTGAGCTGGATCTGAGACCTAAGCTGTGATAGCTTTCCCAGTGTGTACAGGTCTCCATAGATCTAATGATTTAGAGCTATGCTGTGAGTTGAGGTGCAGGTTTTCTTTCTTCCCTTTTTTTTTCAGGAACAGGTGCATTGCATGTGTGTTGTAGTGTGTGCGTTTTTCAAGTTAGAGTGGCCATTTACCAAGGGTTGACAGCCATTGACCATGTTAACACATGTTGCATGTTTTTATATGCGTTTTTGAGGCTGTGTTGACTTCTTTAGACCCAACGTTCTAAAATTCGGGAAAAAATTACATGCCTTATTTTTTTTTAAATGCACTGCAGCTCTGAGATGGGAACAGACTCTGTTTTCATTATGGGGGAAGATGGAGATATGCATTCTAGCACTTTAAAGCATGTCGGTGTAAATGGGCCCTCTTAAGTAGGAGTCTGATCTGCTGCTAAGGGTTTCTGCCCACCATTGCTCTTTCTTTCTGCAAGTCTGATTAGTATTTCACAATACCAAAAGCTTCTGTATCTGGAATGCAGCTAGCATTCCGTAATTGTATATGCGCTGTTGAGCAGAAAGCGCATTTAAATATGTTTTTTACTTTAGTTCATGTTCCCACGTGTCTTATGTTGTAAATGACTACAGATTGTTTAATGTAAAAAAGAAAACTTGCAGAATGTCTACTCCCAGACAACGCATACTTTCTTTCTATTTTCTATGCACATAACATTAGTTAGGTTCCATGATCGGCTGTGACTCCATTTTGTTTGTGTTGACTTTTAGTCTTTCCTTTGTAGTGTGACATATTGTGTTGTCTGAACTTTAGGGGAAGAATTTTAGCTTGACAGGCTGAACTCTTCTTAGGAATGCACAGAATCTTAAGGGTTATTTAAGCATTATTCTTCCTATTGTCTAACAACCATGTACCATATGTAAATGTAGCATTACATCTCGGCTGGAATATCCTGTTTTAACATACTTAATTTTTGCGCTCTGAGTCAAGGAAGTCATGGGGTCGGTTAAAGTGCACCAGTCCCCTAAATACTGGTGACAAGTGAATCATGGATTCCAATCTTTTGGTTGAGCAATAAAGCTGGCTGTGTAATGAATTTATATGCTGAAATCTCGTTGCACCAGCTTGCAAAATGGCTACCTCTTCTGTTATCACTGGTGATTCCAGTTCTTGGTAAATAAAAGGGACTAACATCTCTGAGGGAAACCCTGGCAGTGTTGGCTTTCAAAATGGCTTCCAAACTAGACTTTAAACACCTTTTCTAGAAGTAAGCAACCTCTGAGACAATTGGCAGCAGTAGACTATATATTAGAGCACTACATTTGGCATCAAAATGACTGCCTTGGTGTACCACAGAAACATCACACTTCTGTATTAAATTTGTTCAGCTTCTAAAATGGCTGCTTGTGATTTATATAGTTGCTCTTTAATGCATGTTTTTTTCCTTGTGTATTATCCCACTGAATATCTATTGTTCTCTTTCAGGCATGAATAATGTCTACCCCTCTCCTCAATGAAGTTGGTCTTCTCTGACTGGATTCTTTAAGGAATACAAAGAAATCATTACGAGGGATCAATAATGGTGTCTCCTGGCGGCAGAATGCAAACCCATTGGTTGTTCCTTCTTATCGCCATCTTGCAGTGTACAGAAGGTAAGAGTCTCTTTCTAATAAATGACAGCAGGGCTGTTAATGGTTCTGACAAGTTGTTTCTTGATTTGTGATTTATGCAGGTCATGGACTGCAACTTTTTCTGTTGTGTAAATGTAGCGTTCTAAGAAAAAAAAAATGGATTTGAAGGGACACAGGTCTAACAGAGTACAGAGCAATATGTAAAGTGTTGTAAACCTGGACAACCAATCAGCAACCTTCTTTTATTCTCTGTGGTAGTTGAGGGTGCCATGAGTATTGGCCACCGTCCTTCTCCTTGCATTTTGGAATAAGCCAGGCCATTACAGAGTATTATCTACCTGAGGTAGGCTTTATAATGAACGGCTCAAAAAAAAAACACTCTATTTCCTAAAATGTGAAGAGAAATGTCAGACGCTGACTTATTCCGAAATGTGGTGATAAAAGCATTGCCGGTGTCATAGACTTGGTGGCCTGTAGCAACCAATGGGATCAGCTTAGCATAGTCATTGAACAATAATTTGAAGAATTGCTACAGAGTATTGTTGTGTCCACATTACCCGTTTTGAAGGCCAACTCGGTTAACAGTTGAGTTTGGCATGGCCCCTGGCAAGCTGGAATACATATATACACATTGGCTGGTTCTTGTATCTCTGTAGGATTTAAGTGGCAAAATCATCAGAATTGCCAGTCCTGCCCATTGTAGAGCCAAATGACACATTGGTGCCACATTACCAATAGACCATACCATGCCTGGTTACCCCAGGATTTTAGTAGAGCATATCCTGACTGGTTCAAGGATTTCAGTCGCCTAGGACCAATCTATGATCCCTCCGATTTCACCATCCCTCAACATTTGCTCTGAGCCATCTGGCATTACCCAAAACCGAGTACCACCTTATGCCCAGGACGTTCTACCAAAAGGTTCCTTTAGTATAAAAATAATTAGGAACTCTGCCTTGTTGCAAGTAGTGGACACAAGAAGGGATATCCTGCCATCAAGACCTCAGAGATCAGAGTCTAGCAGAAGGTTCAAGCTGCTGGTGCCCACCCTAACATTCCTATTAGGTTGAGATGTACCTGAAAGACTCGGTTTGACTCTGTTTGCCTTTGAATTTTTGTCTTAAGTTCAAAAATTAGGTTGTCCTCTTATCCGTTTTTAGACGCAGCTCCTGCAAAGCTGACTTGCTAAAAATACACATTTCAATAATCTTGGAAACCGCCAACCTGTGACAAAATAATGCCTTTACGTTATTATCAATTTGATTTGCATTCCTCAAATGTGAACTTGGCGTCACAAATTTACATGTCTTTCAAGCTACCTTTTAACTTTAAACCACAAATTCTCAAGACTGCGATATTTGCAGCACTGTGGGGTTAATCGCAGGACAGCTTCCTTTTTTTTTTTTTTTTCAATTTGTGTTTTTTTTTCTTTTTTTCTCCTGTATATTTTTTTTTTCTGGTCCCAAGGTTGTAATTCATCAGTCACAAAATCTGCTTCTCCCGCAGGTGACACGCCATGCTGATAGCGATACCAGACACCCGTGTGGGTGCTGGATTATGGATTGAAATTCTTGTTTATCTTTAGGCAGAAGTCATTCCTGGGATTCGGTTGTCTAAAGGCACAGAGGTCTTTTTGTGTCTGTAGTAACATGAATCTTTGTTTAGATTGAACGTGAAGGATTGTGTTTTTTGACATCCCTTCTGTATTATTAATCTGCTTGCTACTTCTCTAACTGGAAGTCAAGTCAACAATAAACAGTTTGGTGTTTTTTTTTATGTTTCTTGCTAATCAATGCATCATTGTAATTCTCAACCAAAAAAAGTTGGAAAGGACCCAACTTTTGTTTTCTCTGATGTGTTTTAGGAACACTCCACCACTAAAGGACTTTTATCATAAGTCACTGATTCAAGGTCCCCTACTACAATATCCTGGCCGCATTACCCTAGTGATCAGTTTAACAAAAAATACACCACTTGGAACATATTCCCTAAAAAAAAAAAAAAAAATCATATGTAACCTGAGAATTGAATTGTACATTCCAAAAGGACAGCAGATTCATTTTAGTTTATTTTTACAACATATTCTAGAGGTTTTTAAAGAACAGTAAGACGTTGAGAGTATCTCTCTACAGTTTCATGGAGGGGTTATACTGCTGTGTGAGCCTAATGTAGATCTGTCTTCCCCTGCTGTGTATAGCCTAAGCTGCCGGCTCTTAAGGAGCACAGCTTGCAGGAAGTGTGTTTACGGAGTTAATTCTAGTGACTTTGAGCGTGATTGCTGAATCCCCGGACTTTCAAAACTGCACTCTTCCTACTTCGTTTCGTGCAGTTCTTATTTTAGTACGGATATTCCTAGGACACGTCTAGTGTGTTTGTACATTCGTTATTATTTTGAGAGCTAAAGATTAAAAATATTCAAGGTATTTATTTTATTTTACATTTAAGTCTGATTTTAAATATTAAAGTTGAATCCATGAACTTGCAAACTGTGCTCTTCCTACTTTTTAATTGTGCAGTTTTTATTTTGGTACTATATTTTTGAAGGACACTTAGTGTGTTTTGTGTGATCTTGTTTTTATGTAGGGGGCTAAAATATTAAACCTTTCAATATATTCAGTAGGGTGCACCAAAATAAAAATTCTGGACCGAAACCTAAAATTAAGGATGCACTTGGCCGAAAACTGAAATGGACAGGTAGTTTTGCAAGACCAGCAACATATTTAATACATTTTGAATTGATATACAAGCGATGTCTTGATATACCAGTAGTGCCATGTCACAACTGAGCATAAAAGTGAAAAAAGGCGCCTCTAAGTGTAGCAATATGGTTACATTTAATGAAGGTAAAACATTTTTAGAAACGTACATGGTTGATGATTAAAACGGGCACATCTAAGTATGCGCACATCCGAGATAAAGCTGTCCACATAGACCATTCTCCACACCGCCATTGACTTTATCCCCTTAATGCTGCACTCCACGAGCGGTTCAAGCCTCTTTCAGATCGCCCTACTGCAGGGTTAGTCTTCATTGGTCACGATTGCAGACTGTCAGCGATGAAAGCCGGCAGTGAGGAGAGTGGTCTGTGTGGATCGCTTTACCCCGGATTACTGCATACTTGGATGTGCCTCTTTTATTCATTAACCATGTGATTTGCTAAATGTTGTACATTCATTAAATGTAACCGTATTGCTACACTTGGAGTCGCCTCTCTTCTCTTTTATACTCTGTTGGATTTTGCTTCTAATCCCCCTGTGTAGGCTTCCATTTGTGGATGAACATTTTATGGTTACACAACATTTCTATAATCTTTTTATATGGACTATAAACTGAAGGACTTGTGAATAACTGGTTGTGGAACGAATCATTTGAGTTTCCATTATTTCTTATGGGGAAATTTGCTTTGATATACAAGTGCTTTGGATTACAAGCATGTATGAATTCTGCTTGCAATCCAAGGTTTTACTGTATAATTATATTATGTAAGACTTTTTTTTTTTATATCATGAATTGAAATTCATATGAATATAATATCTGCACCTTTTCAAGCAATAGTCTGCTTTCGCACTGAGCAGTTTTTGAAGCACTTTTGCGTTTATAAAAAAATAAAAACTGCAAGAAAAGCTCAAGAAAAACGCATCCCTTTAAATGCTATGTATGTCTTCACTCACACTGGTCTGTTGCAGTGTTAAAAATCCTGCTTGCCGCATTTTTGGTGCATATTTTGGTTAGTTATAAAAAAATGCACCAAAACAACCCTCCCCATTAAAATGCTCTGAAAATGAGGCACCGTGTTGTGTTTTTGATGTATTTTTTGAGTCGCGTGACCTATGAAAAACACACTGTAAACACAGTAAAATTGCACACGTTTTTCGACGGCCATTATCGACTTTTTATGTCCTCATGATCATTTGTCATAGAAATTTTTGACAAATATATTGACAAATGGTTTGAAAATTAAATCCTTAATAAGTGGCAAGAAATGGAAGGAAAATCCTATTGAACACATTTTCAACAGCAGAAAATGTGTGAATTTTGTTTTATTAAAGAGATAATTTTAGTGACGAGGTGAAGATCAGCCACCCATTTATTTACAGTTTTCTGTTAAAAAAATTAAGTTGATTTCGGAGCAATCTTTGACCTTTGCTGCGGGAAGGGTGAGGAACAGTTCAGCCACTTTGAATGGACTGGGTTTCTAATAGCTAATTAACCTACAGCAAATAAATTGCATAGCTACATGACTGTGGTGTTCATATAAAAAAAAGTGTGTGTTTTGCTTCAGCTATTGTGATTTTTTTTTTTTTTTATAAGTCGCATTTAAATGGAAATTGTAGGTATGTTGCAGTTGCAGGAATGCACGCCAGTTGTCGGTGGGTGATTATTTTAAACCATGTATACGAGGGATTAGGCACTTGAGGGGGTTCTATTACACAAGGAGGATGTGTACTCAAAAACATCAAATTTCAAAACTCTCTCTCTAATCCGCCAGAAGAAATATTTCAGTTTAAGTTCTTAAACACCAAAAATAATTGTTATAAGAAAAAAAATCTGGAATGTTGCGTTCTTGCAGCCACTTTTGTAGAACTTTAGGCTTGGTTGGGTTATAACAAGCTGTTTTTGAAAGTCCTTCCTTTACTCTCTGATTACAAGGGATCATATTGGCATCTTTTGATATGACATTTAAAGGGTCACATCAACCAAAACTGTTTGCTAGATGCTGGCGTTTTAAACCAACCATCAATTTTTTTTTTTTTTCTTAAAGCACAACTCAAAAAAAATTCCTCGCTGTGGGCAAGGGTTAATTGCTCATTTTAGGTCTTTGGAACAAAAAAGATTTACTTGTTGATATTACCCTCCTCCACGCTGCTAGACCGGTCCCCACAACGGTCCCTCCACCATGCTCTAGCAGTCTAGAATTCGAACATCAAGACCAAAACTGGGTCTATAGTGCTTCATTGGACGGGATGACGCAAAGGAACAGTCTACCACTGACCCGGAGGATCCGCTAAGTAAAAGTGTTTCTTCTCCCCTAGACAAAACAAGCAATTTAACCCTTACAGTGCGGGTGCAACACATCAAGAGATCATTTTAAAAATGTTGCTAGAGTTGGACTTTAAATTTTGTAAGAACAGAGTTTCTGGTTTAACATAGCTGCTGTGGCCTTTTATGAGGGGCTCCAACTCTTCTGGAATTTTATTTTTCATTTTATTTTTCTCCATTTATTTTATTATTCTATGACGAATGCAATTAAAGATCAAGGACCATGCATCAGTCAATAAGAACAGGCTTAGACGCATACCGCATAAGCAACAGGATGACTGATCCAGATAGGCTCTGTCCATAGCTAAACTGAATACTTTTGGATAAACCAACTTTTTAATATTTATTTTTGTCATGGAAAAATACATGTAGAGGTTTAAAAAAAATATATATTTTATATGCCTGTGGAAAAAGCAAGCAGTTTTACCCCCATCGTTTTTTTATTGCTATAGGTTACCATTGTCTCTTTGGCACAGAAAGCGTTGGGAAATCCCAAAATTTTTAGGTTTTTACAGGAACACGATATTCCAATAAGGACACCTGTTCAATTGAAAAAAGAAGGGATTTCCCATTGTTTGGAAGAGCTTTTTTCAAAATAAGAGAAACACGTATTTTAATGAACATCATCAAATTCGAGGTACACCGAATGGTGCACTTGGCTGAAAACCTAAATGACAGTTATCTATCCTATCTATCCTATCTATCCTATCTATCCTATCTATCCTATCTATCCTATCTATCCTATCTATCCTATCTATCCTATCTATCCTATCTATCCTATCTATCCTATCTATCCTATCTATCCTATCTATCCTATCTATCCTATCTATCCTATCTATCCTATCTATCTATCTATCTATCTATCTAATCATTTTGTATTCGGCTTTTGAATACCATGAATTTAAAAGAGTAGGAATTTGTCGGCCATTATTGGCTCCTTTAGCGCAGGAAAAGCGCAAGAAAAATGTATCCCTTTTTAAATTCTATGTATGTTTTCACACTGGTTCATTGCACTTCCGTTGTGGTGTTAAAATCCTGCCTGCTGCATTTTTGGTCAAAACCGCACCTCCCCGTGTTACATTTTTAATGCGTTTTTTGAGTCGCATGACCTATGAAAAAGCACACCATAAGAACAGTAAAATGGAGGCAAAATCGTGTGCGTTTTCTGCGCTTTTGTCTGTACCTTTTTCCTTTTATCAGCAAAATGCCGATAACGCTATATATTTCGCCTGCCGAAATTTCGCGCCATCTCTACAGCAAATACTGCGTATAATTTGGCTTGTTTGTAATCTTTGAGCTGATCAGTCTCCTCGTTTGTTCAATTTTTGCCCCCCAGCAAAAAGCCTCAAGCTTAGTATCTGTTCAGTTCTACAGACATGCAAGTGGAGTTAAAGTTTTTTATTTATTTTTTTAAGAGCGAGAGAATTAAATATCTAGGTAAAATCATGAGTTATTTCTTGAGGTAAGAACATTGTACAAGCTTCATATGTGGATATTAAGATGGCTTAGGGCCACAAAAGCCACGTGAAAGCACATTCACGTCGCTTACAGCTTACTCGAGGATAGGGAATCAGCGCCAAAGGCAACACCGTAAAAATTAGTAGCACCTAATATGAATGAAAAAGTGTTCAACTGGAAATAAGCGTTTGTGCTAAAGACGTGAACTTGGATGACTGTTGGAGCTGTCCCTTCTAACTTCGTAATGGAAATGTTGTGTACTTCTTTTTTTTTTTTTTTTTTGTCTGTAAGATCGTGCAGCTGTTTCAGAAAATGAAATTAATTCCCCGCTGCTAATCTTGTATGTTTTCTGTATAATTTTAAGGGATTGCAGGTGTCTGCAAATTACTCATTATGCCATAATGAATATTTTTCCCTTTGCTCAGAATATTAGACATGGCTAATCTATCACACTCCAGCTGTTGAGGAACTACAAGATGCAGCAGGTCCTGAAGGCCTTGTTACATTTTACAGGGAAAGGGGGGGAAAAAAAAAATATTGTTGGACAGCAACTTTGTAGTATGGCTGGCCTACAAGAGAGATTTATGGGGTTCTGCTACCTGACTGAGAAATAGATCTCAAAATTGCCAGAGATTGACCCCTGTATGTCAAGCAATAGATTCTTATGGAATAAACACACTGCAGCAGGGCGGCTAGATAAACCATACATGTTTGACATTACACCATCATGCATCGTGAATCACAGGTCTCTGCTTAGCCTGTAAACTTAAGCTGGTTTTCAAGTGTCAATGGATAATGGGTGAATCGTTTGTTCTTTGAGGGAATAAAAAAATTCTTTTATGTAACCCAACCCATAATCTACCTGTGCGTGATGCAGTTTGTGTCAGTGATTCTACGCTTTGAAGAGTCAGATCCAAGTCCGTTAATATCATAACGATGCTTTATTAGGAAACATAGAAAGTTTGAAAAAATTCTATACGTTCTGAAAGAAAAATTCTGGTTCAAGACTTTTATCTTGAGGAAAGGAAAGTAAACGGTAAAACCAAAATGTTTTCCGTACAGTCAAAATGTTACAATTTTAATTAGGGCTGCAGCTAATGATTATTTTCATAATCGATTAGTTGGCCGATTTATTATTTTGATGAATCGTTTAATAACCTTTTAAAAAAAAAATAGAATTTTGCTGCGATTTGCATTTTTAAATATTTTTTGGGCCAATTTGTTGTTGGGCTGATTAAAAAAACCAAATTGCTGTAAAAACACGATGCATGCTTTTCTACAGCTTATGCATTGAAGTATATTGAGCCAAAAAAAACAAAATCGCACCGTTTTTGTGTTTTTAAGTCCTTGCCCTTTCCAAATACGCAGAAAATGAAAAAAGCATGGATGTGAACGTGTCCCATAGGAAACCATGTAAATGAACTGTAGTGTGTTTCTGCAAAAAAGCGCCAAAAAAACAGAGGTGTGACCCAGACCTGAGAT